>NC_139629.1:59277126-59719626 GCF_964638095.1 Poromitra crassiceps
TGATTTGCATTGATCATTGGTTAGATTTGAACATGCAGAGGACAGGGCAGCTGATGATCCCCATGTGTAATGGAGCAGCTGTGTTGCTGGAGTGCTGGTAATGGGGATATTGCATGCAGGTGTGTGTGCCATCACTGATAGGCTAAGCATTCTTTTGAAGACAATCTCATGAAGCCTTGGTACGATTCAGACACTGCGTATATGTGACACCAGCTGGCGAGAGGGACCGTAATTCGGCCGTGGCCGTTCTTCACAGCAGAGCGTCAAAAGTATTTTCTTGAAAAAATGTTTTTTTTTCTTTTTCCCAATAGTACAAAATATATTATTTGAACTATCCATTCCATATAAAATGAAGACGTTTTGGGGTCATTAAATGCGTTAATTTTGTAAAATAAAAGTCCCTGTTTTGTCAAGGAGACGGGAGTGAGCCAGGCTGTGTCTTGGATTTGCATAAGTAGTATCGATTGGGTGTCGGCCGGCCTTTGTTTCTATCCGCCAATCACGGCGCGCGATAGGACGCGCACCAGCATAAATATTCAGTAGCCACCTGAGCTGTACACAACATCAACATTCAACAGCTGACTGAGACTGAGACAAGATGGACAAGCACCAGGCGAAAATGAAGAAAAATGATTCTGCCGTTGCTGCTCTCCTCAACAAATTCACCATTCCAGGTGGAATGGACAGTGAAGAATTGATGAATTCGTATGTCCTGGATTACATGACCGGCGGCACACAGGGCGCTGATGAAAGCGACGATGAGGACGATGAAGAATATTTTCCTGAAGACGTGGTGGCAGATCCAGACCCAGACGAGGCGGAGATCATGCCCGACAGCGCAGTCATTGAAAGCGTGCAAGAGATTTTAACATCAGTGGATCCCATAACCGTGGACACAGATTATGATCAGGAAATCGAGAAAATACGGAACTTTGACTGCAAATGCCAGGCCAGGCGTAAAGAGAACTCTATTCACCAGCCAATCTCCTGCAGTAAGAAACTTTGTGACAACGTCATTTACAACACGAGGCTGGATTACTCTGCTATGTCGCCAGAATGTAGAGATATCGCTATTATGGCTGTGTATCACGCTTTGACGAATGATTCTGACATGACTCAAGCCACAAAGCAAGTGAATAAAAAGCGACAAAAGAACCGAACGCAATACATGGTTAAGGCGACTGTTGTTTGCCGTGAGACCTTCTGCTTTGCGTTTGGGTGAGTTTCATATCTATCTTAACTCGTGTGTGTGTGTGTGTGTGTGTGTGTGTCTGTCTGTCTGTGTGAGATAGTGTGAGAGCGTGCCCATGTTTACAGTACAAAGATAGTATGTTGCAAGAGAAGCGTGTAGAGCTGCCATCTTCATGGCACTGTTGGTCATTGTCAAAATGGCGGCAACCTATGTGTGCAAACGTGCAGACCCGCCATGTTGGGTCGTCTTTGTTTGTTGCGCGCCAAAATGGCGTTCGCGCTATTGTTTTTCAGGACTGAAATTCCGACTCTTGCATTAAATACTCTTTGTAAGCTGATAGTCGCTAGTGTTATTCTAACCTTGCAAACAAACAAGATTTAGTTTATTGAAAGAGTTTATTGAAACAGATTGAAAGTTTTGAAACAGTCTTTGTTATATATCGTGACATTTATAGCCTAAGCAAGGGACAAACATTGCAAACTAGCTTAGGCTATAATGTCAGGATAAAGACTGTTTCAAAAAATATAAATCTGATTATTAATGTTTTATTTTGTTTATTCCAGCATCAGCACAAAGCTTCTGAAAGCCCTTATCAAATCCTACAAAGAGAATGGATTGGTCCCACGGCAGAGGAAGACACAACCACGCACAAACAAGAATTACCTCGGCTATGATGACATCAAAAGAGTCGTTACATTCATAGCAAACTATGCAGAGGACCACGCTATTCCTTTGCCCGGTCGTCATGCCGCGCATAGAGACTTTAGTGCTAAGCTTCTGCCAACTTCTGCCTCTAAAGCTTCAGTCTGGCGCCTGTACAAAGATGCTATGGAACAGCTTGGTAAGTTTGTATTAGTCTCTCTCTCACACACACACACACACACTTCTATTGTCATAGTTATGCAAACATTCCGCAGCCTTCTCCATTCCAAACCTCTGACCCAATAAAACATGCGACATGAATGTGTGTGTGTGTGTGTGTGTGTGTGTGTGTGTGTGTGTCTTTAACCATTAGGCTATTCTATGTGATCTGTTTTTGATAAGTAAAGTACAGTGATGCTCATAAAAACATTGTCTTTGCAGGGCAGCGTGCGGTTGGCGAGTGCAGCTTCACAAGGCTGTGGAAGTCACTGGTCCCTCACATTGCAAGCACCAAGCCTAAAACGGATCTCTGCTGGCAGTGCCAACAAAACAACGACCGAATCATCCAGAGCATCAACAAACCAGATGAGTTGAAATCTGACAGTGTCAAGAAGCAGCAAGTGCATCTCGACTCTGTTGCAAGGGAGCGAAAACTTTATCAAGAGATGACTGCCGCCTGTAGAAAGACCTGTGACGAGTTGCAGCTGTCATTTGGGAAGAACAAACCTGCAACCAGGCCGATCACCATGCACTACAGTTTTGATTTTGCACAACAGGTGAGAATACATATTTATCTTATCACACCTCTCTCTCACACACACACACACACACACACACACACACACACACACACACACACACAGATTACAGTTTGTATTTCATCTTTTTCCTATCTCTCCGTCTCTCAGGTGCACTACCCCTCTGATCCACAACAGCCTGGGCCTGTCTATTTTTTGACTCCACGCAAGTGTGGCCTTTTTGGTGTCCACTGTGAAGGCATGCCTAAGCAAGTGAATTACCTGATTGATGAGGGCATGGCATCAGGCAAGGGAAGCAATGCAGTCATCAATTACCTGCATCATTTTTTCAAGAAATATGGAGTTGGAGAAGAAGATGTGGACCTTCACTGTGACAACTGCAGTGGGCAGAACAAAAATAACTTTGTTCTTTGGTACGCCGCATGGAGAACGATGCACAAACAACACTTAAAGCTGAGCATTCACTTCCTGATTGTAGGCCACACCAAGTTTGGCCCCGACTGGTGTTTTGGACTGGTCAAGCAGTGTTTCAGGAAGCGCAAAGTGTGCACTTTGGCCGACATCAAAAAGGTTGTGACTGACAGCTCTCCTGTGGCACATGTGAACATCCCCCAGCTTGTCGGACATGAGAACGGCACTGTGTGTTTTAAAACCTACGACTGGCAAGAACACCTGACAAAATACTTCAGAAAACTGCCACAGATAAAGAGTTACCAGCACTTCAGGTAATTATCATTCCCATTTTATTTTATTTTATTTTATTTTATTTTATTTTATTTTATTTTATTTTATTTTATTAAGATTTTAAATGTGCCATTTCTTTCTTTTACAGCTTTGATGCGCAGAGACCTGGTCTGGTTGTCGCCAGAAAACACTGTGAAGCAGAACCAGTGGAGTTTCAGCTGCTACGCAACGTAGATGCCCGTCCGCCATTAAAGCCTCTTCCTGTACAGACTCCGCCTGGACTGGACATGGCCAGGCAGAAGTATCTTTTTGAGAAGATCAGAGAATTCTGTTCTGATGAAGCACAAGACATCACATGCCCTCCACCTGCATGTCTACAGGCTGGGAGGCCTCGCTAGCCAGCCTGAAAAAACCAGCATTCAAGACCCAGCCCTGCTCCGGGGGGGTTTGGCAATGCCACAAACGTTTTTGAGCTTTTGAAGTCAAAGTTCTTTTGATATTTTTTTACTTAACTTTTAGTTAAGTAGGACTGGTGGTTTAGTTAAGAATGTCATACGAAACCGACCTGGATAGCAAGGCACTTCCTGTCGTGTTCTGTCGTTTGTAATTTTTTTTACTTTTTACTTCTTTTTTTTCTTTTTTTTTGGTGCATTAACATTAAGGAAATCTATACTGATGTCATCCAATCAATGCTGATAATGTATGCTAATAGATAAAGGAGTGAGGATAATACAGTACATGCTTTGACTTCCTTAGTTTTAGCTATGCAGTGTTCTAAGCAGACCAGATGGCATGCAGCAGATGATAGAACGCTCATCCATAAGATACTTGAGACTTGACTTGGACTTGTGACCAAAGACCTGAGACTTGACTTGGACTTGTGACCAAAGACTTGAAACTTGACTTTGACTTGCAAAAAATGACCTGTGAGCATCTCTGGTATTACTGAATATTGGTTTTATATTAAATGCCTTTTGTTATAATAAATGCCTTTTTAGGATAATATTTTTGTAGTTTATTTTCACATTTTCACTGACTGAATGGTATATGTTTTCTGCTTACAACTTTAAGGAAAAGGTCAATAGTTCTCAAACTTTCACATCAAAACTTCACCTAAAAATAGACCGCAGACCCCCATTTTTGCTTTTAGATATTTTAGTACAGAAATGTATGACACCCATGACCATCTATTATTCTGTTACTTATGGATGGAATAATAGTGGAATAATAGTGAAAATAAATTACCCACAGTTGTGTGCACTCTCTCTCTCTCTCATCTGTCATTCTCAGTGACAGAGACTGACTGCTTAATGGTTTGGGAGTGGTCAATGTAAATGAGGAGCCATTGTTAACTCCCCCCTGCCTGGCTCATCCAGGTGTGAAAAGTTCACAATCTTTGAGAGGGGTTTTCTCAGGTTTCTTCTCCCCAGACCTTCCCAGATTGTGAACAATCAAATAAGCATATCTCCTTCAATTTTTTTCAGATTACAATGTGTGACACATCATTTGAAAGCTTACAGTCTGCCATTTCAGAATCTGTAAAAATCAGAAAAATGCCCTAGGCCTAATTGAGGGTCAAAACACCAGCTGGTGTCACATATAGTAGTTGGATGTTGTTACGCTATACCATGAACAGGGCAAAGTATATGTTTTGTCAGATTATTTGGAAGAATGTCAAATTACCTATTTTACGCAGAGTATTTTATTTTGTAAACGGCTGTTTTTGTCGCACGTTGGCCAACTTGGTACTTCCTCTTGTTCTTGGACTTTCCCTGGGAAAGGTACACACTATTCTGCTCTCTGTATTTTCAATGTTTTTGGTTGTAAATATAACGTTAACTTAGTGAGGAACACTCCTAAAGTCATTGTATCTACACTGGTATGTTTTAGGTTTGCAATTTTATTTCGTTTCATGCATACATCTAAGTAGAAGAGAAGTGTGTTGAAGCTGTTGTAAGTCACATGGACGCCATGAATCTCGTCATATTAGAGCGTCACGTTACTTTCGAGAAAATCGCGCTAGCCACTAGTATGAGACAGATAGTGATTTCACTGTTATGTTACACAGATGCTGTGAGAGACCATTGTGACTGACTGAACTTCTGAATGTGCTTTTCTCATTGTCAATACAGAAACATCCTATGTCACGTACATGGTTGCGTGTTGCAGAAAAACAGCCATAAACACATTCATTGCGATAGCTGAGTGCCATGCTGTGAATTCTCCTCAGCGGTGAGTCTTTTGTGAAGAACTATGTTAACTATAAAGTCTGCTAGTGCCATGCTAAGTTGGATGCATTCATATTGTTTAAATACAGGTGCTAGTAGGCTGTTGGCAAGTAATTAGCTACAGAAAAAATTAGCAGGACTCCCTTGTGTTTTCCCAATACAAACTCAATTGAAATACTAATGTGTTGATTAAAACATCAAATGCTACCATGGTTCATGCACATTACCCAAGTGTTGTTGGGTAGCTGTGGTAGTCACTTGTTGGAGTGAATGTTTGAGGTTAATTTTTTGTGCATTTGTGTTGTCAGTAAATAAGGTATTAGCTGCAATGTGCTTAATCACTTGTACCATAGGCCTACAGCTTATGCAGATCATTTGCATCACGTGTACTATAGGCCTATGATACGTAAGATTAAGCACATTGCAGCTAATGCCTCAGTTGTTTAAGAGTTACTATATAACTCGGGTCCTCAGACCTTATTTTATGAAGTGAAATTCCCATTCAAAAACTTCAAAATTTTCCACCCAAGAAATTGTAACACCTGTTTTCACTTATATTTATTCAAAAAGTGTCGAGTAACAAGTGTCATTTGTCCATATTCAAGCTTATTGTTCACAGCAGCCATTTTTTGTGTAAATGAAAAAAGTAGCATAGATACACCTAAATACTAATTAAGGTTTCCAACTTTCAGTCCATTTATTATTGAGTTGGCTTACTCTTAATCAAACTCCAATTTTAAACACAAAATGGCAGCTGCAAAAAAAGCCCATTGACAGAGTAATCCATTAAAGGATGGGTTTACCGATTGGGAATATGAATATATATTAATTCTTAAAAAATCTTAAATTTCGAATCCGTTGAAATTTTTGAAATTGCTTCGACAAAAGTTCAATGGACAAACCAAAGAGGATCCTGGAGCACACGATTCACTGGAAAATTGCTTTATTCAATGACTAACGTTTCGACGCCTGCTGCGTCTTCATCAGAGTCAAACAGGGTGACAAGGAAAACAACTTGCTTTAAAAAGCCTCCCCAATACACATCGCAGTCCGTCATTGGCTGCTAAGGATGGGAGGTGCCCAAATCCAGTGGGCCAATAGCACTCAAACCGCACAGTGAAGTAGGCTATAATGGCCAGCCACATTTATAAATAACAATATAATATAAGCCATAGAATAGAAATACATAGGCACAAATAACAATTTCTCCCAAAGGAAAGGTACAGGTTATAAATAACAAGAGAGGCTTAGTTCCTCGTTTAGACCATTTGGTTCAACAGTATTTAGGCTGTGAATCCAAAATGCTTCTCTTCTTAACAGTTTATTGACAGTGTCGCCTCCTCTCTGTGAGGGAGACACATGCTCAATACCCCAGAATTTCAGTGTGGCAGCAGAGCCATGCTGGGCCTGAGCATAGTGTCTCGCTATTGCATAATCCATGTTGTGGTTGCGGATTGCAGCCTTGTTTTGAAATTGCTTGTTCACAGCCAGAGAAAAAAAAAAATGAAAAAAAAAAAAAAAATTGGGCCAGGTGACGCGTTTCGCGTCGAAACGCGTCACCTGGCCCATTTTTTTTTTTTTTTTTTTTTTCATTTTTTTTTTCTCTGGCTGTGAACAAGCAATTTCAAAAATTTCAACGGATTCGAAATTTAAGATTTTTTAAGAATTAATATATATTCATATTCCCCATCGGTAAACCCATCCTTTAATCTCTGCTCTTGCCCCAATTATACACAGCTGACCTCAATCAGGACTTAATCAGTAGCAACTTGCATGGTGCTCTTTAAGCTTCAGTTGATGATTGTTTCAAAGTTGACCTATTCTGTTAACTTCTTTTTTGTACATTTTAAAACTAAAGTAAGTTTTACCTTGACTTTACTGTTAAGCTATTGTTAATGAGTTTAATGAACAATTAGATTAAATTATTGTAGTACAGATTTTTTTTCTGTTTGACACTTTTTACATTCACATGTTAATTATGTATGATTTAATATGTTCCATCTTTGCATATAAATTGCAACACATTCATGAACTTTAATTTAATTTGCAAATCACATTAGAAAACTTTAGAATAACATAAACTAACCATGCCTTTTGCCCACATTTCAGAATTTTTCAATAATGACCAATCCAGCCAAAAAACAAAAAGGGACCTGTGTAGCTACATACACAAAGTTAAATAAACCACCAGAGATCCTCCTTCAAAAATGCCTAAAATAACAAGTATGTATTTTACATTCTGTCTATTTTTCACATTTGTACTTGCCCCTCTGTTAACCAATGTCTATATTTGATCTCATCCACCTATCAATTACATCATATAGCCATCTTCTTTTGCCAACAACCACCTTGCTTTGCTTCACCTGTATCATTGCCTTCCTCAAATGAACTATGTTACCTTTTACCTCCATTTCAGTTGTTATAAAATGGCAAATCCACCAAAAATTGGAAGTGCATGGATTCATCCATGAAGTCAGATCAAACATTTCATACCACCTTCATAACCACCCAATATAACAGTAAGTATTTTACATTCCTAGTAGGGATGCTTGTTAATTATCAGACTGATAAATTATTGCTTGATATGGTCATTTTGCATTTATTATTCCAATAATGGACTTTTTTTCTGTTAAATAACAGCTGACTTGGTTTTGCATTGGAAATGGAGCTAGAGAGCTCAACAGGCACG
The DNA here is from genome assembly GCF_964638095.1 of Poromitra crassiceps. NCBI lineage: Eukaryota > Metazoa > Chordata > Actinopteri > Beryciformes > Melamphaidae > Poromitra > Poromitra crassiceps. Next base: position 59,285,320 of record NC_139629.1, read on the forward strand.
TGACTTTTTTGCCCCAGAAGTAAGTTCTGCATTCGTTTTCTCCATAGACATTTTGATATATATATATATATATATATATATATATATATATATATATATATATATATATATATATATATAATGAATTTTAAGGGTCAAACTAAGCCAACAAATCTTCCAAAGAATCCTGAGTGATCATAAAACACTAAGTAAAAACAACAGGGGGAAAAATCCTGATCTTTTTCCCATTGTAGTTTTTTGTTTTCGCAGTCGAGCTGAACCCAAAAATTACTTTTCTTTTCTTTTAGTTCAAATACTGGTTCCCGTTCACTTCGACATTAAATATTATTGCCTGTACCTTTTACACAAAACATCATTTCCTGTAGCCACAAAACAATCTAATTTTCACTTGTGTTACTCCAGATTTTCTAAAGTCAACCTATATGCAAATAGTGTCATGTCAATGTGAAGTTATAAAAGCTAAACATACTACTTCATATGACTAATTTGTCTGTTTATGCCATGCTCTTCCACAGATCAACATCACTTGCAAAGTAATCAAACTGGTAAAACCCACAACTGAAGCAACAACCTGAGCCGGCACCACCATGAATACAACAACCTTCCTCCTCATTGACGCAACTGGAACCATTGACCTAGCTGTGTGGGGGTACTGTAAACCTGACATTGACGACTGGTACCACCTGACCAACCTATCCATACATGCATACAAACCAATACATATCTGACAACCACCCCAACCACAACATCAACACCCACCACTGCACTTGAATCATACACAGAACCACCACCACCCACCACTCAAAGCATCTATGGTGAAGTCTCTTCTGCCACCGTCACAAACAAGTACTTCTGTTTTTGGCACCTATCACTACTGTAAACTTTGACTCACTCACATACAAATGTCACAAATGCAATCAACGCCATTAAACAGAAACCGCAAAACACATATCCAATTCTCTCCGTCCATCAATAACCAGGAAACATCATACACCATCCCACTCGCACTTATCACACCACTGCTTACAAAATCACCAACTCAAATGACTACAGACGAAATGGAAGAAGCTATCCTCATGCTCAATCACATCTGAGTTGACATAATAGACAAATCATAGCCCTGACTCAGACTTGACTCCAAGACTTGACAGTCCCTCCACACAGTCCAGAAACCCCGACTCAGCCCCACACAAGGACAAAATGGATTGATATATTTATTTTTACTATTATTTCCAATAAAAACTTATTGTTTGAATCATATATCTGCCTCCTTTGCTGTCTTTTGTCCCAGTTTTTTATGCATTATATCCTAACTCCTTTAGTCAACCTTGAGCTTACACTTTTATTGCCAACTTGTAGATGTCCACTGTGCCCAAGCTTACCCTTTTAAAACATCTGAATAACAGACAAGTGACTTGTTAACTGATAACCTATTAAGCCACTAACAGTGTGACTTAAAGGGTGATTTACACAACCTGAATATTAATCTTGTTATACCTATACCGAGACACTATGAATGTACCATGTGGAGTATCTAGTAATAGTTAGGATTTTACATTAATTTCAAGACAAATGGTTCAAATTCTGGCCTTGTGCTTATGCAGACCAGATTCATGACTACCATCACTACTACAAAAGCATTGGCTTTTCATTGTGACAACCAATTACTTAGATCACCATTCAGGAACAGTTTGTTTAATCCTTTCCTCACTGAGCACATCTATAACCATGATCAGAAGTGTACAGTAGAAGCAGCACACTATCTTCATCCAATGGACTCGGAACACCACAAAAGCAACACCTCAGTAAGCTGTCCCCTCATGGCTAACACATCTAAGCTTATCAGGAAGCTAGGATTTGAAAGTATGACAGTTTGCCTAGAAAAAGTCCATTGCTTAATAAGCCTCTTTGACAGCCACCATTTGGCTTACCACCACCACTGCTACTTACTACATATTACTTGCAAACTTGGTACACTTGTGCACATATCAACTCTGACTAAATGTGCAATTCAGTGTCTATATTATCTGACATATAACCCCCAAGTCACCGGAAGCTTGGACCCCGCATCGCCGCTTGCGGCTATATTTAGGGGTCCAAGCACGAAGTGCGTGGATCCCTATTGTATCTGTTCCGTTTATTATTATTTTTCATATTCTCCGCTAAAACAGTATGCACGGCAAAAACTGTAAGGGCTACAGTAGCCAGACTTTGCACATAGGTTGGAAATGTGCCCCACTACTCAGAGACAAAAAATTAGCCATATTGGCCAGATGGTGGCGCTATAACAGACCATTTTGCGTTATGGTCCATATCTTCTGAACCGTGAGGCGTAGAATCAAAATTCCACTTCGGCTGTATTCCCTGGATCAATACGCATCTATCCATATAGGCCACGCCCATTTGCGTGTGCCTAGATTTTCCGCCATCTTGGACTTTCTCAAAAAAAAAAAAAACGAACTCGTCCTAGGCCATTTGCCCAAATGAGCCCACACTTTTTGTGTGTCATCTCTGGACTTCCCTGATTTAAAATCTTAGAAAGAATTTGGATACGTGAAACCGTCTTGAAATGATAAATGTTTAAACTTTTGTGTATTTACTTTTGTTCTTTTCCTGCCCTAAAAGTGTGTGGATCTCAGAAACCATACACCCCCCATCACCCAAACTTTCCACACAGGTTCACGACATCACCCACTACTCAGAGTAAAAAAATTACACCAATCCACCAGATGGTGGCGCTATAACAGCCAATTTCATGTTTGTCGGTCCATAACTTCTGAACTGCGAGCTGTAGAATCAAAATTCCACATCTACTGGTTTCCCTGGAGCATCATGTATCTAACCCACTAGGCCACGCCCATTTCTGTGTGGTAGATTTTCCGCCATTTTGAATTTGATCAAAAACCTACTTTTGCGAGCTCCTCCTAGACCGTTTGGCCAAATCACACAAAACTTTTTCTGGGTCATCTATGGGCTACCCCGACCTAAGGTTAGTAAAGGATTTTGGATACGTGAAACCGTTTTGAAATGATAAATCTCTAAACTTTTAATGAAACACACGCCAACACTAAATTGCCCACAACTCATTAACCGGTCAATTACAACTACTGCTGCTACTTCTGCTACCACTCCCACTACTACCAACACTACTACTACTACTATTACTACTTCTGCTACTATTACTACTACTACTACTAATACTACTACTACTACTACTACTACTACTGGAAGTTGGAATGTAGCATTTTGGGTGGGGTTAATGTGTTTTGGGGTTCTGCATCTGCTGTAGCATAATACATAGTTGGTTTAGATGTCACACAGTAATGCCCGATCCACAAAGACTTGACACCCACGTTTGAATAAAAACAAGTTTATGCCATAATAAGGTTATATCCATGCCTTGTCATTGCTGTGGAAGGATGGTGTAGGGGTAAAGTAGCAGACACCAAAGCTGGAGGTCCTGGGTTCAAACCACGGCCAGGTAACTGTTTTATTTTTTGAAAATGTAGAATAAAGGTTAATCTGGATATAATTATGTATAACGCTGCTGAATACACACTGTGTACATAGCAGAATAACTGAATATGCCTATTTATGGTAACGTCATATTTCGACGTCCTCTTGACATTCCTGTGTAGATGTCTAAATGATCCCCAAATCGGCTGTGATTTGGCCTAGTCCTGGACGTCACTGAAAGATGATATCAGAACATCATCATGATGTAATTGTGTTTGCTGGGAGCCTTCTTTCAGATATATGAAAGGAAAAACATTCCAATACATTATTGTGTCTTCAGATGTGAAAGGTCCAAAAAGAGAATTAAATCTGAATTATCCTTGTCACTCATGTGTCCAGCTCAGTGGCCTTGTGGTCTGAATGTCCGCCCTGAGACTGGGAGGTCGTGAGTTCGATCCCCGGCCGAGTCATAGCAAAGACTATAAAAATGAGACCCATTTGCCTCCCTGCTTGGCACTCAGCATCAAAGGGTTGGAATTGGGGGGTTAGATCACCATATGATTCCCGAGCGCGGCGCTCACCGCTCCCCCAGGGAATGGGTCAAATGCGGAGAACAAATTTCACACATTGTGTGACAATCAGTGGGACTTTACCTTTACTTTACTTCCATTGTAACAGCACAACCCACACCAATTAGTTCAAACATCTCCATTCAGGGCAGACTTTTAATGTAAAGTGGTGGATTATGTGTGTAATACAGACATGTCCTTAATGGTAAATGGACTGCATGACAAGCTGCAATGCAGGGTGCTGGCTATAGTCATCAAAAGCACACACACACACACACACACACACGCACACGCGCACACACACACACACACGCGCACACACACACACACGTACACACACGCACACACATATACACCACACCTGCACCTAATTCTGGACTGATCACCACACACCTGCACTTAAGACGCTAATCAGCCTCTACACTCAGTGTGTGTCCGTTACTGCAGTAGAGGCTGTGTTGGTGTTTCGGTCCTTTGGTGTTTATCCTCCCTTCAGATGCATTATTAAGTAAGTTGTAGTTTTGTTAGCCATTGTTGAATTGCCATTCCAAGCCATCCTGATCTTAAAGGTGAATTGCATATGTTTTTCTCTTTAGCCATGGTTAAAATATATTGTTTATTGTTTGTTTGATTGTTATATTGTTTTTTATTGCTAAACATACTACTTCCTATGACTATTTTGTCTGTTTGCACACGCACACGCACACGCGCACACACACACGCACACGCACACGCACACGCACACTAAAATGGCCACCACTGGTGTACTTCATCTCCCAGAGTGCTTCACTCACTCACTTGTGGATTGTGCCACGTGGGTGGGGAGATGGGTGGAGCTATGGCTATAAAAGAAGTGCAAAACTTGCCCCAAACCCCAGTCTGCTGCTACAGAGGTGCTGTGAGCCAGTCCAACTCATGCTGACCTTAAAGGTGAATTGCATATGTTTTTTTCTTTAGCATGGTTAAAATATATTGTTTATTGTTGCTTTAATTGATTGTTACATTGTTTGTTTATTGCTAGTTTGATGTAATTTGGATTGCTTGTTAACATTGTGTATTTGGGTAAATAATTCTGTTTGTGTTCTTATCCACAGACAACATGCTGATTGCCTCACTGTCACTTTTGATGTTGGGAAAATAAAATCACCCTGCACCTTGTCCTGCTGTGTGCCTGCCATCTTTCCTTGTGGTTTTATCTGGGTCCAGTGCTGAGGGGTCACATTGCCCTCACCTGTTCATAGGTGTGACACTCATTAACCGCTCATCCTGGCTGATATTTTACCACATGTTGAGCAGAGTTGCTTTAACTTAAGAACACATAATTTGATAATTGTAAACTCAGTTCACCAATGTTTACACTGCAAAATGTATCACCAATGTATTTTACATGAAACAGAAGTTGGCGGGCTTGTAATCCTGCAGTGTGACTGACATCACTCTGAGCCAATCAGAGTTGGGCTGTGGTCAGGCTCTGTACCAGGTGCACTGAATCACTGATGAATGGAGATGGTGCAAGACAGTTGGCAGTATAGAGGGAACGTTTTTTAACATCCAATTCAACTTATCTTTGAAACCTGCTGAATGAAACCTCCAACTGGGTACTGTACTCCAACTGTACTGGGTAAAGCACTCTGGACGCATCACACACAGAGATAGAACTGTACTCTAACCACAACAGGCACAGAGCTGTCTGCTGAGTGAAGTTGACCATGAGCAAAAACATACAAATAAACAAATAGATAGAATGCTTCCATACTGCTCACCTGGTGTAATCAAACTCTCCACAAGCCCTGAGATGCCAAGTTGACTTGAAAATGTCATTTACACCCTGATTCTAGCTTAAATGTTCACTGTAGCAAGGTTGTACCTTAGTTGGTGTAATTCAGCCGCTAGCTCCAGTGCACATTGCCACAGACATATACACCTATACACACACACACACACACACGCCACACACACACACACACACATACACACACACACACACACACACACATATACACACACACACACACATACACACACACACACACACACACATATACTCACACATATACACACACATATATATACACACACTTACACAGATATACACTAACACTACTATTACTACTGCTACTACTGCTTGAACCCGGTCAGGTCACCAAATCTCAACCAAACTTTGTGCACTTGTGCACATACCAACTCTGATTAAATGTGCAATTCAGTGTCTATATTATCTGACATACACCCCCCAAGTCACCGGAAGCTTGGACCCCGCATCGCCGCTTGCGGCTATATTGTCTATTTGTTTTTCTTCTTTTTTCTGCCTTAAAAGTGTGTGGATCTCAGAAACCATACCCTCCACATCACCTAAACTTTCCACATAGGTTCAAGAGGTCACCCCCTACTCAGAGAAAAAAGAATACACCAATCCACCAGATGGTGGCACTATAACATACCATTTTACGTTATGGTCCATATCTTCTGAACCGTGTGGCCTATACTCAAAATCTCACTTCTCAGGGATTCCTTGGATCAATACGCATCTATCCATATAGGCCCCGCCCATTTAAGTCTGCTAGATTTTCCGCCATCTTAAACTTTCTCAAAAAAAAAAAAAACGAACTCGTCCTAGGCCATTTGCCCGAATGAGCCCAAACTTTTTGTGTGTCAACTCTGGACTTCCCTGATCTAAAAACTTACAAATAATTTGGATACGTGAAACCGTCTTGAAATGATAAATGTTTAAACTTTTGATGACACATGCTCTGACACTAAACACACACAAACACAAACACACACACACACACACACACACACACACACACACACACATGCACACACATATACACCTATACACACACACACACACACACATATACTGTAAATATATATATATGTGCTTGCGACATCATAAAATGGCTGCCACTGCTGCACTTCATATCCCAGAGTGCCTCACTCCACACACAGGTGTCAGTACATATACACACACACGCACGCACACACACACACACACACACACACACACACACACACATGCACACGCGCACGCACACACACACACACACACATGCACACACATATACACCTATACACACACGTGCACGCGCACACACACACACGCACACACACACACACACACATGCACACACACACACACACACACACACACACATGCACACACATATACACCTATACACACACACACACACACGCCACACACACATACACACACACACACACACACACACACACACACATATACTCACACATATACACACACTTATATACACACACACATATACACACTTACACACATATACACTAACACTACTATTACTACTGCTACTATTGCTTGAACCCGGTCAGGTCACCAGATCTCAACCAAACTTTGTGCACTTGTGCACATACCAACTCTGACTAAATGTGCAATTCAGTGTCTATATTATCTGACATACACCCCCCAAGTCACCGGAAGCTTGGACCCCGCATCGCCGCTTGCGGCTATATTGTCTATTTGTTTTTCTTCTTTTTCTGCCCTAAAAGTGTGTGGATCTCAGAAACCATACCCTCCACATCACCTAAACTTTCCACATAGGTTCAAGAGGTCACCCCCTACTCAGAAAAAAAGAATACACCAATCCACCAGATGGTGGCGCTATAACAGACCATTTCGCGTTATGGTCCATATCTTCTGAACCGTTTGTCCTATACTCAAAATTTCACTTCTCAGGGATTCCTTGGATCAAGACGCATCTATCCATATAGGCCACGCCCATTTGGTGTGCCTAGATTTTCCGCCATTTTGAATTTGATCAAAAACCTACTTTTGTGAACTCCTCCTAGACCGTTTGGCCAAATCACACGGAAACTTTTCGGGGTCATCTATGGACTAACCCGACCTAAAGTTATTAAAGGATTTTGGATACTTGAATCTGTTTTGAAATGATAAATCTCTAAACTTTTAATGAAACACACCCCGACACTAAATTGCCCACAACTCATTAACCAGTCAATTACAACTAGTGCTGCTACTACTGCTACCACTCTCACTACTACCAACACTACTACTACTACTGCTACTACTAATACTACTACTACTGCTTGGAAACTATCAGGTCACCGGATCTCAACCAAACTTTGTTTACTTGCACATACCAACTCTGAATAAATGTGCACTACTCAGTGTCTATATTATTTGACATATACCCCCCAAGTCACCGGAAGCTTGGACCCCGCATCGCCGCTTGCGGCTATATTTAGGGGTCCAAGCACGAAGTGCGTGGATCCCTATTGTATCTGTTCCGTTTATTATTATTATTTTTATTCTCCGCTAAAACAGTATGCACGGCAAAAACCGTAAGGGGTACAGTAGCCAGACTTTGCACATAGGTTGGAAATGTGCCCCACTACTCAGAGACAAAAAATTAGCCATATTGGCCAGATGGTGGCGCTATAACAGACCATTTCGCGTTATGGTCCATATCTTCTGAACCGTGAGGCGTAGAATCAAAATTCCACTTCGGCTGTATTCCCTGGATCAATACGCATCTATCCATATAGGCCACGCCCATTTGCGTGTGCCTAGATTTTCCGCCATCTTGGACTTTCTCAAAAAAAAAAAAAACGAACTCGTCCTAGGCCATTTGCCCAAATGAGCCCACACTTTTTGTGTGTCATCTCTGGACTTCCCTGATTTAAAATCTTAGAAAGAATTTGGATACGTGAAACCGTCTTGAAATGATAAATGTTTAAACTTTTGTGTATTTACTTTTGTTCTTTTCCTGCCCTAAAAGTGTGTGGATCTCAGAAACCATACACCCCCCATCACCCAAACTTTCCACACAGGTTCATGACATCACCCACTACTCAGAGTAAAAAAATTACACCAATCCACCAGATGGTGGCGCTATAACAGCCAATTTCATGTTTGTCGGTCCATAACTTCTGAACTGCGAGCTGTAGAATCAAAATTCCACATCTACTGGTTTCCCTGGAGCCTCATGTATCTAACCCACTAGGCCACGCCCATTTCTGTGTGGTAGATTTTCCGCCATTTTGAATTTGATCAAAAACCTACTTTTGCGAGCTCCTCCTAGACCGTTTGGCCAAATCACACAAAACTTTTTCTGGGTCATCTATGGGCTACCCCGACCTAAGGTTAGTAAAGGATTTTGGATACGTGAAACCGTTTTGAAATGATAAATCTCTAAACTTTTAATGAAACACACGCCAACACTAAATTGCCCACAACTCATTAACCGGTCAATTACAACTACTGCTGCTACTTCTGCTACCACTCCCACTACTACCAACACTACTACTACTACTATTACTACTTCTGCTACTATTACTACTACTACTACTAATACTACTACTACTACTACTACTACTACTGGAAGTTGGAATGTAGCATTTTGGGTGGGGTTAATGTGTTTTGGGGTTCTGCATCTGCTGTAGCATAATACATAGTTGGTTTAGATGTCACACAGTAATGCCCGATCCACAAAGACTTGACACCCACGTTTGAATAAAAACAAGTTTATGCCATAATAAGGTTATATCCATGCCTTGTCATTGCTGTGGAAGGATGGTGTAGGGGTAAAGTAGCAGACACCAAAGCTGGAGGTCCTGGGTTCAAACCACGGCCAGGTAACTGTTTTATTTTTTGAAAATGTAGAATAAAGGTTAATCTGGATATAATTATGTATAACGCTGCTGAATACACACTGTGTACATAGCAGAATAACTGAATATGCCTATTTATGGTAACGTCATATTTCGACGTCCTCTTGACATTCCTGTGTAGATGTCTAAATGATCCCCAAATCGGCTGTGATTTGGCCTAGTCCTGGACGTCACTGAAAGATGATATCAGAACATCATCATGATGTAATTGTGTTTGCTGGGAGCCTTCTTTCAGATATATGAAAGGAAAAACATTCCAATACATTATTGTGTCTTCAGATGTGAAAGGTCCAAAAAGAGAATTAAATCTGAATTATCCTTGTCACTCATGTGTCCAGCTCAGTGGCCTTGTGGTCTGAATGTCCGCCCTGAGACTGGGAGGTCGTGAGTTCGATCCCCGGCCGAGTCATAGCAAAGACTATAAAAATGAGACCCATTTGCCTCCCTGCTTGGCACTCAGCATCAAAGGGTTGGAATTGGGGGGTTAGATCACCATATGATTCCCGAGCGCGGCGCTCACCGCTCCCCCAGGGAATGGGTCAAATGCGGAGAACAAATTTCACACATTGTGTGACAATCAGTGGGACTTTACCTTTACTTTACTTCCATTGTAACAGCACAACCCACACCAATTAGTTCAAACATCTCCATTCAGGGCAGACTTTTAATGTAAAGTGGTGGATTATGTGTGTAATACAGACATGTCCTTAATGGTAAATGGACTGCATGACAAGCTGCAATGCAGGGTGCTGGCTATAGTCATCAAAAGCACACACACACACACACACACACACGCACACGCGCACACACACACACACACGCGCACACACACACACACGTACACACACGCACACACATATACACCACACCTGCACCTAATTCTGGACTGATCACCACACACCTGCACTTAAGACGCTAATCAGCCTCTACACTCAGTGTGTGTCCGTTACTGCAGTAGAGGCTGTGTTGGTGTTTCGGTCCTTTGGTGTTTATCCTCCCTTCAGATGCATTATTAAGTAAGTTGTAGTTTTGTTAGCCATTGTTGAATTGCCATTCCAAGCCATCCTGATCTTAAAGGTGAATTGCATATGTTTTTCTCTTTAGCCATGGTTAAAATATATTGTTTATTGTTTGTTTGATTGTTATATTGTTTTTTATTGCTAAACATACTACTTCCTATGACTATTTTGTCTGTTTGCACACGCACACGCACACGCGCACACACACACGCACACGCACACGCACACGCACACTAAAATGGCCACCACTGGTGTACTTCATCTCCCAGAGTGCTTCACTCACTCACTTGTGGATTGTGCCACGTGGGTGGGGAGATGGGTGGAGCTATGGCTATAAAAGAAGTGCAAAACTTGCCCCAAACCCCAGTCTGCTGCTACAGAGGTGCTGTGAGCCAGTCCAACTCATGCTGACCTTAAAGGTGAATTGCATATGTTTTTTTCTTTAGCATGGTTAAAATATATTGTTTATTGTTGCTTTAATTGATTGTTACATTGTTTGTTTATTGCTAGTTTGATGTAATTTGGATTGCTTGTTAACATTGTGTATTTGGGTAAATAATTCTGTTTGTGTTCTTATCCACAGACAACATGCTGATTGCCTCACTGTCACTTTTGATGTTGGGAAAATAAAATCACCCTGCACCTTGTCCTGCTGTGTGCCTGCCATCTTTCCTTGTGGTTTTATCTGGGTCCAGTGCTGAGGGGTCACATTGCCCTCACCTGTTCATAGGTGTGACACTCATTAACCGCTCATCCTGGCTGATATTTTACCACATGTTGAGCAGAGTTGCTTTAACTTAAGAACACATAATTTGATAATTGTAAACTCAGTTCACCAATGTTTACACTGCAAAATGTATCACCAATGTATTTTACATGAAACAGAAGTTGGCGGGCTTGTAATCCTGCAGTGTGACTGACATCACTCTGAGCCAATCAGAGTTGGGCTGTGGTCAGGCTCTGTACCAGGTGCACTGAATCACTGATGAATGGAGATGGTGCAAGACAGTTGGCAGTATAGAGGGAACGTTTTTTAACATCCAATTCAACTTATCTTTGAAACCTGCTGAATGAAACCTCCAACTGGGTACTGTACTCCAACTGTACTGGGTAAAGCACTCTGGACGCATCACACACAGAGATAGAACTGTACTCTAACCACAACAGGCACAGAGCTGTCTGCTGAGTGAAGTTGACCATGAGCAAAAACATACAAATAAACAAATAGATAGAATGCTTCCATACTGCTCACCTGGTGTAATCAAACTCTCCACAAGCCCTGAGATGCCAAGTTGACTTGAAAATGTCATTTACACCCTGATTCTAGCTTAAATGTTCACTGTAGCAAGGTTGTACCTTAGTTGGTGTAATTCAGCCGCTAGCTCCAGTGCACATTGCCACAGACATATACACCTATACACACACACACACACACACGCCACACACACACACACACACATACACACACACACACACACACACACACACATATACACACACACACACACATACACACACACACACACACACACATATACTCACACATATACACACACATATATATACACACACTTACACAGATATACACTAACACTACTATTACTACTGCTACTACTGCTTGAACCCGGTCAGGTCACCAAATCTCAACCAAACTTTGTGCACTTGTGCACATACCAACTCTGATTAAATGTGCAATTCAGTGTCTATATTATCTGACATACACCCCCCAAGTCACCGGAAGCTTGGACCCCGCATCGCCGCTTGCGGCTATATTGTCTATTTGTTTTTCTTCTTTTTTCTGCCTTAAAAGTGTGTGGATCTCAGAAACCATACCCTCCACATCACCTAAACTTTCCACATAGGTTCAAGAGGTCACCCCCTACTCAGAGAAAAAAGAATACACCAATCCACCAGATGGTGGCACTATAACATACCATTTTACGTTATGGTCCATATCTTCTGAACCGTGTGGCCTATACTCAAAATCTCACTTCTCAGGGATTCCTTGGATCAATACGCATCTATCCATATAGGCCCCGCCCATTTAAGTCTGCTAGATTTTCCGCCATCTTAAACTTTCTCAAAAAAAAAAAAAACGAACTCGTCCTAGGCCATTTGCCCGAATGAGCCCAAACTTTTTGTGTGTCAACTCTGGACTTCCCTGATCTAAAAACTTACAAATAATTTGGATACGTGAAACCGTCTTGAAATGATAAATGTTTAAACTTTTGATGACACATGCTCTGACACTAAACACACACAAACACAAACACACACACACACACACACACACACACACACACACACATGCACACACATATACACCTATACACACACACACACACACACATATACTGTAAATATATATATATGTGCTTGCGACATCATAAAATGGCTGCCACTGCTGCACTTCATATCCCAGAGTGCCTCACTCCACACACAGGTGTCAGTACATATACACACACACGCACGCACACACACACACACACACACACACACACACACACACATGCACACGCGCACGCACACACACACACACACACATGCACACACATATACACCTATACACACACGTGCACGCGCACACACACACACGCACACACACACACACACACATGCACACACACACACACACACACACACACACATGCACACACATATACACCTATACACACACACACACACACGCCACACACACATACACACACACACACACACACACACACACACACATATACTCACACATATACACACACTTATATACACACACACATATACACACTTACACACATATACACTAACACTACTATTACTACTGCTACTACTGCTTGAACCCGGTCAGGTCACCAGATCTCAACCAAACTTTGTGCACTTGTGCACATACCAACTCTGACTAAATGTGCAATTCAGTGTCTATATTATCTGACATACACCCCCCAAGTCACCGGAAGCTTGGACCCCGCATCGCCGCTTGCGGCTATATTGTCTATTTGTTTTTCTTCTTTTTCTGCCCTAAAAGTGTGTGGATCTCAGAAACCATACCCTCCACATCACCTAAACTTTCCACATAGGTTCAAGAGGTCACCCCCTACTCAGAAAAAAAGAATACACCAATCCACCAGATGGTGGCGCTATAACAGACCATTTCGCGTTATGGTCCATATCTTCTGAACCGTTTGTCCTATACTCAAAATTTCACTTCTCAGGGATTCCTTGGATCAAGACGCATCTATCCATATAGGCCACGCCCATTTGGTGTGCCTAGATTTTCCGCCATTTTGAATTTGATCAAAAACCTACTTTTGTGAACTCCTCCTAGACCGTTTGGCCAAATCACACGGAAACTTTTCGGGGTCATCTATGGACTAACCCGACCTAAAGTTATTAAAGGATTTTGGATACTTGAATCTGTTTTGAAATGATAAATCTCTAAACTTTTAATGAAACACACCCCGACACTAAATTGCCCACAACTCATTAACCAGTCAATTACAACTAGTGCTGCTACTACTGCTACCACTCTCACTACTACCAACACTACTACTACTACTGCTACTACTAATACTACTACTACTGCTTGGAAACTATCAGGTCACCGGATCTCAACCAAACTTTGTTTACTTGCACATACCAACTCTGAATAAATGTGCACTACTCAGTGTCTATATTATTTGACATATACCCCCCAAGTCACCGGAAGCTTGGACCCCGCATCGCCGCTTGCGGCTATATTTAGGGGTCCAAGCACGAAGTGCGTGGATCCCTATTGTATCTGTTCCGTTTATTATTATTATTTTTATTCTCCGCTAAAACAGTATGCACGGCAAAAACCGTAAGGGGTACAGTAGCCAGACTTTGCACATAGGTTGGAAATGTGCCCCACTACTCAGAGACAAAAAATTAGCCATATTGGCCAGATGGTGGCGCTATAACAGACCATTTCGCGTTATGGTCCATATCTTCTGAACCGTGAGGCGTAGAATCAAAATTCCACTTCGGCTGTATTCCCTGGATCAATACGCATCTATCCATATAGGCCACGCCCATTTGCGTGTGCCTAGATTTTCCGCCATCTTGGACTTTCTCAAAAAAAAAAAAAACGAACTCGTCCTAGGCCATTTGCCCAAATGAGCCCACACTTTTTGTGTGTCATCTCTGGACTTCCCTGATTTAAAATCTTAGAAAGAATTTGGATACGTGAAACCGTCTTGAAATGATAAATGTTTAAACTTTTGTGTATTTACTTTTGTTCTTTTCCTGCCCTAAAAGTGTGTGGATCTCAGAAACCATACACCCCCCATCACCCAAACTTTCCACACAGGTTCATGACATCACCCACTACTCAGAGTAAAAAATTTACACCAATCCACCAGATGGTGGCGCTATAACAGCCAATTTCATGTTTGTCGGTCCATAACTTCTGAACTGCGAGCTGTAGAATCAAAATTCCACATCTACTGGTTTCCCTGGAGCCTCATGTATCTAACCCACTAGGCCACGCCCATTTCTGTGTGGTAGATTTTCCGCCATTTTGAATTTGATCAAAAACCTACTTTTGCGAGCTCCTCCTAGACCGTTTGGCCAAATCACACAAAACTTTTTCTGGGTCATCTATGGGCTACCCCGACCTAAGGTTAGTAAAGGATTTTGGATACGTGAAACCGTTTTGAAATGATAAATCTCTAAACTTTTAATGAAACACACGCCAACACTAAATTGCCCACAACTCATTAACCGGTCAATTACAACTACTGCTGCTACTTCTGCTACCACTCCCACTACTACCAACACTACTACTACTACTATTACTACTTCTGCTACTATTACTACTACTACTACTAATACTACTACTACTACTACTACTACTACTGGAAGTTGGAATGTAGCATTTTGGGTGGGGTTAATGTGTTTTGGGGTTCTGCATCTGCTGTAGCATAATACATAGTTGGTTTAGATGTCACACAGTAATGCCCGATCCACAAAGACTTGACACCCACGTTTGAATAAAAACAAGTTTATGCCATAATAAGGTTATATCCGTGCCTTGTCATTGCTGTGGAAGGATGGTGTAGGGGTAAAGTAGCAGACACCAAAGCTGGAGGTCCTGGGTTCAAACCACGGCCAGGTAACTGTTTTATTTTTTGAAAATGTAGAATAAAGGTTAATCTGGATATAATTATGTATAACGCTGCTGAATACACACTGTGTACATAGCAGAATAACTGAATATGCCTATTTATGGTAACGTCATATTTCGACGTCCTCTTGACATTCCTGTGTAGATGTCTAAATGATCCCCAAATCGGCTGTGATTTGGCCTAGTCCTGGACGTCACTGAAAGATGATATCAGAACATCATCATGATGTAATTGTGTTTGCTGGGAGCCTTCTTTCAGATATATGAAAGGAAAAACATTCCAATACATTATTGTGTCTTCAGATGTGAAAGGTCCAAAAAGAGAATTAAATCTGAATTATCCTTGTCACTCATGTGTCCAGCTCAGTGGCCTTGTGGTCTGAATGTCCGGCCTGAGACTGGGAGGTCGTGAGTTCGATCCCCGGCCGAGTCATAGCAAAGACTATAAAAATGAGACCCATTTGCCTCCCTGCTTGGCACTCAGCATCAAAGGGTTGGAATTGGGGGGTTAGATCACCATATGATTCCCGAGCGCGGCGCTCACCGCTCCCCCAGGGGATGGGTCAAATGCGGAGAACAAATTTCACACATTGTGTGACAATCAGTGGGACTTTACCTTTACTTTACTTCCATTGTAACAGCACAACCCACACCAATTAGTTCAAACATCTCCATTCAGGGCAGACTTTTAATGTAAAGTGGTGGATTATGTGTGTAATACAGACATGTCCTTAATGGTAAATGGACTGCATGACAAGCTGCAATGCAGGGTGCTGGCTATAGTCATCAAAAGCACACACACACACACACACACACACGCACACGCGCACACACACACACACACACACGCGCACACACACACACACACGTACACACACGCACACACATATACACCACACCTGCACCTAATTCTGGACTGATCACCACACACCTGCACTTAAGACGCTAATCAGCCTCTACACTCAGTGTGTGTCCGTTACTGCAGTAGAGGCTGTGTTGGTGTTTCGGTCCTTTGGTGTTTATCCTCTCTTTAGCCATGGTTAAAATATATTGTTTATTGTTTGTTTGATTGTTATATTGTTTTTTATTGCTAAACATACTACTTCCTATGACTATTTTGTCTGTTTGCACACACACACGCACACGCGCACACACACACGCACACGCACACGCACACACACACACACACACACACACATATACACACACATATATACACACACACATATACACACTTACACAGATATACACTAACACTACTATTACTACTGCTACTACTGCTTGAACCCGGTCAGGTCACCAAATCTCAACCAAACTTTGTGCACTTGTGCACATACCAACTCTGATTAAATGTGCAATTCAGTGTCTATATTATCTGACATACACCCCCCAAGTCACCGGAAGCTTGGACCCCGCATCGCCGCTTGCGGCTATATTTAGGGGTCCAAGCACGAAGTGCGTGGATCCCTATTGTATCTGTTCCGTTTATTATTATTTTTCATATTCTCCGCTAAAACAGTATGCACGGCAAAAACTGTAAGGGCTACAGTAGCCAGACTTTGCACATAGGTTGGAAATGTGCCCCACTACTCAGAGACAAAAAATTAGCCATATTGACCAGATGGTGGCGCTATAACAGACCATTTCACGTATTGGACCATAACTGCTGAACCGTGAGGCGTAGAATCAAAATTCCACATCTGCTGGATTCCCTGGATCAATACGCATCTATCCATATAGACCACGCCCATTTAAGTCTGCTAGATTTTCCGCCATCTTGGACTTTCTCAAAAAAAAAAAAAACGAACTCGTCCTAGGCCATCTGCCCGAATGAGCGCAAACTTTTTGTGTGTCATCTCTGGACTTCCCTGATTAAAAATCTTAGAAAGAATTTGGATACGTGAAACCGTCTTGAAATGATAAATGTTTAAACTTTTGTGTATTTACTTTTGTTCTTTTCCTGCCCTAAAAGTGTGTGGATCTCAGAAACCATACACCCCCCATCACCCAAACTTTCCACACAGGTTCACGACATCACCCACTACTCAGAGTAAAAAAATTACACCAATCCACCAGATGGTGGCGCTATAACAGCCAACCACCACTACTACTGCCGCTGCTGCTACTACTACTACTACTATTCTTAGTACTTCTGCTGCTACTATTGCTACCACTCCCACTACTACCAACACTACTACTACTACTATTACTACTACTGCTACTACTACTACTACTAGTACTGCTTGGAAACCGTCAGGTCACCGGATCTACACACACACACACACACACACACACACACACACGCACACGCGCACACACACACACGTACACACGCACACACATATACACCACACCTGCACCTAATTCTGGACTGATCACGACACACCTGCACTTAAGACGCTAATCAGCCTCTACACTCAGTGTGTGTCCGTTACTGCAGTAGAGGCTGTGTTGGTGTTTCAGTCTGGTGTTTATCCTCCCTTCAGATGCATTATTAAGTAAGTTGTAGTTTTGTTAGCCATTGTTGAATTGCCATTCCAAGCCATCCTGATCTTAAAGGTGAATTGCATATGTTTTTCTCTTTAGCCATGGTTAAAATATATTGTTTATTGTTTGTTTGATTGTTATATTGTTTTTTATTGCTAAACATACTACTTCCTATGACTATTTTGTCTGTTTGCACACGCACACGCACACGCGCACACACACACGCACACACACACACACACACGCACACGCACACTAAAATGGCCACCACTGGTGTACTTAATCTCCCAGAGTGCTTCACTCACTCACTTGTGGATTGTGCCACGTGGGTGGGGAGATGGGTGGAGCTATGGCTATAAAAGAAGTGCAAAACTTGCCCCAAACCCCAGTCTGCTGCTACAGAGGTGCTGTGAGCCAGTCCAACTCATGCTGACCTTAAAGGTGAATTGCATATGTTTTTTTCTTTAGCATGGTTGAAATATATTGTTTATTGTTGCTTTAATTGATTGTTACATTGTTTGTTTATTGCTAATTTGATGTCATTTGGATTGCTTGTTAACATTGTGTATTTGGGTAAATAATTCTGTTTGTGTTCTTATCCACAGACAACATGCTGATTGCCTCACTGTCACTTTTGATGTTGGGAAAATAAAATCACCCTGCACCTTGTCCTGCTGTGTGCCTGCCATCTTTCCTTGTGGTTTTATCTGGGTCCAGTGCTGAGGGGTCACATTGCCCTCACCTGTTCATAGGTGTGACACGCATTAACCGCTCATCCTGGCTGATATTTTACCACATGTTGAACAGAGTTGCTTTAACTTAAGAACACATAATTTGATAATTGTAAACCCAGTTCACCAATGTTTACACTGCAAAATGTATCACCAATGTATTTTACATGAAACAGAAGTTGGCGGGCTTGTAATCCTGCAGTGTGACTGAGCCAATCAGAGTTGGGCTGTGGTCAGGCTCTGTACCAGGTGCACTGAATCACTGATGAATGGAGATGGTGCCAGACAGTTGGCAGTATAGAGGGAACGTTTTTTAACATCCAATTCAACTTATCTTTGAAACCTGCTGAATGAAACCTCCAAAAGCCAAATCTGTGAGTTTAAAGGGAGGTTTACACAATCTGAAATATATTTTCAATGTTATGTAAAGGGAGGTATGAAGGTAATTTGAAGTGATGGCAATGTGTTGTGATTTGAAATGTATTCCTATCTTGTGTTTTAATTAAAGCCAACTGAGATGTTAGTTTTGGCCTTAAAGGGACACTCCACCGAAAACGGAAACAATGCTTATTTATTTTGCACATCTCGCACATCCGAAAACAGTTTAGCAGGCATTCATTTAGTTTGACACTTATTGAGTTGATTTGTGAAAGGTATAGTTTGGTTTATTTGAAGTGGGGTACTATGCGGTACTTGCATGCAGTCGGTGTACTGGGTAAAGCACTCTGGACGCATCACACACAGAGATAGAACTGTACTCTAACCACAACAGAGCTGTCTGCTGAGTGAAGTTGACCATGAGAAAAAACAAATACATAGAATGCTTCCATACTGCTCACCTGGTGTAATCAAACTCTCCACAAGCCCTGAGATGCCAAGTTGACTTGAAAATGTCATTTACACCCTGATTCTAGCTTAAATGTTCACTGTAGCAAGGTTGTACCTTAGTTGGTGTAATTCAGCCGCTAGCTCCAGTGCACATTGCCACACACACACACACACACACACACACACACTACTATTACTACTGCTACTACTGCTTGAACCCGGTCAGGTCACCAAATCTCAACCAAACTTTGTGCACTTGTGCACATACCAACTCTGATTAAATGTGCAATTCAGTGTCTATATTATCTGACATACACCCCCCAAGTCACCGGAAGCTTGGACCCCGCATCGCCGCTTGCGGCTATATTGTCTATTTGTTTTTCTTCTTTTTCTGCCCTAAAAGTGTGTGGATCTCAGAAACCATACCCTCCACATCACCTAAACTTTCCACATAGGTTCAAGAGGTCACCCCCTACTCAGAAAAAAATGAATACACCAATCCACCAGATGGTGGCGCTATAACAGACCCTTTTGCGTATTGACCCATAACTGCTGAACCGTGAGGCGTAGAATCAAAATTCCACATCTGCTGGATTCCCTGGATCAATACGCATCTATCCAATTAGACCACGCCCATTTAAGTCTGCTAGATTTTCCGCCATCTTGGACTTTCTCAAAAAAAAAAAAAACGAACTCGTCCTAGGCCATTTGCCCGAATGAGCCCAAACTTTTTCTCTGTCATTTCTGGACTTCCATGATTTAAAAACTTACAAAGAATTTGGATACGTGAAACCGTCTTGAAATGATAAATGTTTAAACTTTTGATGACACATGCTCTGACACTAAACACACACAAACACACACACACACACACACACACGCACACACATATACACCTATACACACACACACACACACATATACTGTAAATATATATATATGTGCTTGCGACATCATAAAATCGCTGCCACTGCTGCACTTCATATCCCAGAGTGCCTCACTCCACACACAGGTGTCAGTACATAAACGCACGCACGCACGCACACACACACACACACACACACACACACACATTATATACATCATCAGTGATGTCATCAGTGATGTCATCAGTGATGATGTCATCAATGATGTCATCAGTGATTATGTCATCACCGATGACAGTCTTGTGACATCAATGATGATGTCATCTATGATGTCATCTATGATGTCATCCTTCCTCTACATAACATCAGCTTTCCCAGTACCTCATCCACTCTACAACAGCAAGGCGGCAAGTAAAGTAGCTCATCCTTCCTCTACATAACATCAGCTCTCGCAGTACCTCATCCACTCCACAACCCTCATGACAGTTTGCCTAGAAAAAGTCCATTGCTTAATAAGCCTCTTTGACAGCCACCATTTGGCTTACCACCACCAAGGCTACTTACTACATATTACTTACTACAAACTTGGTACACTTGTGCGCATATCAACTCTGACCAAATGTGCAATTCAGTGTCTATATTATCTGACATATAACCCCCAAGTCACCAGAAGCTTGGACCCCGCATCGCCGCTTGCGGCTATATTTATTATTATTATTATTATCTCCGCCAGGAGATCATATTTTCGGCCGCGTCTGTCTGTATGGAGAGCCGGGACTGCCGTATCAACAAATAAATGAATAAATGTATAAATGAGCAGATAAATACATATATATGTATCATAAATATATGTAGAAATAAATGTAGATGACATAAATGTATATATATGTGTATTTTCCTATTTTTGTACGTTTTATATATTTATTTAATGATTTATTTGTGTATTTATACATTTATACATTTATTTATACATTTATACATTTATTTATACATTTATACATTTATTTATACATTTATACATTTATTTATGGCATTTATTTATGTCTGTTTTATTTTATTTCTGTCTGTTTTATTTACCTCCCATTTATTTCTGTGCCTTGTATTTAGTGATGTCTCCTTTGTATTTAGTGATGCGTCCTTGCTTCCTTTCCTTTTCTGTATGCATTTCTGCCTACTCAATGCAAATTAGGGGGGCGGCCCTGTGCATTTATGCCTGCTCAATGCAGATTAGGGGGCTGGCCGTCATGGGCTCAAGTCTTTGCCTATTGGCTCGAATGCACATTGTCCTATCTGCTCCAAACTTGTCATGCATGATAAGTGTCCATGCCTGAAGATATCTGCACATCAATATCCATTTACACTCATAGCGCCACCTACTGGCAACAGGAAATGACATGTTTTACACTTACATGAACTGCTCAGAGTGGGTTGAACACATCCACCTCGGATGTGGTCAGAAAATCCTTTACCACCCAATGCAGCTTCATTTTGACGATTATGAGTGCTCATTGACTGGCGTGGGCGTGGCGCCATGGCGAATGTTGATGTTTCGCCATCACACAGGAAGTTGGAGTAACTTCATTGTAGATTGTCCAATCTGCTCCAAACTTGTCATGCATGATAACTGTACATGCCTGAACACATCTAGATGTCAATATCCATTTATAGTCATAGCGCCCCCTACTGGCAACACAGAAAGTGCTTTGTAACTTGGCCCTACATGCTCACACGTGCACCAAACTTCACATGTTTGATGAGCATCCCAGTCTGAAGACATCTAGATGACCATTTCGAGTGATAGGCAGAGCACCCCCTACTGGCCACGCAGAAAGCGGTTTGTAACTCGGCCGTACATGGTCACACCCGCAACAAACTTCACATGTTTCATGAGCATCCCAGACTTCACACATGTACATGCCAATATAGCATTATAGGCAGAGCGCCTCCTACTGGCAACACATGAAGTTGATTGTAACTCAACTGAACGTTGTCCTATCTGCTCCAAACTTGTCGTGCATGATAAGTGTCCATGCCTGAAGATATCTGCAGATCAATATTCAGTGATAGTTACAGCGCCACCTACTGGCAAAAGGAAATGACACAAGTTTTACACGTACATGAAATGCTCATAGTGGGTTGACCACATCCACCACAGATGTGGTCAGAAAAGCATCAAGCTCTCGATTAACCTTCATTGTGAGGATTATGGGTAAGACATTGATATGTCAATATCCATTTATAGTCATAGCACCCCCTACTGCCAACACATAAATCATGTTGTAACTCGGCAGTACATGGTCCCCCGCGCACCAAAATACACATGTTTGATGACCATCCCAGCCTGAAGACATCTAGATGAACATTTTGAGTGATAGGCAGAGCGCCCCCTTCTGGCCACACAGGGAGTTGGAGTAACTCCATTGTAGATTGTCCAATCTGCTCCAAACTTGTCATGCATGATCAGTGTACATACCTGAAGACATCTAGATGTCAACATCCATTTATAGTCATAGCGCCCCCTACTGCCAACACAGACAGTGGTTTGTAACCCGACCCTACATGCTCACACGCGCACCAAACGTCACATGTTTGATTAACATCCCAGCCTGAAGACATCTATAGGACCATTTGGAGTTAGTGGCAGAGCGCCCCCTACTGACCACACAGGAAGTTAGAATAACTCCATTGTAGATTGTCCAATCTGCTCCAAACTTGTCATGCATGATAAGTGTCCATGCCTCAAGCCATCTATATGTCAATATCCATTCATAGTCATAGCGCCCCCTACTGGCAACAAAGAAAGTGGTTTGTAACTTGGCCCTACATGCTCACACGCGCACCAAACGTCACATGTTTGATGAGCATCCCAGCCTGAAGACATCTATAGGACCATTTGGAGTTAGAGGTAGAGCGCCCCCTACTGGCCACAGAGGAAGTTAGAGTAACTCGATTGTAGATTGTCCAATCTGCTCCAAACTTGTCATGCATGCTAAGTGTCCATGCCTCAACCCATCTATATGTCAATATCCATTTATAGTCATAGTGCCCCCTACTGGCAACAAAGAAAGTGGTTTGTAACTTGGCCCTACATGCTCACACGTGCACCAACTTCACATGTTTGATGAGCATCCCAGCCTGAAGACATCTAGATGACCATTTGGAGTTAGAGGGAGAGCGCCCCCTACTGGCCACACAGGAAGTTGGAGTAACTTTATTGTAGATTGTCCAATCTGCTCCAAACGTGTCATGCATGATAAGTGTCCATGCCTGTACACATCTATATGTCAATATCCATTTATAGTCATAGCGCCCCCTACTGGCAACACAGAAAGTGGTTTGTAACTCGGCCATACGTAGTCACACCCGCAACAAACTTCACATGTTTGATGACCATCCCAGACTTCACACATGTACATGCCAATAGAGCATTATAGGCAGAGCGCCCCCTATTGGCAACAGGAAATGACATCTTTTACACTTACATGAACTGCTCATTGTCCCAGCCTGAAGACATCTATATGTCAATATCCATTTATAGTCATAGCGCCCCCTACTGCCAACACAGACAGTGGTTTGTAACTCGGCCCTACACGGTCCCACGCGCCCCAAAATTCACATGTTTGATGACCATCCCAGCCTGAACACATCTACATGACCATGTGGAGTGATAGGCAGAGTGCCCCCTAGTTGCCAGTAGGGGGCGCTATGACTCTAAATGGATATTGACATATAGATGTCTTCAGGCTGGGACACGTATGAAGCACGTGCAGTTTGGCAGAGATTGGACAATCTCCAATAGAGTTACTCCAACTTCCTGTGTGACGGTGAAACATCAACGTTCGCCATGGCGCCACGCCCACGCCGGTCAATGAGCACTCATAATCATCACAATGAAGCTGCATTGGGTGGTAAAGGATTTTCTGACCACATCCGAGGTGGATGTGTTCAACCCACTCTGAGCAGTTCATGTAAGTGAAAAAACATGTAATTTCCTGTTGCCAGTAGGTGGCGCTATGACTGTAAATGGTTATTGACATATAGATGTCTTCAGGCATGGACAGTTATCATGCATGACAAGTTTGGAGCAGATAGGACAATGTGCATTCGAGTGACAGCGACTTTGTGTGTCATGGCGAGACATCGATCTTCGGCGCGTAGCCACGCCCACGCCGTCCATGGTAAATGCAAACTTTTAATAGCTTTTCATCATTGGGGTCTCTTCTATCTGCTGTGCAAGTTTGAGGGTGATCTGATGAACCCCTTAGGAGGAGTTCGTTAAAGTCTGACCCCTGGAAATGGGTGAAATGTCTGAAATATTGCACAGTAAATTCAAAATGGCTGACTTCCGGTTGGGTGTGGATCCTGGAGACTTTTCCCTTAGTCTGGCCATTATACATGTGCCCTGCAATTTTCGTAGCTGTAGGGGAAACTTAGCGCGAGGGCTATTCCGTTTATAGATTGTAGGAGGCGCTATGGAGGCATTTAGCCACGCCCCTGGCCAAAAACCTTGACGGATGTGCAAAGTTTGGCCACATTTTGTGCATGTTTAGGCCCTCGAAAATGCGCGCAAAGTGTAAGTATAATAAGAATATAGCCGCAAGCGGCGTGCGGGGTCCAAGCATCCGGTGACATGGGGGATATATGAGACATAATAAACAAAAAATAAGGCACATTTATTCAGAGTTGGTATGTGCACAAGTAAACAAAGTTTGGTTGAGATCCGGTGACCTCACGGTTTCCAAGCAGTAGTAGTAGTAGCAGTAGTAGGAATAGTAGTGTTGGTAGTAGTGGGACTGGTAGCAGTAGTAGCAGCAGTAGTTGTAATTGACCAGTTAATGAGTTGTGGGCAATTTAGAGTCGGGGTGTGTTTCATTAAAAGATTTATGATTTCAAAACTGTGTGATTTGGCCAAACGGTCTAGGAGGAGTTCACAAAAGTAGGTTTTTGATCAAATTCAAAATGGCGGAAAATCTAGGCACACGTAAATGGGCGCGGCCTATATAGATAGATGCATATTGATCCAAGGAATCCCTTAGAAGTGAAATTTTGAGTATAGGACACACGGTTCAGAAGATATGGAGCATAACGCGAAATGGTCTGTTATAGTGCCACCATCTGGCCGGTATTGGTCATTTTTTGTTTCTGAGTAGTGAGGCACATTTCCAATCTATGTGCCCAGTCTGGCTATGCTGAGCATTACAGTTTCTGCTGTTGTTACGGCCTTCAAAGTATGTCAACAAATGGCTCAACAGAAGACCAAAACATATTAAGGACGCCAGACAAGGTTGCAAATTTGTAAATAATATTTATTTAAATAAACCCAAAAATATTCAAAGTCACAAATAATAGGCTACAAACCAAACAGACTGGAGATCCGGCCAAACTCAGCAAAAGGGCCTGGGCCAACCCCTTTGGGTCATTGAAGCCAGTATAAACCTATAAACAAGAAAAGTTAAACTATAACTAAACCGAAAACAGGACTACCGGGGACTCCAGCCTAAACTAAAATAACAAAGGAAAGTTACCACTGGAGAGGAGAGATTCCTCTCCAGGAGCTGCTGTGGGCTGTGTGGGTCAGAGAGAGATCTGCCTGCTCTCTACTCCAGCCTCCATTTAACCTTAACCAGGGCTGATCAACTCCAGGTGTTCCTGCTCAGGTGATTAGAGCAGAAACCCCAGAGGGAGGGGGAGAGAGAGAGAGTAGATGAGATCAGAGAGAGAGAAGAAGAGGAGGAGGAGGGTGGCTGGTCACATAACAGCTGTACATACAGTTTTACCGGAGAAGAATAAAAAAAATAAAAAAATAATCAGAACAGATACAATAGGGATCCACGCACTTTGTGCTTGGACCCCTAATAATCGGAACAATTACAATAGGGATCCATGCACTTCGTGCTTGACCCCTAATAATAATCCTTTGGAATACAATAGGGCCTTTGCCAACCGACCATGCCAGTGCTCGGGCCCTAATTAAAGCTGCAGGCAGCGTCGTGGGCCCTCGCTCCCGCCGTGCGTCAGGGTTCGGAGCAGATAGGACAACGTTCAGTCGAGTTACAATCAACTCCCTGTGTTGCCGATAGGGGGCGCTCTGCCTATAATGCAACAGAACTCTATTCTTGTCCAAACTGATGAGATGGCTCCACTTCATGCATGGAAGACTAGTTGAGCATTGACTAGCCTATCAAACTATCATGACATCAGCGTTTGTTAACGAGTTACTAAAAATACATAATGGGCGATAACTGCCCGTTTGCACATAACGTTAACGCTAATTAATTAAACATTAACGCTAGCGTTGCAGATCAGTGTTTAATGCTCACTGCTGCAACAGAACGTCATTCTTGTCAAATCTGACGAGACAGCTCCACTTCATGCATTCACTGACTAGCCAATCAATATAAATGAATCGCATTTACATTCAACAAACTATCATGACATCAGCGTTTGTTAACGAGTTGCTAAAAATACACAATGCCCGCTTGCGCATAACGTTACGGCGGCAATTAATTAAACGATCTGCTAGCTACAACTCACAGCCAGATGCATGGATTTGTCAGACTGAGGGATCTGATAACCGCTAACTTGCGGTAAGCTGACCCACCTCTCAATTATTTCTCTTGTCTGTGGAAACCAGTCCGTGTTGTTTCTGTTTCTTTTCCTGCTTTTCATCATCTTCGCCATATGGTACTCCAGGATAGGAGTAGCTTGAGTGGCTAACTTCTTGTATACTATATCCGCACCGCATGCCTGGCTCACAACAAACACACCGGCTAAAGTGGGCGTAACGTTTCCTGCATGCCTCTACATGACAGCCAATCACCAGCCGTATTAGAGCGCGGCGTGCAAGCATGTCGCATGCTTATAGGCTCAATGACGCTGTTTTGTTTTGGTATCGAAAATTGGTATCGATTGACAAGGTAGACTTCGATACCCCTTAGTATTGATGTTTCCATTTCGGTGCCAAGTAAGTATCGAAACTCGATACCCAGCCCTAGTGGCCAGTAGGGGGCGCTCTACCTCTAACTCCAAATGGTCCTATAGATGTCTTCAGGCTGGGATGCTCATCAAACATGTGACGTTTGGTGCGCGTGTGAGCATGTAGGGCCAAGTTACAAACCACTTTCTGTGTTGCCAGTAGGGGGCGCTATGACTATAAATGGATATTGACATATAAATGGCTTGAGGCATGTTCACTTATCATGCATGACAAGTTTGGAGCAGATTGGACAATCTACAATGGAGTTACTCTAACTTCCTGTGTGGCCAGTAGGGGGCGCTCTGCCTCTAACTCCAAATGGTCATCTAGATGTCTTCAGGCTGGGATGCTCATCAAACATGTGAAGTTTGGTGCGCGTGTGAGCATGTAGGGCCAAGTTACAAACCACTTTCTGTGTTGCCAGTAGGGGGCGCTATGACTATAAATGGATATTGACATATAGATGTGTACAGGCATGGACACTTATCATGCATGACATGTTTGGAGCAGATTGGACAATCTACAATAAAGTTACTCCAACTTCCTGTGTGGCCAGTAGGGGGCGCTCTGCCTATAACTCCAAATGGTCATCTAGATGTCTTCAGGCTGGGATGCTCATCAAACATGTGAAGTTGGTGCACGTGTGAGCATGTAGGGCCAAGTTACAAACCACTTTCTTTGTTGCCAGTAGGGGGCACTATGACTATAAATGGATATTGACATATAGATGGCTTGAGGCATGGACACTTATCATGCATGACAAGTTTGGAGCAGATTGGACAATCTACAATGGAGTTACTCTAACTTCCTCTGTGGCCAGTAGGGGGCGCTCTACCTCTAACTCCAAATGGTCCTATAGATGTCTTCAGGCTGGGATGCTCATCAAACATGTGACGTTTGGTGCGCGTGTGAGCATGTAGGGCCAAGTTACAAACCACTTTCTTTGTTGCCAGTAGGGGGCGCTATGACTATAAATGGATATTGACATATAGATGGCTTGAGGCATGGACACTTATCATGCATGACAAGTTTGGAGCAGATTGGACAATCTACAATGGAGTTATTCTAACTTCCTGTGTGGTCAGTAGGGGGCGCTCTGCCACTAACTCCAAATGGTCCTATAGATGTCTTCAGGCTGGGATGTTCATCAAACATGTGACGTTTGGTGCGCGTGTGAGCATGTAGGGCCGGGTTACAAACCACTGTCTGTGTTGGCAGTAGGGGGCGCTATGACTATAAATGGATGTTGACATCTAGATGTCTTCAGGTATGTACACTGATCATGCATGACAAGTTTGGAGCAGATTGGACAATCTACAATGGAGTTACTCCAACTCCCTGTGTGGCCAGAAGGGGGCGCTCTGCCTATCACTCAAAATGTTCATCTAGATGTCTTCAGGCTGGGATGGTCATCAAACATGTGTATTTTGGTGCGCGGGCGACCATGTACTGCCGAGTTACAAAATGATTTATGTGTTGGCAGTAGGGGGTGCTATGACTATAAATGGATATTGACATATCAATGTCTTACCCATAATCCTCACAATGAAGGTTAATCGAGAGCTTGAGGCTTTTCTGACCACATCTGAGGTGGATGTGGTCAATCCACTATGAGCAGTTCATGTACGTGTAAAACTTGTGTCATTTCCTTTTGCCAGTAGGTGGCGCTGTAACTATCACTGAATATTGATCTGCAGATATCTTCAGGCATGGACACTTATCATGCACGACAAGTTTGGAGCAGATAGGACAACGTTCAGTTGAGTTACAATCAACTTCATGTGTTGCCAGTAGGAGGCGCTCTGCCTATAATGCTATATTGGCATGTACATGTCTGAAGTCTGGGATGCTCATGAAACATGTGAAGTTTGTTGCGGGTGTGACCATGTACGGCCGAGTTACAAACCGCTTTCTGCGTGGCCAGTAGGGGGTGCTCTGCCTATCACTCGAAATGGTCATCTAGATGTCTTCAGGCTGGGATGCTCATCAAACATGTGAAGTTTGGTGCACGTGTGAGCATGTAGGGCCAAGTTACAAAGCACTTTCTGTGTTGCCAGTAGGGGGCGCTATGACTATAAATGGATATTGACATCTAGATGTGTTCAGGCATGTACAGTTATCATGCATGACAAGTTTGGAGCAGATTGGACAATCTACAATGAAGTTACTCCAACTTCCTGTGTGATGGCGAAACATCAACATTCGCCATGGCGCCACGCCCACGCCAGTCAATGAGCACTCATAATCGTCAAAATGAAGCTGCATTGGGTGGTAAAGGATTTTCTGACCACATCCGAGGTGGATGTGTTCAACCCACTCTGAGCAGTTCATGTAAGTGTAAAACATGTCATTTACTGTTGCCAGTAGGTGGCGCTATGAGTGTAAATGGATATTGATGTGCAGATATCTTCAGGCATGGACACTTATCATGCATGACAAGTTTGGAGCAGATAGGACAATGTGCATTCGAGCCAATAGGCAAAGACTTGAGCCCATGACAGCCAGCCCCCTAATCTGCATTGAGCAGTCATAAATGCACAGGGCCGCCCCCCTAATTTGCATTGAGTAGGCAGAAATGCATACAGAAAAGGAAAGGAAGCAAGGACGCATCACTAAATACAAAGGAGACATCACTAAATAGGCACAGAAATAAATGGGAGGTAAATAAAACAGACAGAAATAAAATAAAACAGACATAAATAAATGCCATAAATAAATGTATAAATGTATAAATAAATGTATAAATGTATAAATAAATGTATAAATGTATAAATGTATAAATAAATGTATAAATGTATAAATAAATGTATAAATGTATAAATAAATGTATAAATGTAT
Organism: Poromitra crassiceps; assembly: GCF_964638095.1. Classification (NCBI taxonomy): domain Eukaryota; kingdom Metazoa; phylum Chordata; class Actinopteri; order Beryciformes; family Melamphaidae; genus Poromitra; species Poromitra crassiceps. The sequence goes on from NC_139629.1 coordinate 59,315,897, forward strand.
AAATACACAAATAAATCATTAAATAAATATATAAAACGTACAAAAATAGGAAAATACACATATATATACATTTATGTCATCTACATTTATTTCTACATATATTTATGATACATATATATGTATTTATCTGCTCATTTATACATTTATTCATTTATTTGTTGATACGGCAGTCCCGGCTCTCCATAGTCTGTCTATGTGTTCCTCCTCTCCTCTAGCTTTGCCTTCGCATACCGTTGGTCGGATCAACTTCAAACTTTTGGAGTGTGCTAAGGAGTAGCCTACATGACGGAGTGCAGTGACCTGTTTTCGTCTAATTTGGCATAGCACAACCTACTGGCAACAAAAAAAAATCGTTTATCTCAACAACTTATCTCAACAACCGTTCGTCCGTCGACTTCAAATTTGGAGAGTGCGCTGATGGGAACTTGACACAGTGCAGTGCCAAATTTCGTGCAATTCAGCCCAGCGCCACCTACTGGCAACACAAAAAGTGGTTTATCTTGAGAACTGTTCATCCAATTTACTTCAAACTTGCGGAGTGTGCTGCTGGGAACTCGACATAGTGCAGTGCTGAATTTCATGCAATTTGACAGCGCCACCTACTGGCAACACAAAAAGCAGTTTATCTCGAGAAACATTCGTCCAATTTACTTCAAACTTTGGGAGTGCGCTGCTCGGAACCGGATGGAGTGTGGTGTTGTTACAGTGGTCTGCAGAACTGGGAGGGCCCAACGCTGCGGCGTTGCAGCGGCCTCCCGTGGCCTCCCGTGGCCTGCCGCGGCTTCCCGGAGTATTTTTCTTCACCAGCAGCTGCAGTGCGCAAAAGAGCCGCCAGGTGGCACGTGTGAGCAGTCTCTACAGGCGGAAGTCACCTGTGCGTTCGTTCCAAACATTTCCATCTTTGAAGCACCTCAAAGACAGAGTGACTTGTAACGTTACAATAATTCAAGGTGAGTGAGTTTCAATTCATGTTAAGGTTAATGTTCAAACACCAGCTGTTTGGATATTTCCCAGAAAGCTATAACTTTTTACACATACAGCCATGGGGTGTATATAAACCCCTCGCAAATACTGCATGATATAGTGAAGTGGGGGAAGTTTGACCATAACAACATTGCACGCGGTTTCTTTACCAAAATGCTCTGATTGAATAATAAAAAAGGCAAACTGGTCAACGTGACGCGAGGGGGACGTGCGGGCGGCATTAAACGAACGCACCCAAGTATGTTAGAGAAGCAGTATAGCGGAGGGGAGGCGGACCTCTGAGCCTTCCTCATCGGACCATCGTGATTAATTACCTGTTTGAATTACAAATTTGCAGATTTAATCGTAAAAAAGGCCAATTCCACTCAACGTAACGCTCGTGGGAGGTGCAAGCGTTGTTGAACAAGCGCGCCCTAAGTAGCCTACAGTGTCAGTGCAGTTCAGACTGGGGAGGCGGACTAGCAGATTCAGCAGAAGTAATTTGTGTTGTGGAAAATGTTTTTCACATTATTTCCTGTTTTCAACCCAATGTGAGTAATGAACAGGTCTTCAACTGTGAATTCAACTCGCCTATTTGCATGAAGTCGCTTCCATTACATCCTGCTGCTGTGTTTATCTCTCTTCAATAGCGTTAGGTTCAAAGCCACACGATAACTAACGTTATCCGCCAGTAATTCTCCCTGTTTTCTGCCAGCAACACACACGTTGTTGGTCAGGATCTGTATCGTTAACGTTATTTGTTTTGGCCTTTCAATATTACTGGTAGTGATATAGTGCTTAGTTCAGCCGCTTGACTGTACTTATTAGTAGCCTATCCAGTGGTGTCTCTCATGCAGAGATCAGCTGTCAGGTTGTGAACGTGCAGCGTCGCAGCCAAACAGTAGCCTATCGCAGCTACTTCATAAACCAATTAATGAATTCATAAATACCACCGCAATGGCTATTTGGTTGACATCGCACCCTCGCAACCCTAATCACATATATTATTTTGTTGTTGTTTTTCAGGACAACCCTCCCTTGCTGACGAGCCTTCAGTGAGACAAAGTGCTCCACCCTCCAAGCTACTGTACTGTAGCCTACTTGCCATGCTGGGACCAGACGAGAGCATTTTCAAGAATAAAAGTTGAAACAAACAATACTCATTGACAGAACAGAAGGCAATCATTTGATCTGAAACACTGCAATATCATATCACTGAGCTTAAAGAAAGGCTCAACAGTGTGAATGAATGAAATATAAAACAGGTACTGCTGCTAAATTAAATTGCAGCCACATAACCTCTGTTAATATGTATGCTGTTAATTAACAGTCTATAGTGGTTCTTGCTGAAACGCGTACGTTGTTGCAGTGTTTGAAACAGGAATAAAACCCTCAAAGGACATTTTTTGAGTGCTAGATCCTTCTCTCTGCTGCCCTATGGAAAGCTTTTTTATCCGGTGAGCTTCAGCTGATAGCTGCTTTGAACATTGTGAATAGCAATGCCCTTCCCCCCAGTCCTTTGTTTTGCTAATTCACCCTGCCACCCTGCAGACACTGAGAAGGTTTTTGTTTTAGAACAGGTTTTCAACGTGACGCGTTTTCTATACACAAACTGGATTTCCCCTGTTTCCCATATAAGTAAAATAGCCTAACAATAAGATATAGGCTACAGTAGGACAATTTGAACAAACGGTGACTAATCTGCATGGCATTCCATCAGTGAAACATGATTTTATTGAACAGAAGAGGCTGGTTGGCCACAACAGGGTGTAATATTGACACTGGAAATAATGTAGCCCATGTGTTTTTTTTGTAACTTTATTTTTAAGGTTTTTGTTTTAGAACAGAGTGCATCATTTTCCAACATTTCTCCACATGAGTGACAGTTTTACAAATGCAAACTCACAAAAAAAAAAAAACATTCAGGTCATCATGATGGGTGTTACAGATCAATTCTTAGTTTTTTAATAGTTAGCTTTGTGTTAAGTTATGTTGTTCGGTTACTTGTTCCAATCAGCTTCAGAGAGAGAGAGAAGAATAGAGCGAAAAATAGAGAGAAAAAATGGAATGAGACATGCATGTATAATATATAATACATTCAATGTGAAAATACACATGGGCCTTCCTCAGCGTTGGTCTTTGACTGAAACGTTCGTTGCTGCTGCCCAGGTACATGAGGAAATAAATCAACAAAAAGACATTTGGAGTGCTGGCTTTTCTCTTGTTCATATCTCGTGCTTGCCCTGCACCCAGTGAGTTTTTAAATATTTTCGAGTGTGCTTGCAACCTGACTTTCTACTTAATATTTCTAGTGTGGACATAGGAGGTTGTTGTACAGAATTGTTAAGTCGTGTCAAAATAAAACTTCTAAGTTGAAAATACTTGAAAAGGTGCCTTTCTGGCTTCACTTTCAGCTATTCAAAACCCAGTATTAATTTGATCTCTGAGATTATTTTTAACCAGTAATCTTGGATTGCTGGGCATTTCCAAAATATGTGATAGTGATCAGCCATTGAATTATTGCATTTTCTCCAGCAATTACCGGATTCTGGTCTATCGTTCTGTAAATATTTTCTTATTGGAGTAATAAAAAAATCTGATAAGGTTCTTCCATGAAAATTCTCTCCATTGAGCCCATGTGGTTTTAAGGAATGGATTGAGCTGATGACAAGAATGGCAACTTGAATTTGAGGTCTTCATACTTTTCCTCCGTCATGTTCATGAAGTAGGTTCTTGATGGATGTCTGTAGCAATCATGTCATGCTGTCTGACTCAGCTGCTTCTGCTCAGTTGAACATGGAGCTGTACGATGCTGTGATTTACTGAAAAATAAATTAAATTATTATTATTATTACTACCTACAAAATAATAACAAGCCCATACATCATCTTCTTTCTGTTAGCAACCGAAGCAGTTTGTTTACAAACAACCTGATCTTTATGGAACCTATGTTAAGTCCCACTATAAACCATTATCTGTCGTCGTTTCACGTTTTACTGAAAAATGCTGCCACCAGATTAAAGAAAAGACCCTGTGTGATGTTGACTGATGTGTTTTTTTAATGTAATGTGCGCGTTAGTTTTCCTAATTCCGTGATTGAAAAACAGCATGGCTCAGACGACAAGCTAGCTCCATATGCAGCTCCAGTCCAAAACAGAGCTATCTACTGTAGATTGATTAGCGTTACTGTAGCTACACCATGATGCATGACCGCGCATCAGTCAATATCACATAGGCCTAAATGTTTTCTTTAATCTGGTGGAAAAAAAATGCAATCAAAGTTAAAACGACACAGATATTATGGTTTACACGGGACTTAGATTTAGCTCCCATTAGCCATGTTCGCTAGCCACTTCACTTTATGGCTACTACCCTCCATAAGCAGACTACAGGCATCAGATAGGCTACCAAATAGCCTACCAACAGCACAGAACCATGTTCCTTGAGGAAACGATTAGCGGTACCATGGGGTTAATCACTGTTAATGTTACACATTCAGTTGCAGTTATCTAACGGTGGCATGGCAAGCCTTAGCAAACTCCCTAATGTTAGCGTATGATGCTAACGTTAGCTAACACAGGCCTGCTGTAGGCGACAATCTCATAATCTCCTGGCGGAGATAATAATAACAAGCCCATACATCATCTTATTTCTGTTAGGCTACTACCATAAGCAGAAATTATGTCTTACCTTCACTGTTGTGTTACAAATTTGATGGATGAGTACACACTGTAGCCTATTTCCACAGCGCTGCGTGGCATAACATACTATTATTTATTTATTTATTTATTTACCGGTATTAACGTTAGACAGCCTTCTTCTTCTTTGGTTCACTCCAGGCACTTCCTGTTGAGTCAATGAACAGAAATAGTGGACAGCGCCACTCTGCCATTTTAACCGTGTTGTGGTCACACAGTGTATCGTTTCTCAGGTGATTCAGCAGATTCAGGTGATATGCTGCCACCTAGCGTCTAATAAATATTACTGCAGCCTAATTGTTTTCATCAAAGCGGCACACCGCGGGAAAAGGCAACGCCACCTCCCCCCAACTCTGCAGACCTCTGTATATATAATCATATATATATAACATATAATATATAATACATATATAATCATATAATCACTGATGGGGTGAAACTGTATCTTCATTCTTTCATTTTATCACATCTGTCTTATTGTGCCACTACGTGGTCCCAGGCCAATAAAACAATGACGCAGCCAGCTATCATTACTGTAACATTATCAAGAAATGTAACTTTCTAACATTCGAGAATTTCCTGCTGATGGCAAATGTCAGTTTGTTGTATAGGATCTTCCACGGCCTTTCCCCCCCCCCCACACCCCCCCCCCCCCCCTTCAACAAATTTGTGACAAATTCAGTCTATCTGCATTCACAGTCAAAGCGGGCGTGCTGTGCAACACCCTGCCAGTAGTCATTAAAGGCTGCAGTACTTTCAAAGGTTTTAAGTCCTCTGTCAAGAAGTGGCTGAGAGAGGGTCAGTCCTGTGGCCACCTATATGCATTAGTGTGGTCTCATGTTGTTGTGTTCTGACATTGTGTATTTATTTCTGATCATCTCCTCATTTACCAATATGTGATCTTAGGGGATTGCTATCAGGGCCGTAGCCAGGGTTCCGAAGTAGGGGAGGTCCAGCAAGGGGAGGCGGAAAAAAATTTGAGGTTTTTTTTTCCCCTTTTTTAGCCATATTTAGAGTAATATATCATTTTAAATCAACATTAGTATTATACTGTTGTGATGTCATTATTCAGTATATTCTCTTTCATGTCACCACCTGCTCAGCTCTCCTGTCAACATAATTGTAACTAACAAACACAAACTGTTTTAGCCAAATTCATATCAAAATGACACCTACAAACACAGGTACACAACCCAAGCCGTACACAACACACAAAGTCATCATCGATAATAAAAAAAACATACAGAGGGACATTTATTTATTCCTGATAGGAACGATTGAAAAATAAAATAAAATATATTATGTTGTTTTTAACTTTACACCACCTCTTTTTGTTACTTATTGGGTCATGAAACTGAAACCATGCATATAGCCACCTGCATACCTGACTTCGGGAGCTTGGCAATTGGCATCATGCATGATTAGCCAGTAGCATCCCAACGTGTCACACAGGTAACATTACTTAAGAGACAGACTAGACACTTACTTTCTTGGTTGTTGCTAAAAAATCTGTCAGTGTCACTCACTGTCTGTCGTTCACTCGCTCACTGTCTCGCAGCTCGCTCACCTTCAATTATCTCGCCAGGCAGACAGAGAGTCATCACTCACCACCATGCTGCTGCTCTCTCAGAATCAAGTTACCGCGGACGCGGCGTCAGATGACTTCCTGCCTGACCTGCCTTTCGTTTCAAAATAAAAGAGATCCCGTGTTTTTCATGCTTTTCCATGCAGATTGTTTTATTTTTTTCTCTGAAATATTAGGGGAGGTCCGGACCTCCCCGTCCTCATAGCTAGCTACGGCCATGATTGATATCTACCTATGTGTTATATTTTACTGTGTTATATATTACTAATAGTAAGTATTATCATTTTTTTGTACCATGTATATTGATTGTTTAGACACAAGGATTTTTTTTTCCTGTATTTGATATGTACTATGTGCACACAGGACTCTGTGCACCCAGGGACTACAGATGCAAATTAGCTCTTAGCTATCTCTGGTGCAATATGTTTATTGTGTACTGCCCCTGCTCAAATAAACAATAAAGACAAATATAAAGATAATCAATATATGATTTACAATAGCATCTCAGTATGACAACACTCACTAACACATTGCATTCAGGCGATGTCTCGTCACTCACATGGTCTATGGGTCAGCTTGGGGGAAAACACGGTCCAGGTGGAGATCTCACTTTTCTAGTGTTGGTTATTTATTAGGCTATGTGTTGCTTGACTATATGGCTGTGTGTCTGTATGGCAATTCTGTATGCATGAGAATATCAAACTGTATTAATTTGTTTGAGCAAATTATTGGTAAAATCCATGGCGCCGACAATGGTTTATGCAACAATAGCCTATCAGCATTTGTGCTACTTAAATATCAGAAGGTGACTCTTTAATGATATGTATAAATAGTCAACTCTGACCTGCCCTGGATGTGCTTTAGAAGAAGCAGTGAGAAGCGCTTATGTTTGGTAACAGAAGAAGAGAAAACCATAGAAGAAGTACATAAGCACATCCAAAGCAGGTCAGAGTTGACTCTGTCTGTTTTGTTGTGTACCTTAACAGCCTAGCTTAGCATATAGATATGATCTGATTTCAAGATTATGGAGGATTCAATTCAATTGCCACTCGTATGGAATAAGGCCATATATCGATTACAAACAGCAGCGGGCGATAAAGCGGGAGGTGTTATCTATGTGACAGACACTCGGAGAGCAAACAGAGCAGGCTGTCGGCAGCATGGAGCTTCGTTTCATAGTTAATTCATGTTCTCATAATTATATAATAAACCATAATGAACCGCGATGTGACAGAAAATACGTTATTTACAGTGTGGACGATGTATGCCCTGTTTACGCCCGTTTTGGCCAGTTCCAGGACTCCACTCGGATCTGAATATCTTCTAGGGGGATCAGAATGACACCAAAGTTATTTGGGTGAGTAAAACATCATATTTTAAGCTGGAAATAAGGTCTGGGGTGTAAAAAACAGGAATTATCCTGTAATGTTACAATGCAACCAACACAGTCTGCTGTTGCCAGGCAGCTGCTTGGGCGCGTGCGAGTATGGTGCACGCGCGCCAGCTCATTCACACACTGCCTGCAGTTACTCTAACGGCCACCGGTGTCAGTAATAGTTATAACTTACGGATAGGACCTTTAAATAATATATATATATATATATGTTTTTGAATTCAATCGTTTAGTGTGGGCATGACTAATTGAAATGTATGCAATTAAAATACAATGGCTTCTGGCACTGATCTCCTTCCATACGATAACAACCGCCTCGTCTCCAGCAGCATCACCTGGCATGCATTTCTGTTCTAAACGTGTCTGGCTGCTGAAATAATGGAAGCAACTGCTGACCTTTAGGATTTACAGTCAGTCCGATCCGCTTTCGCCTGGATTCCAGCTCAGATACCCAGCATGCCCTTTGCTCTGGAGTGGGACATTGATTGACAGATGAGCCCATCACTGAGCTGTGCCTGGCCAGCTGATGATGTGGCGCCCATTACATAAGACAGTCAGTCATTACTTTGTGATGATTAAGATGTGGCGATGTTTGTGTTAGCACAGTGCGATCAAAGGTTGATGGTCAGTCCTCTACCTGAACATTATCAAGTAGGCTCTGTGTATTATTGAATAATAACATATAAGTTCTAAGTTCTTTCTTTTTTAATGTCATCTGTCTAGACACCAGGAGCATTTTTTCTTCCTTTCATGCAATTGATTAGCAACCGTGCATACCAACGGCAGAGTTTTGCTGAGCGATATTGTTTGGACCAAGGTTGTTTCTTCAGAAATTTGCTTCCGGCATGTACACATCTGTTACTGTGATTGACAGATGGGTCAAAATTTGCCTCACAATTCTGTACTGTATATTGGCGTCGCTCTTGGTGTGTAACGGCCTAAGGTCTGTCTTGTATATTGACGTTGCTCTCGGTGTGTAACAGCCTAAATATGTCTTGTATATGCGACACTTCCTGGCGCTAGGGACCGCAACTCGGGTGTTTCAGTTTTCCACTAGGGGGATCTAAAGTCTATTTCTTGAAGAAAAAAAACATTTTAATTTTTTACAGTAGTACACCATAGCTTATTTGAACTATCCATTCCATATAAAATGAAGACGTTCTGGGGTCATTAAATATGCTAATCTTGTTCAATAAAACTCGTTGTTTTAGTACCTGCAAACAAGGCGAACAAAGGCCCACTCTTGTATTTGCATACAGAGTTTCGATTGGCTATTCGGCTTTTGTTTACATCGGAGTAGCCACGAGATTATTTGTTTCCTCCTCCCACTCTCAGGGACTGTCGTCTTTCTGACATGGTCTGACTGCTTTAGCTAATGCAGCTAGCTCCCTGATTAACAAAGGACAACATTGAGGAATTCACTGACGAATGCTGAAAGATGTCTGTGCAGATTAAAGGTCCTATCCGTAAGTTTGGCCGGGAAAATAAATGTTCACAACGTGTTTTCTATTACCAATGAGTGAATGCGCTGTTCCGTAACTTAAAAAACAAGCCGCGTCTCTCTGCGTTCACCCATTGCAAAGATATTGCAGGATTTTCATGCTGGCCACGGGTTATACTTTCCCGGCAAATTTGGCGGATGTGATGTTCTGCGCATTCACGAGTCTGCTTCTCGTCCTCATGGCTCCGGCGGAAATACCAACGAAGAAGACTGCTAACAGGAAGTGGCTAACGTTACGTTCGTCGCTAGCTGCCAGCAAAAGCAAACAACAACACAGACTACAGCAAAAAGTCCACACACACAAAAATAAATAAATATTCATCTAGTGATGCCCGTCTGGCCAGACAGCAGGAATGTGACCGACATCGGGGGACAGCTACAGTCAGGGTTGTGTGTTTTCGGTTCATGGAGGGACTTTGCTGCTTGTAATGTGGTTTTGGCCAGATAACGTTAGCTGCTTGCTAATGGATTTACCACCTGGTCAGAAACTCCGCTAACATTACCGTCTTGTGTGAAGTAATGCAACAATGCAACAAATATGCCTAACATTACTACAGTTATGCTTATGGTCATGGAACATTATTGTTTGACTGCAGTTAGCTGCGGTGGTGAGACTGCCTATTATAACGTTAGCTTGATGCTATACTAATAGATTTAGCTATATTTATAGAAATGACCACCCAGCCCCACTAATAACGTTACCGTCTTGTGTTGATAATGAATGTAAATATGCCTAACGTTATGGTTATGCTTATGGAATATTGTTCGCCTGTTCAGTTTGGTCAACTATTATATGGTACTGGGGAAGAAGGCTCTGACTGCAGTTCGCTGCAGTGAGACTGCACATTATTGTAACATTAGCTTGATGCTATACCGGCTAACTAATAGATTTAGCTATATTTCTAGAAATTACCAACAGCCCCACTAATAACGTTACCGTCTTGTGTTGATCATGAATGTAACAGTCGTAAATATGCCTAACGTTACTGTCTGTTATGCTTATTATGGTACATTGTTTAGTTTGTAACCGTCTCTCTGTATGTATAGCTAAATTAGGATTATAGAACAGATAATGAGCTTATAAGGTATGGACCAGTATTGCAGGTTCTACTCTGGGAGGAATATAATGAAATACTTGATAGAATAATTGACACATACAACATAAGCGACTGAAGCCACAGGTACGTTTGATTTGATATATATATTGTAGGGAAATAACAAAATGAAATGATGAAATGAAAATATAGCCGCAAGCGGCAATGGAAGGGTTTCAAGCCTCAAGCAAATTGAACACCTAATAGTCCTTGAGGCAAATTCGTAGAGCACGTTCGGGTGAACGTGTGGAAAAAAGTTGCTTGAAAATTGGAGAAACAGCCTGGGAGTTACAAAGGGGTGTGAAGTTACGGCATATTTTGTTAGGCCACGCCCACTTTTAGCATCTGCGGCCCCCCTTTTCCTCAAATCGCAAAATAGCATGTTAGAAATGCCATTCCAGATGAGGCTGAGAAGTTTGCAGCCGATTATGCGACTGGACTTGATTTACCACTATTACATGCTTACACCATAGACCCCGCCCACTTTCACAAATGGTGACAAAACTTCTGATTTTGTCTAGGACATCCTCCTTGATATATCTGCCAGGTTTCGTGATCATTGGACAAACAGGTGCGGAGTAACGGCCTTTTGTGTGTTAGGCCACGCCCATTTCTGGCATTTCTGGCGCCCCCGTTTGGTCGAATTGCACAAAATTTGACACACATGGTCTGGGATGGTCTCCGAAGATCTCCAGCAAGTTTCGTGAAGATTCCTTAATCGGTCATGAAGTTATGACAATTTAGCTGTGAGGCCACGCCCTCTCACAAATTTAACGATCAATATCTCCGAAACTGAAGTAGATTTCAAAAATCCAAAAATCATGATTGTAGAGCTTGCTCCATAGATGCTTCCTGGCGATTTTGGTGCAAATCTGTCCAACGGTCTAGGAGGAGATGTCAAAAATGTGTTTTCCAAACTTTTCCAAATATCTCAAAATTTTTCCAGACGGACCTTAAGGGTCCTTGAGGCAAATGCAGAAACTAGCACCTAATATCTGTCATTGGGCCAAATTTCAGGTCTCTACCATTTACCAACTCACGGGAATTTGCGTCGGGGCAGATGAACAACAGGAAGAAGAATAATAAACCAGCACAAAAACAATAGGGTTTCAGCCCCTTCAGGGCTTGAACCCCTAAAAATAGGAAAAAGATTTACAATCCCTTCCTACCTAAGCCGGCTTCCTAATAGCACACAAGATGCTTTAACCTAGGGCCCAAAACCTAGAAACAAAAATGTGGCAATGTCCCTTTAAGAAAAAAAAACTCAAAGTTCCTTCAGTTCCTTTCCAAGTGCAGTTCCTTTGAGTAGTAGAGTGCATTAAGTCAAGTCAATATCGGTTTAGTCAGTCAAGTTTAAGTGCACTTCGTGTCATCAATGTCACACTATCTAGTGCGGTTCCACGGCCTACCACACTGGTGAGAGTAAAGCGGGCTGAATCCTCGGGGTGATTGGGGTCCAACTCCTTGGATAAGGAGATGGTCAGGTTCAAGGGTTGGCTTGCCACTTCCTCGTCAGGAAGAATCCAAATCCAACATCCGATCAATTTCCAGGGATCTGAAAAAACCTAGCCAAGACGCTCGCCAAAAGTTGCCTATAACTCCTGGCACACAGGTCTTCTGTTCCCCTCTCTGATCAAGACGGTCTCTTGAAAAGTAACTCAACCTCCCGTACATCGTCGTCAATCCAACTCTTCTGCTTACACATGTGCCCTGTGATGGTACACTCGAAGTGTTGATAGATTTCAATGACGTTCATTTTGATTTAATTCACTCATTTTCTGACTGAGATAACTCGTTCGCTTTGCTGTTCTCTCTGTGGAATGTGCGGCTGTGCTCTGATCTGAGGGGGTGTGTCGTCACCACGGCAGCAGCTAATAGGGGCGTATCCTGTAATTGTTCCACTCTATCAGAAGGCTGCATTACCTAGGTCAGCCTCTAAAACGTGATCTGGACAGGATGACTGACATGTCATGACATGCATGTAAACCCAGTCTACACAGAGTGACTTGGGTGACACTATTATAAGTAAATAAAACTAAATCTGAAGAGAATAACTTGAAGCACAGTTCTAATAATCAGAAAATAATAATAAAAATAATAAATAAAACACTTATGAACCCAATTCTCTACTGGGTTACAGTTTGTTTGGTCAACTATTAGACGGTACGGGGGGAGAAGGCTGGTGCCATGGCACGAGTCCGATACCTCACGAGTCCGACAACTCACGAGTCCGAAAAAAGAGGCATTGGACAGGGGATCATGTCTATGTTCCCCGGGTTCTATGTTCCCCGGGTTCTATATTCCCCGTTTTTCACTAACCCTAAACCTAACCTCCCCCAGACCCTAACCCAAAACCTAACCTCTCCCACCCCCACCCCCACGCCTAAACCTAACCTCCCCCAGACCCTAACCCAAATTCGGTCTTGTGAGGTGTCGGACTAGGGGGCAGTCCCCAGAAGGCTCTGCCTCAGACTGCAGTTAGCTGCAGTGGGACTGCACATTAGTATAACGTTAGCTTGATGCTAATCACGGCTTCTTCTTCTTCTTTCGTGTATCGTCAGATGGCCAACTCAGTGTCATGCAGCCACGCCCTCGTCTCCGGTCCTAAGTCGAAGAGGCCGGCTTCTGAGGGTGGGCTGTATAGGGGGCAGCTGGTGATTATGTGCTCGGCAGTCTGTTCAGGCTCGCCACACTCGCATGCCGCACTGTCCGATAGGCCCCACTTCTTCAGGGATGACTTGAAGCGTCCGACGCCAGAGCGCAGACGGTTCAGTAGGGTCCATAGATGGCGTGGCATGTCTTCTCCTTTTACACCGCCTCCTGGGTCCCGGATGTATTTTTGAATGCGGGAGGGCCCAGCCGTCTCCCACTTCTGTTCCCACGATGCTGCCAGCCAGGCGTCTCTGGACAAGTCCTCAGGGATGGAATGTAGCATATCTTGTGCTGCCTTGTTGTAGGGATGGCGAGACTTGAGCCTGCATGGTGGTGCCGGTGTTGTTGTGGCTTTGTGCAGGATGTGCCAGTCGTGCTTCTGGGCTTTTCTTGCCAGGGCGAGGGTAGCTGCATCCCGTCGAAGACTGGCTGGGGCGATTCCAGCTTGGACTGGCAGGTAGGACACAGGGGTGGGTTTCAGACAACCAGTAACTATGCGGAGGGCGCTGTTGATGACAGTATCTACCTTGTTCACATGTGGACTTCTGCTCCAGGCTGGGGCGCAGTATTCTGCTACGGGTAGGACCAGGGCTTGCCACGGCTAACTAATATTGATTTACATTTATAGAAATTACCACCGAGCTCCACTAATAACGTTACCGTCTTGTGTGGATAATTAATATAACGGTCGTAAATATGCCTAACGTTACTGTTATGCTTATGAAACATTGTTTGATTGTTCAGTTTGGTCAACTCCAGGCATTACTACAGGGGAAGCAGGGTAGTTCCTGGCTCACGCTAACGTGAATATCCTTATCAATTTCCCCGCAGCCAATGCAAGCCAAAACACGACCAAACATGCCAATGGCATGTTTGTGGCAGCCACAATAATGTCCGATAATTCATCCAGAATCCTTCCTGGGCATCTCGAGGCTGATCTGACCGATGAATTGTCCAGGTTGCCGTTTTCAAGTGACTTTTATGAGTTAACGTTAATGGCACTGCACTGGCACAGACTCTGTCTGCATGCTGCTCCATCAGTGCCCTACAGGTGTCACTATTCAACCATTTTAAGAATATCATGAATACCATGCATTTTATTTAACACGTTCACTGCCAATGACGTGTTAATAGGTAAAAAAAAATCCAACGGTTGACTGCCAATGACGTGTTAATACGTCAAAAAAAAAAAAAAAAATTTGACGGTGGGATGTGCATCTAACCCTTTTACATCTTCTATATAAATATGGGAGCCACCGAACGTGTACAACCCATTCCACCGACCCACTAAGTGGCGACAGTGCTCTCCAGACTAGAAAAGCCAGCCAAAACTGCAGGGGAACGCGCGATGAAACCATTCTCATACTGTAAAATGGATTGGCGAAAACGCTTTCGTTTTCGCGCTGGTTGCTGGCGGTGGGGGATTGCAAATTTGCATAATAGATTATGGGTGCAACACGCTTTGAAACACGCAGCATAAATAAGACCAGAATCGCAAAAGCTTCATCAAAGCTCTCAACCGAAACCCCAAGAAACGAGCGAGCCCATCCAGACTTGCCCAGCGGCCGCCAGCAGACAGGAGCAGCAGCAGCCAGCAGAAACTCGCTTGTGACACCCCCGCTGCAGCCAAGAAGAACGAGAAGAACACACACGGAGGGAGGAGTTTGAATGAGAGGGGGGTTTCCTGCTGTTATGGAGGAAATTACTGTTCAAAACTATTGTTTAGATGTCTGACGTCTTACTGATGCCAAAAATGAATGGTTAAAGTGACTGTTCTATCGAATTTCACAAAAAGCTATTTATCTCAGCTTAAATTTTCAGATGCTGAAACCATGCTGTATTCAAGTGCTAATACCTACATAACTACTAACTCTACAAACTAACTCTTTTAGACAGAGAAAGCACACATTCTATTAGTTATTTTGAGATATTTTGTGTTCACAAAATCTTAGCAGAAAAGAATCCTCGGGTCTTGAAAGATGAGCCAGAATCCTCAAAAAAACCCTCTGGCAGAAGCTACCTACAGTAAAAAAAAAAACTAAAGTCTGTCTTGCTGTATATTGGCGTCGCTCTTGGTGTAACGGCCTAAAGTCTGTCTTGTTTTGGCGTCGCTCTTGGTGTCAAGGCCTAAAGTCTGTCTTGCCTTTGGTTCTTTGAGTCATTTTGTTTCATTGAGGGTTCCCCTCCTTTTTTCTGGGTGCAGTTAACGAGAGCCAATTAATAAGATCTATAATTAGGCCATCATAATAACAAACTCACAGAATTTTTAATGTGAATTTATTCAACAGCAATTTAGCTCACTCAAACGTTATCCCACTTTATTCTCCCCCACTTTACTCCATCGCACTTTTCCCTCGTCACATTGTCACTGTAGTCCCCCCCCCCTTCCCCCTCACCTCCGATAGGCGGGCTGAGCAGGTAGGGGATGGCGTGGAGGAAGTAGACAACGCCCAGCGCCGAGGAGAGATGCGGCGCTCCGACCACGTCAGACGTCACCACGGGGATGAGCGCCACATAGGCACCGTCAAAGTAGCCGTACAGCACGGCGAACGGCACGAGCAGTGGGAAGGATCGCAGCAGTGGTGTGAAGAGGCAGCACACACCCTCCATCCCCACAGAGAAGGCATAACACGCTGTCCGGTGTGACTTCAGACACCTGCCAGGGGACAAGCACCAAGTATTAAAGAGATAGTTGTGTTTTTTTATGTGGGGTTGTATGAGGTACTTGCCGACAGTCGGTGTACTACATGCAGTAGAATGCAGCAAGTAGCGCCACAAGATGGATTTCTCGCACGATCATGAGTTCGCAAATTGAGCTGCCTCACAAAGTTACCACTAACCTTTTGATGCAAATTGATGAATTGTTAAAACTTCAACATTCTTTCATTTACAAGATGTTAACACAATTAGACAATGTAGCAGAATTACTGTTTTGATCAATGTTCCTCTGTGATCACTCTACCTACAATACAGACTAAATCATATCTGTCAATAAAAATCACACCCCTGTTGTTCCAGATGTGTAACTATGGGTTTCCAGCCGTAAAAACAACAGAGATGGTGCCATTTCCCAGCAGAACAACAACCATGTTCAATGGAAAAGGTAGAAATGACAAGCATATAGGCTACATATATTATTTTGGGTTATTGGTTATTGGCCATATATATATATATATAATGTGTCTATAATGTAATTATGTGTCTATAATGTGGACTGATTTTGAGGTCCATGACATGAAAAAGATTGGGAATCAGTGGTTTATGGTGTTATGACATCTAGGGCCCTATCTTCGCAACGGCGGTAATTTTCTGTTAGCGCCTGTTTTGCGCTGGAATAGCGGCGCGCAAAGCCCTAATTGTGGGCGTGTTGGCCCGCTGTGCTTTGCGTCATCTCGGCTCTCAGCTCCATAAGGCGTGTTTATGCCCAAACGCATTTTGTAGGTGTGATCATGCAAGCCACAGCGTCACGTCAGCAGCTTCCTCCTCACTGTGAGGAACAGAGTGAAAGAGAGGAAGGGGGCGAGAGAGAAAAGAGAGATGGGGAGAGCAAGAGAGGGGGAGAGAGAGGGGGGAGAGAGAGGGAGATAATTGGATATATGAATTATTCAATATAGATCACCATTAGAAACTAATAAAAAAAAACTGTGATAACGAAAATTGGTGCTGATGGAACAATATTCGATTTGAACACATCAAAGGGCTGCCGCGCTGCGCAGTTACGCAGTGGATAATATCCCCATGGTGTTATATATGTCCCAAAGCATGCGCTTACTGTAATTAGATGTTTCGTTCATATAGGCTATAACATACGCATCTAAAAATATTTCTTTCTTTAACACATTCACTGCCAGCCGTTTTTTTTTACTGTAGGTAGCTTCTGCCAAGGTTTTTTTTTGAGGATTCTGGCTCATCTTTCAAGAGCCGAGGATTATTTTCTGCTAAGATTTTGTGAACACAAAATACCTCAAAATAACTAATAGAATGTGTGCTTTCTCTGTCTAAAAGAGTTAGTTTGTTATGTAGGCATTAGCACTTGAATACAGCATGGTTTCAGCGTCTGAAAATTTAAGCTGAGATAAATGGCTTTTTGTGAAATTCGATAGAACAGTCACTTTAACCATTCATTTTTGGCATCATTAAGACGTCAGACATCTAAACAATAGTTTTGAACAGTAATTTCCTCCACAACAGCAGGAAACCCCCCTCTCCTTCAAACTCCTCCCTCTGTGTGTGTTCTCCTCCTGCCTCCCTGGCTCTGCAGCGGGCGTGTCACAAGCGAGTTTCTGCTGCTGCTGCTGCTGCTGCCTGTCTGCTGGCGGCCGCTCTTTGGGCGAGTCTGGATGGGCTCGCTCGTTTCTTGGGGTTTCGGTTGAGAGCTTTGATGAAGCTTTTACGATTCTGGTCTTATTTATGCTGCGTGTTTCAAAGTGTGTTGCACCCATAATCTATTATGCAAATTTGCAATCCCCCACCGCCAGCTCCCTGCGCGAAAGCGTTTTCGCCAATCCATTTTCATGAGAATGGCTTCCTCACGCAGCTGTTTTTGCTTGGCTTTCTCTCGTCTGGAGAGCACTGTCGCCACTTAGTGGGTCGGTAAAATAGATTATACACATTCAATACCTCCCATATTTTAATAGGAGATGTAAAAGGGGTTGATCGACGTCCCACCGTCAAAAAAAAAAAATTTGGACGAGATATCTCGTCATTGGCAGTCAACCGTTGGTTTCTGCTTGACGAGATATCTCGTCCACGGCAGTGAACGTGTTAATAGGGTAGGAATGTGTGAGATTTTACTTCTAGCCTATTTCAATAGCCTATGTCAGAATTGTCCTACTCTGGTTAAGCCATTGACTGCGGTCACGCCATCCGCGCTGTGGAGAAGCTGGTCTTGCATGCGTGTAATTGCAGGGAAAGAGGTTACTGTACTGGCCGGACAGGTGTTGTGCCAAAAAGTGATTTGCATTTTGAATTGGATTAGGGGAATGAGGGTCAGTGCCCTGGGTGTTTTGGGCTGGCTATGGGGCTCACAGGGTGGGGAGAGGCAGCCCACGGAGCAAAATCAGTTTCTGGCAGCAAATCACTTTTTGGTACAACACCGTCACAACTTTCTCAAAAGCAATCTACTGTTACCTCACACCACAGACCTGTATGGTCGGGAATTATGTAGCCTAATGAAACCAGACAAACAAATTCTAATTTTTAAATCAACATGTGTGTTTTTGCAATGTAGGCTATAGTTAAAAATCAATGTGGCATTCTGAGGAGTGTGTGCAGGCGCGATGTGTTGGAGAGTGACATCCATGCTGTGCTTAATTTATCCAAGCGAGGATTTCCAGCACTGCGCGGAGAATACTGTTTGCGCTCAGGCGTACGTCTGACCAGCTATTTGGTGGCATTAAAATTTAGAGCACCCAAGGCCATTTTTTCTAACACATTGCGCTGGAACGCCTATTTTGGCACGGTCAACGCCCAAACCTCTGTTTACGCTCGGAACATAGTGACGGTATCTTCGCCAGAGCGCAAAATGACACTTGCGGGAGGCAGATGATAGGCTAGAGGCCCACGGACACGCATGCAGACACGCATGGGCCATGCCTACACCTGTGACTGCGCTTAGATCCCAGCGCAAAACTGGATGGTGGAGGCAGACGATAGCTTAAGACGCAGGGAAGATAGCAATAAGAGGCGCGCAAACGGCAGCGCAAACGATAGCGCCGTACAAAGATAGGGCCCCTAAACTTTATTTGACATCAAATGACTCTCTTTTTGTATGAAAATAAATTAGGAAAGTATGTATTTCAACCAACAGACATACACACACACACACACACACACACACACACAAACACACACGCACTCACACACATGCTGTCACATTGCTCATGGATTGCTTCTGAGGGCTGTCAGTGTCAATCAAAAGTGGGTGAAGTTAGTTGTGTTGTACATCGGATAGTGTTGTCATGATATATATTTTTTTACTTCGATACCGATACCAAGTTTACTATCATGATACTCGATACAGATACTCGGGGGAGAAAGATGGATAGATAGATAAATAGATAGATAATTATAAGTGCTCAATCGGCACTCCACACACACACACAGTCTGTACCTCCTGTCGGTGAGCCAGCCGAAGGTGATGTTTCCCACGATGTCGATGACTCCAAGGATGGACATGAGAAAGGCGGCATGTGATTGGCTGAGGCCAGCGCTCAGTGCGTATGGCACTAAGTAGACAAAGGGCAAGCTGCAGCCGCTGGCGAGCAGCAGGAAGGACGCGGCCAGGACTAGAAAGTCTGCATGCAGCAGGAAGCCGTACTCCCGCCCGGACAGGAAGTACTCCCGCCCAGACAGGAAGCAGCGGCTGAAGCGCCGGGGAGTGGTGCAACTGGGGCTGATGCCAGGCAACAGAGGCTGAGGCGACAATGGCGGTGACGATGGAGAGCCATCCTCACATTCTCTGGCGAGTTTCAGACCGAGCTCGCTGTCCACCTGACAGACACCTCCTGGAGATAAGAAGATATGTTTTTACTTTCAACAACTGATGATCCTCTATTGAAACAAACACTTTCAATACTTTTGAGGTGCATATGATCAGGATTGGGTTCGCAAATCCTTTCTACTGTGTGTTTTAGCAATATTAGGGAATATTGCAAAAAATCTGGGAACAAATTCCTTACCAAGGAAATACTTCACGTGTTTATAAAGGTTTTTTTCAACTCCCCTAGGGAAACCCGGCACAGCTGCTGAAAGTTAGGGTACCTGGAACTTTATGGGGTCCACCCGCTATGCCGACCATGCACCCGCTATGCCGACCACCCGCAATGCCGACCTTAGGTTTAGGAGTGGGGGTGGGAGAGGTTAGGTTTTGGGTTAGGGTCTGGGGGAGGTTAGGTTTAGGCATGGCATGGGGGGAGGTTAGGTTTGGCGTGGGGGCTGGGAGAGGTTAGGTTTTGGGTTAGGGTCTGGGGGAGGTTAGGTTTAGGCATGGGGGGAGGTTAGGTTTGGCGTGGGGGCTGGGAGAGGTTAGCTCCACCGACACGCTGCACGCCGCCTCGCTCAGCTGGTTCTGCTTGTGGGCTATCGGCATTGCGACCTGTCGGCACTGCGGCCTGTCGGCACATAGACGCGGCACCGAACTTTATACGGGGAAAAAGGATTTTTTTAAATTCTGCCTGAATCAGCTTGTGAGGGGTCAAACTAGGATGATTCTGAATGAATTGCAAGAATTTGTTTGGCACCAAAACCACTCCAAAACGGCCATACCCACTTTTGTTGCTCATCATAAACACATTTTTGTGTGAAAATATGTACATGTTGGAAACAATCTTTCAATGATTTGGCCTACAATGCTGCACATAACTTTTTTTTGTTTCTGGGATTTTTAGGGTTGAGGAATCCAGAATTGATGTTTTGATTGTTTGAGTTCCCCTCCCTCTGAACAGGCGCCCCGAACGACTAGGGGTGGAACCACTTCAGCGACCAGGATATTGCATGTTTTTGGTGAGGGGTTCCTATATGAAGGAACCCCCCAGGGGGCACAGCGAGAACATGCAAACTCCACACAGAAAGGCCCTTTTGACGACCCCACCGGGCGGTGGGCACTCGAGGACATGCGGACGGGCACGCACTCCTTCAGCGCTCACAGCGTCCCAGGTGGGAATCGAACCATGATATTCTAGCTGTGAGGCGACAGCGCTACCACTGCACCACCATGCCCACCTGTATTTGGTACTTTTATGTTTATATGGGCTGTCAAACGATTAATTTTATTAATCGCGATTAATCTTGTGATTAACTATAGTTAATCGCGATTAATCGCATCTTTGTATCGCATGTTTAAAATGCCATTATTTTGCATTTCAAAGCATTTTTAATTAGATATTAATCATTCTTACCAGTGTGTCGTGATTGGGAATCAAATTAATGCAAATACATCTACTTTGTGATGTTGAATTTTAGATTTATTTTCAATTCAATAGAAGTGGAATGTAGACAGGAGTGGCTCTGGACAGGAGGTAACAATGTCTACAAAATATATCTAGAACAGATACTTCCGGCGGCAGCGCTGTGGAGCAGTCGAAACCCAAAATGACACAGCCGAAGAAGGCTGTGTCTGAGCTAAAAACTTTGGCACTTCCATGTGAATAATGGCTCGGTATTGTAAACTGAGTATTGATAACGTGTATATCGCGTGAAGCAATTGGAGCTGACCTCCCAGTGGTTAGAGGACCCGTGCATCCGAGACTCTGAAGGAAGAATGAGTGATAAGTCTCGCGCTAGCTAGCTGGCTGCTAGCTGGCCGCTAGCTACTTTTAGGTGATCGCTCGCCTCAAACTCGATGTACTTCGGTGATATTTTAATTCCGTTTTACACAAGGTGCAAACTACGGCTCTCGACTTGTCCACTGTGCCATTTGGGCACTGAGTTTTTTAAAGTAAAACGAGCCATTTAGAAGCGTATTGCTGTCGTTCTTTTCCATGCCTGCCCGCATAAGCAGGAGACAGGAAACCGAACGGCTTGACTACAAGTACGGGTGCGACAAAGGGACAAAATTGCGGCATGCGATTAACGTGATAAAAAAAAACTTGTTATGATGGGCCCGCATTAACGCGCGATTAACGCGTTAACGCTGACAGCCCTAGTTTATATATGTATATCCTTGTTGTGATATGCTATATTCTCTATGTTGTTGCTCTTTGGGTATCATCAGAGTAATGTACTGTAATATTTTTGCTTTTTACTGTAATATTTTCTATGCTGTTGTTATTTTGTATTGTAAGCAGGGTGTCCTTGTAAAAGAGAGTTTGCTCTCAATGGCCTTTACTCTGTTTAAATAAAGGTATGATGATGATGATGATGATGATGATGAGGCAATGATGATGATTATGATAACTATATGTAACACTTAAGAATTTCACACATGTGTCCGTGTGTGCTCGGTTCACCGTCTCCAGAGTCCCCACCCTAGAATTTAGTGCATGCAGCATGCAAAAATTCTGTTTATCTATGATGTGAGGTTCAGTTACCTTTCCACAGAAACAGCCGGTATAAATACTTTTGACTTTTATACTTGATTACATTTAACAGCCTGTCATTTTTTACTTTTACTCGAGTAAACAAGTTGAATCAGTACTTCTACTTCAGTAAAGAATGTGTGTACTTTTCACATATCTGAGTAGAGGCGGTACTATGTGGTCGAAATGTCCCATTAGTGTAGTGCATATAGTGAACACATCACACACGGTCAGGTTTGACCTAGTCTTGTTTTCATTGATTTCTGATCTGCGACAAACCTCTGAAACTTTTGTCATTTTGAGAGTGACTTCCATGCTTTTCACTCCTCCTGTCCTCTGTCTTCTCCTCCCCCTCTTCTTTCCTTCCCTCCCCCCACCTTCTCCTCACCCAGTCGCTGCTCCCCCGTTGCCTCCCACTGCCCCTTCTCCTCCTGCATTGTGATTGGTCGCAGCAGGGCAGCGCAGACACAGAGGTTGGCCACGAAGGCGCTGAGGATGAGTAGGGCACCCCTCCAGGAGTATCGCTCGATCAGCAGTGTGATGGCTGGGGCCAGCACCAATGTGCCGATCCCAGAACCTGACATGGCCACACCGTAGGCCAGGGCCTTCCTACGCACAAAATAACAACCCACCATCGCAATGGCCGGAGTGTAACACAGAGAAAAACCCACACCTGCAGGAGAGAGAGAGAGGAGATAAAAGGTTGTGGGTTATTATAAATGGTTATTACCTCCGCCAAGGAGGTTATGTTTTACTTCGTTTCGAACTCAAGCTCTCACTAGTGCCTTAAACGCTGCAACGCAGCCCTATGGAAGACTGTTATTTTGCTCCAAAATTACTTTTCATTAAAACCTGACCACCCACCCGTAGGTGGCGTGGTACCCCCTGGGACTGACACGGATCCACGTGACTACGTCACGTCCTGCCAGCCCAGGGAATAATCACTTCCGCTTTCTTCCAGCCGCTGTGAAGACGTGTTTTTGAAAGCTCCGCGGTTAACGAGGAGTTATATTATATAGCTTTAGATACTAGGCTCGTTCCGGCTGACTTGCCCACCTCAAGAGGGTCGCGTGGACGGGATAAAGCAGGCTTCGGAGACCCGACCCTGTACCCTTCACCCTGCGGCGTCGGAACAAGTCATCTAAAAAGCTAAGAGTATCTTCCTTAGTTAACTGTTGTTAGCTGCCGCCGTGCAGTTGATTTGAAACGTTTCCCCGGAAACGGGGTAACATTGTTAGGCTTGAGCGCATGACTCAGGTCTGCACTCATAACTCTAGCTAGGTTTGCATACATGCAGAATAGCTTGTACCGTTAGCACTAGAACAACAGGCTAAATGGCACAGTTGTCACAGATAGCTAGCTGCATCCGTGCGGTTGTTTCTGTTGCTAGGTACTTTAGGAACGCCGGCTGTAGAGCGCGCGCGTTAGATAGTTAGCTAGTTTGCTCAGTGCAGCTAGCTTGGACTACCTTGTAGCAATCTGGCTGCGTCCCCAGACAGGGTAACGCACCCGGTTATTGTGGCAGATAGCTAACGTGCACACGTGCAGTTAGTGTCTGTGTGCTAAGTACTTCGCGCCAGCTACCTCTGTGTAGTGCGCGCCTTAAGCGAGAGTAGTAGCTAGTAGCCATGCTCTTCAGTGAAATAGCTAGTTAGCTAGCTTGCTCCCGTGCAGCCAGTATCTAGCGATGTGTAACCCCGTTTTCCTGTTAGCAGAGAGAGGGGGGAACAGCTAGGTGCTGTATTAGCTGTGAGGCTACCGGTTACGACCGGCACAATTAATTTGATGTGTGCATGCGGGCAGGAGCACGCCGCACAGGCGTTGCTGGGACCTACATAAGTGTAGTGTAGCTTTACTGGCGTCTGAGATTTTAGCTGGGCGATTCGCTAGCTAGGTGAGCTCGCCCCGCACCTTGTGTGGGCCGCTTCTCTCAGTACTTATGCCATCTTAGCCAGCTTGCTTGTCTGCTAAGTGTTGCTTGCCTCGTGCAATTAGCATCTACTAGATTGCAACTCCCGCTGAGGAGTTTCTTCTGAGATTGACTAGCTTCGCGGGCCGCTGGCCTTTGCTTGCGGTCACGCTTGCTTCCCCGTGTTACTCAGGGTAGAGACGCGCTGCACCGGCCTGTGCGCAGGCTTGTGTTAGCGCACGCTTGTCTCTCAGTGCTTATGCTAAAGCTTAGCTAGTGGCTTCCACGTCTGTTCTCTCGGGTTAACAGGTTGTGGGTATTGGTGCCCCCCCTTCGGGATGGGCTATTGCCGCTTACGTTACCATTGCACGCGCACGTTCGCTAGCCTCCGGGTTGCTTACTGTCTAGCCTGTGCTTCTTGCTAGCTTGCTTAAGCAGTACTCCCGCTAATAGGGTGCGCCCTGCGGGAGCTTGCTATTAGTGGTTAGCTTCCTGCTTCCTCTTGCTACTGAGCAGGGAAGGTCAGGGAGGGGATGGGCCGTGTGTAAAACTACTTGGCCGAGTATGAATCGGCACGTTAAGTGCGTGTTCGGCCTTGGGCACGAGCACGCTGCACAGGCGCCTTGAACCTTCGGTTTTGTCCGCAGCTAAGCTCTTTAGAGCTGACCAAGGTCCGCTCTCAAAGAAGTGTTAAAGCTAGCTTGCCTTGCATAGGTGCAGATAGCAATATTTAGTACTGTTTAGCACAGAACGATAGCGTTTTGCAGATAGCTGGCGTGCACCCGTGCAGTTAGTACCTGTGTGCTAAGTACATTGGGCGCGAGATACCTCCGCTACAATAGACATACTGCTCCTTGCTGGCGCTACGCGTCCAGCAGGGCTTACAGCTCGCCAAGGTCTGGGCTCAGTGCCAGCCTTTGGCTTGTAGCTCTAAGGACAAGCCCACCGCCCTTGGTGCCCAAGGCCCGGGGTGGTTGGGAGCTCTCCATGGGTCGCACTCCCTTGTTGGGGCGCCCCCTGCAAGTGCAGGGAGCCTGGCTGGGGGCACAGCGCACCTTGGTCCATGGCCACGGCCTGGCCTCGGTTGGCAGCAGGTCAAGCCCACCGGTTGGCTCACCAAGGCTGGGCTTAGTTCCAGCCTGCGGCTTGTAGCTTTAGACCCACCGTCCTCGGTGCCCAAGGCCCGAGTTCGGTCGGGAGCTCGCCCAGGGTCTCATACCCAGCATCAAGGCTCGCCTTGGTCCATGGCTACGGCCTGGCCTCGGCTAGAGGCTCCTAGGACAGCCCACCATCAATGGCACCAACGGCTCATTGCTGGTCGGGAGCTCGCCTGGGGGCCGCACTGTGGGACAAGTCCACGTGCGTTTCGAGAGAGAACGTTACCTCCGCAGTCCCCCCAGCCTGCGAAAGGCGCACGGCAGGGGGGGGGGGGGGGTTACTTCGATACAACAGCGCGTCAGTAGGCGGAGCGTGCGTAAGAAGTTCTCCCCCAGCATGCACAGCTTCTACGGAACTGTCCATGCGGCAGGGGGGCGTAGCCTCTCACGTCCCGCCCCCCCATCAGGGCACCGGATCGAAAGGTCCCGGTGCCCAGCAGTATGCTCATGACTATATTTCAGGGATCATTTCTATAGTTTCTAACTTGAGAAATGTGTTTCTAAAAATGTTCAGTCTCGCTATCCACGATGATGAGACGGTGATACTCTTTTCTGAGCGCGAAGCGGGCAGAGAGACTTGATTCAGTTCATATGCTCTCTGCTTTTGATGACCGTTCACTGTCTCCTATGGGGACATTGAGGGAGAGAGTATGATCCGAGTGGTGGAACGGGTTCCGCTCCGTTGGCCACAAGAGACCATCTTGTCCAACAGGCTCGATGCCTGGGAGCATCTATGTTCCCCCGTCCCCATTACGGCGCACCCTCCAGAGGGGATACGCGCTACAGTTTGCCCACCCACGTTCGACGGGACCCCCGATCTGGCCGTGGAGGAGGAGGCCATGGACGGATCCATGCGTCCAAAATTGGACCTTCGGCGTCTCAACAAGACGCTGAGGAAGTCCCATCCCGAATGCTCTCTTCCCCGCCTGTTCAAGTTGAGACAGGGGGATTTCTTACTTCCAGGGATCTGGAAGGTGCGGTCTTCCATGTCCACATGGTCAGGAGACACAGGAAATACCTGAGGTTCTCCTTCCTGGGGAAGGCTTACGAGTTCTGTGGCTTGCCATTCGGCATGTCTTTGAGCCCGCGAACCTTCACGGGGTGCGTGGAGGCAGCCGTGGCTCCCCTCCGCGCGAGGGGGATCCGCGTCTTCCTATATCTCAACGACGTTCTCTTAGCGGCCGACTCGAGGGTCTGTGCCGCGGAACATACCAAGGTGGTGACCGATCACCGGCAAACCTTAGGGTTTTTGGTGAACTGGCAGAAGAGTTGCCTCGTCCCAGCGCAGGCGGCGACCTTCCTGGGGCTCGAGCTATACTTCCTGCGAGCCTTTCACCAGAGCGACAGGCTAGCACGGTTCGGACAGCAAGCCAAGGACGTTAGGTCTGTGCCCTCGGTGTCAGTGCATCAGTGCACAGTGATGTTGGGCCTGATGGCCTCAGCACTGCATGTGCTCCCGCTAGGGAGGCTACACATGCTCTCGTGGTCCAAATATGGTTCTCAGGCTTCGCCTGGACTCGGCCGGGGACCGTCATCGCAGGGTTCCTCTGACGGGTCAGGCCTGGCAGGCGCTGGCTATATGGGCGGACCCCCGTTACCTCTCGAGAGGTACTCGGTGGGGCCCTGTCCCGCTCAGGATGGTGATTCGCACAGACGCCTCCCTGTGGGGAGGGGGTGCGATTTGCGGGCATTTTTCGGCGAACGGCCGGTGGGAGGCTCAGGAGCTTCGCCACATAAACGTGCTAGAGCTGAAGGCGATTCGCCGGGCTCTGCCTCAGGACAAGCCCACCATCAATGGCGCCGTGGGCCCATTGTTGGTTGGGAGCTCTCTTGGGGACCGCACTGCCGGACAAGTCCGCGTGCGGCCAGACTCGAAAGAGAACGTTGCCTGCGCAGTCCCCCCGGCCTGCGGAGGTAACACTTCCAGCGGCTCACACATGGGCACCATGTGCTGATTCGCTCGGACAATAGGGCAGCGATCGCCCACCTGAACAAACAGGGCGGTGTGCGGTCGGGGGGCGCTGAACCATAGCGGGGATTCACCTGTGGGTGTATCCCCGTCTCCTTTCAGTGTCAGCGGTCTATCTGCCGGGACGGGAGTTACGACCGGCCTGCTGTCTCGAGGTAATCCCCGTTATACGGAGTGGTGCCTCCACCCTCGGGTGATGGAACAGGTTTGGGACAGGGTTGGTCGCGCCTGCGTCGATCTCTCGCATCGCGGCACGCGACACACTGCCCACTGTGGTTCTCGATCCAGGAGGACAGCCCCCGTTAGGTCATGACGCGCTAAAAGCGCACGCGTGGCCGAGGGAGGGGCTCTATGCGTTTCCCCCGACCCCCCCCCTGATCCGTCAGGTGTTGGACAGGATGAGGGAACAGCGCCTCCGGCTCGTTTTAGTCTGTTTGGCACAGGCAGACATGGTTTGCGGACCTGGTCTCCCTGGCGCAAGATCCGCCCTGGGCATTGCCGGTACGGGCCGATCTCCTATCCCAGGCGGAGGGGGAGGTGTTCCACCCCTCCCCAGGCAGGTGGAAGCTAGCGGTCTGGCTCCTGAACCGGACCAGTTGCTAGCCCAGGGCTTGCCTGATAATGTGGGATGCACTATGCAGCAAGTAAGGGCGTGGATCCAGTGAACTGCAGTGTGCGACCAGTTCTCTGTTTCCTTCAGAGCCTGCTTGACGCGGGTCAGTCCCCGCAGTCGTTTAAGGTGTACGTAGCCGCGATTCTGCTTGCCATAGGGGAATTGAAGGGAGCCCCGTGGGGGCGTACCCTTTGGTCTTGCGCCTCATGAAGGGGGCGCGTAAACTGCGCCTGCAGTCGCGGTGCGTTTTTTCCCCCAAATCGGACCTGGTTACGGTGCTGGACGGGCTAACAGGTCATCCGTTTGAGCCCTTGGACTCCGCCGATTTAAGGGTTCTGTCTTTAAAGACCGCGCTGCTGCTGGCCTTGTCGTCAGGAGAGAGAGTTGGTGACCTGATTGCCCTCTCGGTGCAGCAGGCCTGTGTGGTAATGATGGGCGCAGGGTTACGTTGCGACCTAACCCGGCTTACCAACCTAAGATTATTAATGTCAGCTTTAGGTCTATGGTCATAGACTTATCAGCATTCTGTCCCCGCCGTTCAGTTAGAGACGGGCGAGGAGAGACGTTTGCTCATGCTGTGCCCCGTAAGGGCGCTCTCGGCCTATGTGGCCAGGACGCGTTCTTCACGCATTACAGATCAGCTGTTGGTTTGCTTTGGGCAAAGGGCCCAGGGCGGACCCCTTTCCAAGGATCGCTTATCACACTGGATAGTGGAGGCGATCGCGTTGGCATACTCTGCCGTGGGCAAGGTTCCCCAGGAGGGTATCAAGGCGCTTTCTACGCGAGGTGTTGCGACATCCTCTGCGTTGTTGCGCGGTGTGTCGGTGGAGGACATGTGTGCCGCGGCCTCATGGTCCTCTCATCACACTTTTGTCAGGTACTACAGTCTCGATGTGTCCGGTGCGCAGTTCGCGCACGCGGTGCTGTCGGTGGCAAAAAAGTAGTATCGTTGCCACTCTAATATGTCAGACGGTTAGGCATAAACGTTGCCATATGGCCGTGGTTCACCGGTGCCTTTCGGGTCGCCCTGTGGGGTGCTCCCGGCAGCAAGGTCGGTTGAATGGAGGCACTAGTGAGAGCTTGAGTTCGAAACGAAGTAAAACATTAGGGTTGTCCTACAACCCAGGTTTTACGAGTGAGAACGAGAGCTCTCACTACCCAGCCTTGCTGTGTCGATGCGTCACGGGGTGCGTCGGATCTCAGCGGGCTGGAAGAAATTAGAGTGATTATTCCCTGGGCTGGCAGGACGTGACGTAGTCACGTGGATCCGTGTCAGTCCCAGGGGGTACCACACCACCTACGGGTGGGTGGTCAGGTTTTAATGAAAAGTAATTTTGGAGCAAAATAACAGTCTTCCATAGGGCTGCGTTGCAGCGTTTAAGGCACTAGTGAGAGCTCTCGTTCTCACTCGTAAAACCTGGGTTGTAGGACAACCCTAATGTTTTCGTGCTCAGTCTGCTGCTGCTTCCACTGGTGATTTTTATTATTATTATTATTATTATTATTTTATTATTATTATTATTATTATTATTATTATTATTATTATTATGTACTCATTATTAGTATTATGTACTCATTATTATTATTATTATTATTATTATTATTATTATTTTATTCGCTGTAGCATGACTCAATTTACCCTCGGGGATCAATAAAGTTATTCTGATTCTGATGGTGATTCAATGTTGGATGCAGGTGGTAACTAATGGCTCATTTCCACCGCTGGTATCGGCCCGGCTCTCTTTTTTTGTCTTTCCACCGGTCAAAAACCAGGATGTATATATATATATATATATATATATATATATATATATATATATACACACATAAATATATACATGTATCTATGTATATATGTTTGTACGCACGCACACTGAAGATAAAGGCATCCACATTCAACATTTAATATCGGTGTGTATATATTAGGGCTGTCAGCGTTAACGCGTTAATCTATTTTGAAGAAGTGTGGTAAGAAGAGAAACCACAGAAGAAGATGAACACTGTAACCCCATCCGGGGCAGATCAACGTTGACTGTTGTGTTGGTGTTAGCTTAGCTTCTAGCTATTAGCTAAATAATTATATTTACAACCATAATGAACCGCGATGTGACCGAAAAGGTGTCATTTACAGAGTGTGTGCAGCATGCCCCGCACTCGCCGCAGGCTCTCGTTATAGCCTGTTTGAGGAGACTACTCGGAGCTCAAAATCTTCCGTGGGCATCCGAATGAAGCCAAACTATTTCGGTGAGTAAAACATAATATTTTAAGCTGGAAATGAGGACTGTGGTGTAAAAAACCGAAATTCTCCTTTAATCAGTTCATCCAATAGTGATGACAGGCAATAAAGAAGCTGTACTAATTTCAGGAAGTAGTGGAGTTGTGCATGTAGCCCAATTGAAAATAAATCTAAAATTCAAGATCACAAAGTACATTTATTTGCATTAACTCATTCACCGCCAGTTTAGGACTGCCAATATTTAGCACAGGCCAAAGATTTTCATAATTGTTGGTCATCTTTCAAGACCCACAGTAAATTATCTATTAGCACCAGAGTGATTTGCAATACCTCAAAATGAAGATGTACGTCTCTGGGTTCACCAGGGGAAAAAAAGTGAGCTTTTAGCATGTTCTGTACTCTACTTATAGCCATTTATATACACCCTGTTTTCACCCAAAATGTCTCTCTGAGAAAAGAAATTGCAGAAAATGGCATTTATGTACAGCACACAATATCATGCAGAAATCGCTCTCAATTCTTTTATTTTGAACTGTATTGACATCAGACATGTAAATATTATTCATTATGACACAAATGACAAAAAAATAAAATATGAAGTGCTTTTTTTACATTCAACAATACAGTTTGCTCAGTGTGAGTGAGTGTACAGACAGACACACAGACAGACAGACAGACAGACACACACAGACACAGACACACACACACACACACACACACACACACACACACACACACACACACACACACACACACACACACACAGAGAGAGAGAGTTCTGTCCACAGCTGCCTGCAGCTAGATCGCACCTCCTTCCCCCTCCTTCCCCATCAGCGTTTTCCTCCTCTCGTTCGGGCTGGGAGTGGGACGAATGCTGCGACACGAGTCACACGACACAGGAACAGGTCCGCGGCTTGGCTTTGGGACCAGGCGCTGCTGGAACCGGATCGATCATGTTCGTCACGGGTTTGACTAGGCAATCCAGGTTCGCCCTGCAGCAAGGCAGCAGTGCAGCGCGCCGAGAGGCGTTTCAATGGCGTTTTTTCCTCTGTACAAGGAAGCGCGTTTCTCTGTGTTTCCTCCTTTCCTCCTTCTTTCTCGTTTCAAACAACAGCTGCGGTATGTGTTTGATAACGTGCTGTCGGCTTGACTTTGAGGTTTAGGGACCCGTGTCTGTGTCACAGGCTGGGTAAGTGTTTCAACTACGCGCTGCACACATAAAAACAAAAACACGTCAAACACGTCTTTGGCGTGGATGGCTATTTCTGATAAGACGTCAAAGACGTCTTTGGCGGTGAATGAGTTAATGATTCCCAATCACGACACACTGGTAAGAATGATTAATATATAATAAGAAATGCTTTGAAATGCAAAATAATGGCATTTTAAACATGCGATACAAAGATGTGATTAATCGCGATTAATAGTTAATCGCAAGATTAATCGCGATTAATAAAATTTATCGTTTGACAGCCCTAAAATATATATATATATATATATATATATATATATATATATAAACACAGATATAGATATAGATATATATATATATATGATGTATATCAGTGGCGGCTGGTGAGATTGGAAACAGGGGAGGTAGTTTCGGTGGCAAAAAATTTGGGCTTTTTTTTTTTTCTCTTTTGCCCAAAACGCCCAAATCTCATTTTAAATTAGCATTAGGATTACACTGTTGTGATGTCATTATTCAGTTTTAACCATCAATAATTGTTCCTTTTCTCATTATTTCATTTCTCAGAGTAAATACTGTATATTTATTTCGAGATTTTTGTCAATTATTTGTGCTGTTATGGTTATAATTAGCCTAGTTACTCACTTCTACACTATCTTAGATTGTGTTACTTATGGATGGCATGGAATTATAGTGAAAATAGATTATCCCCCCTTTTTGCTGGGGACCCCACTTTGAAAACCACTGGCTTAGGCTAGAACTGTTGCTAGAAGGTTTCAGGATTTATCTCTATGCATTAGGCTGTGATTACTATTTATATAAATCTATTTATTCACATAGATTCATGATATATTATGGTATACAGCCTACCTGTGACATCAATGTTTTGATTAATCTGCGCCAGTACCGAAAATGTAGCCTATTACTGCATGACTGATCCTATGATGTCATTGTAATCACACTCAGGTGTGCTTTCACAAGACAGGTGTTGTCCATTCAATCAGCCCACCTGTCTTTATAATGGCTGTCTTGCACTGTTTGTATGATACTTGACATAGTCTATGGCCGAAACTGTTGTCAAATAGCGTTAAATTACACTTTATTGCATCTGGAACGAGAGTGTGTCTTCCCCTGCACTATCAACATACTCGCTCGTTTAGTTACATTCCAATTCATCAACTTTGGAGCGTTATTTACCCCCCCCTTCCCGACATGCAAGGTTGACATGCTTCGTCCCAATCGATTCCTTATTTCTTCTACTTTCATATGGTATAAAGATCACCACTCACGCACACTTTAAAAATGAGCTCGCTGTCAGCCATCGATTTACAGGCCAAATTCAGTAAAAAAATGTGGGAATTTAAGGTTGCGGGTTTTATTATAAAAAATTTCAGGATGAAACTTCAATACGACAAAAATAGCGCTGCTCGGTGAACCATTTTCACGCCGAATTTAATAGAAGGCTCGGATAACTTGAAATCAATTGACTTACTTGTATATCCATGCTGTCTGTAGTGGAACCGCTGCAGCCGAGACGTTGCAAATATTCCAGTTTTCTGACATTGCAAAAAGCCCAGTATCGCGCAGCGCAAGGCTCCCGCAACTCGAAACTCGTTTTGGGTCGTAATCCAATGCAACGACTGTCTGGCTTGTGAACACTTACTGATTGATAAAAAAGTAAATAAAAATAAGGGGGAAATATAATATGCTGCTACTGTCTCAGTAAATGTCGTAAATCATTCCTGTCAGGTCATCACAGGCAGTGGATTTCACTTCCTACTTGATTCAGCGTGAGAGACCAGTGGACAATACAATGTCAATCAATGTCAGCAATCTATCCAACCAACAACCAATTAGATTTCACCTGGTTTCACCAGGCTAAGGCTGGTTCCATGGTTGGAACCACCAGGCTAAGGCTGGTTGCTCCCTTCCAGCTCAATCTGATTGGTTGGAAAACACATCACTCTCACGTGTTCTCTGTGAATTGCAAGTGTTTTTCAACCAATCATATTTTTTCATTAGATAAATTACCAAAAAAATAAACACCCACAGGGCGAATGTTTTTTTATCTGCCTACCCCACGCTGGGACCAGGGCCAGAGTGACTCATCTGCATGGAGCTCTCTTTTCCATCAGTGTCAGTTGTTGAAGCATTTTAAGAATATAATGAATGAAAAAATGAGCGTCTGCACATAAGAAAAAACACATTTGATTGATATTTTATTATTAAAAAAAAAATGAAAAATGAAAAATGAAAAAAAAAAAAAAATGATAATATTTTTTTTTATATAAAATCCCCAATCTAATAGAGGAGGACCATCCTCCTATGCCTCACTGGAAAAACCTCCTCTGATGTATATATACACATACACACATATATATATATTAGGGCTGTCAAACAATTAATTTTCTTAATCGCGATTAATCGCATCTTTGTATCGCATGATTAAAATGCCATTATTTTGCATTTCAAAGCATTTTTAATTAGATATTAATAATTCTTACCAGTGTGTCGTGATTGGGAATCAAATGAATACAAATAAATGTACTTATTATTTATTTTCAATTCAATAGAAGTGCAATGTAGACAGGAGGTAACAATGTCTCCAAAATATATCTTGAATAGAAAATAAATAATAATAATAATAATAATAATAAATTGAACTTGTCTTGCACTTTTCATTTTGGGTAAAATCTCAAAGTGCTACAGTAGTAAAAAGAATAAAAATTACTAAAAGAATAAAAATTAAAAGGGAAAATAAGATAATAAAAATTAAAAGATTAAAAGAACATTAAAAGAACATTAAAAGTTACAGTTTTAAGGAAAAGCTTTGCTAAAAAGGTGAGTCTTGAGTCCAGTTTTAAAAGCGTCAATAGATTGTGGGGCTCTCAGATGGTCAGGGAGAGCATTCCACAAACGTGGGGTGGTGGAGCAGAAAGCCCGGTCGCCCATGGTGCGCAGATTTGTCTTGGGTTGCTCCAGGAGGTTGGAGTTGGAGACCCTGACCAGAGCTGTCTCCGTGCTGTGTGCAGTGTGGAAGCCAGACTGAAATTTCTCAGCAAGACTGTTGATGTTGAGGTGGTTATGGAGTTGAGCAGCGATTACTTTTTCCAAAACTTTGGACAGGAAGGGGAGATTTGATATAGGCCTGTAGTTGGCGAGGACTTCCGGATCCAGGGTGGGTTTTTTGAGGAGGGGTGTAATGATGGCAGTTTTCAGAGCAGGGGGGACATGGCCAGACTGGAGCGAGAGGTTTATGATTTTTGTCAGCAGAGGACTTATGGAGGAGATGTTAGATTTGAGTAAAGCTGTGGGGAAGGGGTCCACAGGTGGATGGTTTAATTTTGCTGACGATGCCTTCAACCTCTTGCTGTGTGATGGTGGAGAAACAGCAAAGAGGCTGGGAGATAACAGGCGGGGCGGTAGTGGGAGCAGGTGATGCGGAGGGGGCAGAGAGCAGGGAGCGAATGGTGTCAACTTTGGTTCTGAAAAAGGTTTAGGACTGCCAATATTTAGCACAGGCCAAAGATTTTCATAATTGTTGGTCATCTTTCAAGACCCACAGTAAATTATCTATTAGCACCAGAGTGATTTGCAATACCTCAAAATGAAGATGTACGTCTCTGGGTTCACCAGGGAAAAAAAAGTGAGCTTTTAGCATGTTCTGTACTCTACTTATAGCCATTTATATACACCCTGTTTTCACCCAAAATGTCTCTCTGAGAAAAGAAATTGCAGAAAATGGCATTTATGTACAGCACACAATATCATGCAGAAATCGCTCTCAATTCTTTTATTTTGAACTGTATTGACATCAGACATGTAAATATTATTCATTATGACACAAATTACAAAAAAATAAAATATGAAGTGCTTTTTTTACATTCAACAATACAGTTTGCTCAGTGTGAGTGAGTGTACAGACAGACACACAGACAGACAGACAGACAGACACACACAGACACAGACACACACACACACACACACACACACACACACACACACACACACACAGAGAGAGAGAGTTCTGTCCACAGCTGCCTGCAGCTAGATCGCACCTCCTTCCCCCTCCTTCCCCATCAGCGTTTTCCTCCTCTCGTTCGGGCTGGGAGTGGGACGAATGCTGCGACACGAGTCACACGACACAGGAACAGGTCCGCGGCTTGGCTTTGGGACCAGGCGCTGCTGGAACCGGATCGATCATGTTCGTCACGGGTTTGACTAGGCAATCCAGGTTCGCCCTGCAGCAAGGCAGCAGTGCAGCGCGCCGAGAGGCGTTTCAATGGCGTTTTTTCCTCTGTACAAGGAAGCGCGTTTCTCTGTGTTTCCTCCTTTCCTGCTTCTTTCTCGTTTCAAACAACAGCTGCGGTATGTGTTTGATAACGTGCTGTCGGCTTGACTTTGAGGTTTAGGGACCCGTGTCTGTGTCACAGGCTGGGTAAGTGTTTCAACTACGCGCTGCACACATAAAAACAAAAACACGTCAAACACGTCTTTGGCGTGGATGGCTATTTCTGATAAGACGTCAAAGACGTCTTTGGCGGTGAATGAGTTAATGATTCCCAATCACGACACACTGGTAAGAATGATTAATATATAATAAGAAATGCTTTGAAATGCAAAATAATGGCATTTTAAACATGCGATACAAAGATGTGATTAATCGCGATTAATAGTTAATCGCAAGATTAATCGCGATTAATAAAATTTATCGTTTGACAGCCCTAAAATATATATATATATATATATATATATATATATATATATATAAACACAGATATAGATATAGATATATATATATATATGATGTATATCAGTGGCGGCTGGTGAGATTGGAAACAGGGGAGGTAGTTTCGGTGGCAAAAAATTTGGGCTTTTTTTTTTTTCTCTTTTGCCCAAAACGCCCAAATCTCATTTTAAATTAGCATTAGGATTAGACTGTTGTGATGTCATTATTCAGTTTTAACCATCAATAATTGTTCCTTTTCTCATTATTTCATTTCTCAGAGTAAATACTGTATATTTATTTCGAGATTTTTGTCAATTATTTGTGCTGTTATGGTTATAATTAGCCTAGTTACTCACTTCTACACTATCTTAGATTGTGTTACTTATGGATGGCATGGAATTATAGTGAAAATAGATTATCCCCCCTTTTTGCTGGGGACCCCACTTTGAAAACCACTGGCTTAGGCTAGAACTGTTGCTAGAAGGTTTCAGGATTTATCTCTATGCATTAGGCTGTGATTACTATTTATATAAATCTATTTATTCACATAGATTCATGATATATTATGGTATACAGCCTACCTGTGACATCAATGTTTTGATTAATCTGCGCCAGTACCGAAAATGTAGCCTATTACTGCATGACTGATCCTATGATGTCATTGTAATCACACTCAGGTGTGCTTTCACAAGACAGGTGTTGTCCATTCAATCAGCCCACCTG
Source organism: Poromitra crassiceps (assembly GCF_964638095.1). Lineage (NCBI taxonomy): Eukaryota > Metazoa > Chordata > Actinopteri > Beryciformes > Melamphaidae > Poromitra > Poromitra crassiceps. The sequence goes on from NC_139629.1 coordinate 59,352,325, forward strand.
TCTTTATAATGGCTGTCTTGCACTGTTTGTATGATACTTGACATAGTCTATGGCCGAAACTGTTGTCAAATAGCGTTAAATTACACTTTATTGCATCTGGAACGAGAGTGTGTCTTCCCCTGCACTATCAACATACTCGCTCGTTTAGTTACATTCCAATTCATGAACTTTGGAGCGTTATTTACCCCCCCCTTCCCGACATGCGAGGTTGACATGCTTCGTCCCAATCGATTCCTTATTTCTTCTACTTTCATATGGTATAAAGATCACCACTCACGCACACTTTAAAAATGAGCTCGCTGTCAGCCATCGATTTACAGGCCAAATTCAGTAAAAAAATGTGGGAATTTAAGGTTGCGGGTTTTATTATAAAAAATTTCAGGATGAAACTTCAATACGACAAAAATAGCGCTGCTCGGTGAACCATTTTCACGCCGAATTTAATAGAAGGCTCGGATAACTTGAAATCAATTGACTTACTTGTATATCCATGCTGTCTGTAGTGGAACCGCTGCAGCCGAGACGTTGCAAATATTCCAGTTTTCTGACATTGCAAAAAGCCCAGTATCGCGCAGCGCAAGGCTCCCGCAACTCGAAACTCGTTTTGGGTCGTAATCCAATGCAACGACTGTCTGGCTTGTGAACACTTACTGATTGATAAAAAAGTAAATAAAAATAAGGGGGAAATATAATATGCTGCTACTGTCTCAGTAAATGTCGTAAATCATTCCTGTCAGGTCATCACAGGCAGTGGATTTCACTTCCTACTTGATTCAGCGTGAGAGACCAGTGGACAATACAATGTCAATCAATGTCAGCAATCTATCCAACCAACAACCAATTAGATTTCACCTGGTTTCACCAGGCTAAGGCTGGTTCCATGGTTGGAACCACCAGGCTAAGGCTGGTTGCTCCCTTCCAGCTCAATCTGATTGGTTGGAAAACACATCACTCTCACGTGTTCTCTGTGAATTGCAAGTGTTTTTCAACCAATCATATTTTTTCATTAGATAAATTACCAAAAAAATAAACACCCACAGGGCGAATGTTTTTTTATCTGCCTACCCCACGCTGGGACCAGGGCCAGAGTGACTCATCTGCATGGAGCTCTCTTTTCCATCAGTGTCAGTTGTTGAAGCATTTTAAGAATATAATGAATGAAAAAATGAGCGTCTGCACATAAGAAAAAACACATTTGATTGATATTTTATTATTAAAAAAAAAATGAAAAATGAAAAATGAAAAAAAAAAAAAAAATGATAATATTTTTTTTTATATAAAATCCCCAATCTAATAGAGGAGGACCATCCTCCTATGCCTCACTGGAAAAACCTCCTCTGATGTATATATACACATACACACATATATATATATTAGGGCTGTCAAACAATTAATTTTCTTAATCGCGATTAATCGCATCTTTGTATCGCATGATTAAAATGCCATTATTTTGCATTTCAAAGCATTTTTAATTAGATATTAATAATTCTTACCAGTGTGTCGTGATTGGGAATCAAATGAATACAAATAAATGTACTTATTATTTATTTTCAATTCAATAGAAGTGCAATGTAGACAGGAGGTAACAATGTCTCCAAAATATATCTTGAATAGAAAATAAATAATAATAATAATAATAATAATAAATTGAACTTGTCTTGCACTTTTCATTTTGGGTAAAATCTCAAAGTGCTACAGTAGTAAAAAGAATAAAAATTACTAAAAGAATAAAAATTAAAAGGGAAAATAAGATAATAAAAATTAAAAGATTAAAAGAACATTAAAAGAACATTAAAAGTTACAGTTTTAAGGAAAAGCTTTGCTAAAAAGGTGAGTCTTGAGTCCAGTTTTAAAAGCGTCAATAGATTGTGGGGCTCTCAGATGGTCAGGGAGAGCATTCCACAAACGTGGGGTGGTGGAGCAGAAAGCCCGGTCGCCCATGGTGCGCAGATTTGTCTTGGGTTGCTCCAGGAGGTTGGAGTTGGAGACCCTGACCAGAGCTGTCTCCGTGCTGTGTGCAGTGTGGAAGCCAGACTGAAATTTCTCAGCAAGACTGTTGATGTTGAGGTGGTTATGGAGTTGAGCAGCGATTACTTTTTCCAAAACTTTGGACAGGAAGGGGAGATTTGATATAGGCCTGTAGTTGGCGAGGACTTCCGGATCCAGGGTGGGTTTTTTGAGGAGGGGTGTAATGATGGCAGTTTTCAGAGCAGGGGGGACATGGCCAGACTGGAGCGAGAGGTTTATGATTTTTGTCAGCAGAGGACTTATGGAGGAGATGTTAGATTTGAGTAAAGCTGTGGGGAAGGGGTCCACAGGTGGATGGTTTAATTTTGCTGACGATGCCTTCAACCTCTTGCTGTGTGATGGTGGAGAAACAGCAAAGAGGCTGGGAGATAACAGGCGGGGCGGTAGTGGGAGCAGGTGATGCGGAGGGGGCAGAGAGCAGGGAGCGAATGGTGTCAACTTTGGTTCTGAAAAAGGTTTAGGACTGCCAATATTTAGCACAGGCCAAAGATTTTCATAATTGTTGGTCATCTTTCAAGACCCACAGTAAATTATCTATTAGCACCAGAGTGATTTGCAATACCTCAAAATGAAGATGTACGTCTCTGGGTTCACCAGGGGAAAAAAAGTGAGCTTTTAGCATGTTCTGTACTCTACTTATAGCCATTTATATACACCCTGTTTTCACCCAAAATGTCTCTCTGAGAAAAGAAATTGCAGAAAATGGCATTTATGTACAGCACACAATATCATGCAGAAATCGCTCTCAATTCTTTTATTTTGAACTGTATTGACATCAGACATGTAAATATTATTCATTATGACACAAATGACAAAAAAATAAAATATGAAGTGCTTTTTTTACATTCAACAATACAGTTTGCTCAGTGTGAGTGAGTGTACAGACAGACACACAGACAGACAGACAGACAGACACACACAGACACAGACACACACACACACACACACACACACACACACACACACACACACACACACACACACACACACACACACAGAGAGAGAGAGTTCTGTCCACAGCTGCCTGCAGCTAGATCGCACCTCCTTCCCCCTCCTTCCCCATCAGCGTTTTCCTCCTCTCGTTCGGGCTGGGAGTGGGACGAATGCTGCGACACGAGTCACACGACACAGGAACAGGTCCGCGGCTTGGCTTTGGGACCAGGCGCTGCTGGAACCGGATCGATCATGTTCGTCACGGGTTTGACTAGGCAATCCAGGTTCGCCCTGCAGCAAGGCAGCAGTGCAGCGCGCCGAGAGGCGTTTCAATGGCGTTTTTTCCTCTGTACAAGGAAGCGCGTTTCTCTGTGTTTCCTCCTTTCCTCCTTCTTTCTCGTTTCAAACAACAGCTGCGGTATGTGTTTGATAACGTGCTGTCGGCTTGACTTTGAGGTTTAGGGACCCGTGTCTGTGTCACAGGCTGGGTAAGTGTTTCAACTACGCGCTGCACACATAAAAACAAAAACACGTCAAACACGTCTTTGGCGTGGATGGCTATTTCTGATAAGACGTCAAAGACGTCTTTGGCGGTGAATGAGTTAATGATTCCCAATCACGACACACTGGTAAGAATGATTAATATATAATAAGAAATGCTTTGAAATGCAAAATAATGGCATTTTAAACATGCGATACAAAGATGTGATTAATCGCGATTAATAGTTAATCGCAAGATTAATCGCGATTAATAAAATTTATCGTTTGACAGCCCTAAAATATATATATATATATATATATATATATATATATATATATAAACACAGATATAGATATAGATATATATATATATATGATGTATATCAGTGGCGGCTGGTGAGATTGGAAACAGGGGAGGTAGTTTCGGTGGCAAAAAATTTGGGCTTTTTTTTTTTTCTCTTTTGCCCAAAACGCCCAAATCTCATTTTAAATTAGCATTAGGATTAGACTGTTGTGATGTCATTATTCAGTTTTAACCATCAATAATTGTTCCTTTTCTCATTATTTCATTTCTCAGAGTAAATACTGTATATTTATTTCGAGATTTTTGTCAATTATTTGTGCTGTTATGGTTATAATTAGCCTAGTTACTCACTTCTACACTATCTTAGATTGTGTTACTTATGGATGGCATGGAATTATAGTGAAAATAGATTATCCCCCCTTTTTGCTGGGGACCCCACTTTGAAAACCACTGGCTTAGGCTAGAACTGTTGCTAGAAGGTTTCAGGATTTATCTCTATGCATTAGGCTGTGATTACTATTTATATAAATCTATTTATTCACATAGATTCATGATATATTATGGTATACAGCCTACCTGTGACATCAATGTTTTGATTAATCTGCGCCAGTACCGAAAATGTAGCCTATTACTGCATGACTGATCCTATGATGTCATTGTAATCACACTCAGGTGTGCTTTCACAAGACAGGTGTTGTCCATTCAATCAGCCCACCTGTCTTTATAATGGCTGTCTTGCACTGTTTGTATGATACTTGACATAGTCTATGGCCGAAACTGTTGTCAAATAGCGTTAAATTACACTTTATTGCATCTGGAACGAGAGTGTGTCTTCCCCTGCACTATCAACATACTCGCTCGTTTAGTTACATTCCAATTCATCAACTTTGGAGCGTTATTTACCCCCCCCTTCCCGACATGCGAGGTTGACATGCTTCGTCCCAATCGATTCCTTATTTCTTCTACTTTCATATGGTATAAAGATCACCACTCACGCACACTTTAAAAATGAGCTCGCTGTCAGCCATCGATTTACAGGCCAAATTCAGTAAAAAAATGTGGGAATTTAAGGTTGCGGGTTTTATTATAAAAAATTTCAGGATGAAACTTCAATACGACAAAAATAGCGCTGCTCGGTGAACCATTTTCACGCCGAATTTAATAGAAGGCTCGGATAACTTGAAATCAATTGACTTACTTGTATATCCATGCTGTCTGTAGTGGAACCGCTGCAGCCGAGACGTTGCAAATATTCCAGTTTTCTGACATTGCAAAAAGCCCAGTATCGCGCAGCGCAAGGCTCCCGCAACTCGAAACTCGTTTTGGGTCGTAATCCAATGCAACGACTGTCTGGCTTGTGAACACTTACTGATTGATAAAAAAGTAAATAAAAATAAGGGGGAAATATAATATGCTGCTACTGTCTCAGTAAATGTCGTAAATCATTCCTGTCAGGTCATCACAGGCAGTGGATTTCACTTCCTACTTGATTCAGCGTGAGAGACCAGTGGACAATACAATGTCAATCAATGTCAGCAATCTATCCAACCAACAACCAATTAGATTTCACCTGGTTTCACCAGGCTAAGGCTGGTTCCATGGTTGGAACCACCAGGCTAAGGCTGGTTGCTCCCTTCCAGCTCAATCTGATTGGTTGGAAAACACATCACTCTCACGTGTTCTCTGTGAATTGCAAGTGTTTTTCAACCAATCATATTTTTTCATTAGATAAATTACCAAAAAAATAAACACCCACAGGGCGAATGTTTTTTTATCTGCCTACCCCACGCTGGGACCAGGGCCAGAGTGACTCATCTGCATGGAGCTCTCTTTTCCATCAGTGTCAGTTGTTGAAGCATTTTAAGAATATAATGAATGAAAAAATGAGCGTCTGCACATAAGAAAAAACACATTTGATTGATATTTTATTATTAAAAAAAAAATGAAAAATGAAAAATGAAAAAAAAAAAAAAAATGATAATATTTTTTTTTATATAAAATCCCCAATCTAATAGAGGAGGACCATCCTCCTATGCCTCACTGGAAAAACCTCCTCTGATGTATATATACACATACACACATATATATATATTAGGGCTGTCAAACAATTAATTTTCTTAATCGCGATTAATCGCATCTTTGTATCGCATGATTAAAATGCCATTATTTTGCATTTCAAAGCATTTTTAATTAGATATTAATAATTCTTACCAGTGTGTCGTGATTGGGAATCAAATGAATACAAATAAATGTACTTATTATTTATTTTCAATTCAATAGAAGTGCAATGTAGACAGGAGGTAACAATGTCTACAAAATATATCTTGAATAGAAAATAAATAATAATAATAATAATAATAATAAATTGAACTTGTCTTGCACTTTTCATTTTGGGTAAAATCTCAAAGTGCTACAGTAGTAAAAAGAATAAAAATTACTAAAAGAATAAAAATTAAAAGGGAAAATAAGATAATAAAAATTAAAAGATTAAAAGAACATTAAAAGAACATTAAAAGTTACAGTTTTAAGGAAAAGCTTTGCTAAAAAGGTGAGTCTTGAGTCCAGTTTTAAAAGCGTCAATAGATTGTGGGGCTCTCAGATGGTCAGGGAGAGCATTCCACAAACGTGGGGTGGTGGAGCAGAAAGCCCGGTCGCCCATGGTGCGCAGATTTGTCTTGGGTTGCTCCAGGAGGTTGGAGTTGGAGACCCTGACCAGAGCTGTCTCCGTGCTGTGTGCAGTGTGGAAGCCAGACTGAAATTTCTCAGCAAGACTGTTGATGTTGAGGTGGTTATGGAGTTGAGCAGCGATTACTTTTTCCAAAACTTTGGACAGGAAGGGGAGATTTGATATAGGCCTGTAGTTGGCGAGGACTTCCGGATCCAGGGTGGGTTTTTTGAGGAGGGGTGTAATGATGGCAGTTTTCAGAGCAGGGGGGACATGGCCAGACTGGAGCGAGAGGTTTATGATTTTTGTCAGCAGAGGACTTATGGAGGAGATGTTAGATTTGAGTAAAGCTGTGGGGAAGGGGTCCACAGGTGGATGGTTTAATTTTGCTGACGATGCCTTCAACCTCTTGCTGTGTGATGGTGGAGAAACAGCAAAGAGGCTGGGAGATAACAGGCGGGGCGGTAGTGGGAGCAGGTGATGCGGAGGGGGCAGAGAGCAGGGAGCGAATGGTGTCAACTTTGGTTCTGAAAAAGGTTTAGGACTGCCAATATTTAGCACAGGCCAAAGATTTTCATAATTGTTGGTCATCTTTCAAGACCCACAGTAAATTATCTATTAGCACCAGAGTGATTTGCAATACCTCAAAATGAAGATGTACGTCTCTGGGTTCACCAGGGAAAAAAAAGTGAGCTTTTAGCATGTTCTGTACTCTACTTATAGCCATTTATATACACCCTGTTTTCACCCAAAATGTCTCTCTGAGAAAAGAAATTGCAGAAAATGGCATTTATGTACAGCACACAATATCATGCAGAAATCGCTCTCAATTCTTTTATTTTGAACTGTATTGACATCAGACATGTAAATATTATTCATTATGACACAAATGACAAAAAAATAAAATATGAAGTGCTTTTTTTACATTCAACAATACAGTTTGCTCAGTGTGAGTGAGTGTACAGACAGACACACAGACAGACAGACAGACAGACACACACAGACACAGACACACACACACACACACACACACACACACACACACACACACACACACACACACACACACAGAGAGAGAGAGTTCTGTCCACAGCTGCCTGCAGCTAGATCGCACCTCCTTCCCCCTCCTTCCCCATCAGCGTTTTCCTCCTCTCGTTCGGGCTGGGAGTGGGACGAATGCTGCGACACGAGTCACACGACACAGGAACAGGTCCGCGGCTTGGCTTTGGGACCAGGCGCTGCTGGAACCGGATCGATCATGTTCGTCACGGGTTTGACTAGGCAATCCAGGTTCGCCCTGCAGCAAGGCAGCAGTGCAGCGCGCCGAGAGGCGTTTCAATGGCGTTTTTTCCTCTGTACAAGGAAGCGCGTTTCTCTGTGTTTCCTCCTTTCCTCCTTCTTTCTCGTTTCAAACAACAGCTGCGGTATGTGTTTGATAACGTGCTGTCGGCTTGACTTTGAGGTTTAGGGACCCGTGTCTGTGTCACAGGCTGGGTAAGTGTTTCAACTACGCGCTGCACACATAAAAACAAAAACACGTCAAACACGTCTTTGGCGTGGATGGCTATTTCTGATAAGACGTCAAAGACGTCTTTGGCGGTGAATGAGTTAATGATTCCCAATCACGACACACTGGTAAGAATGATTAATATATAATAAGAAATGCTTTGAAATGCAAAATAATGGCATTTTAAACATGCGATACAAAGATGTGATTAATCGCGATTAATAGTTAATCGCAAGATTAATCGCGATTAATAAAATTTATCGTTTGACAGCCCTAAAATATATATATATATATATATATATATATATATATATATATATATATATATATATATAAACACAGATATAGATATAGATATATATATATATATGATGTATATCAGTGGCGGCTGGTGAGATTGGAAACAGGGGAGGTAGTTTCGGTGGCAAAAAATTTGGGCTTTTTTTTTTTTCTCTTTTGCCCAAAACGCCCAAATCTCATTTTAAATTAGCATTAGGATTAGACTGTTGTGATGTCATTATTCAGTTTTAACCATCAATAATTGTTCCTTTTCTCATTATTTCATTTCTCAGAGTAAATACTGTATATTTATTTCGAGATTTTTGTCAATTATTTGTGCTGTTATGGTTATAATTAGCCTAGTTACTCACTTCTACACTATCTTAGATTGTGTTACTTATGGATGGCATGGAATTATAGTGAAAATAGATTATCCCCCCTTTTTGCTGGGGACCCCACTTTGAAAACCACTGGCTTAGGCTAGAACTGTTGCTAGAAGGTTTCAGGATTTATCTCTATGCATTAGGCTGTGATTACTATTTATATAAATCTATTTATTCACATAGATTCATGATATATTATGGTATACAGCCTACCTGTGACATCAATGTTTTGATTAATCTGCGCCAGTACCGAAAATGTAGCCTATTACTGCATGACTGATCCTATGATGTCATTGTAATCACACTCAGGTGTGCTTTCACAAGACAGGTGTTGTCCATTCAATCAGCCCACCTGTCTTTATAATGGCTGTCTTGCACTGTTTGTATGATACTTGACATAGTCTATGGCCGAAACTGTTGTCAAATAGCGTTAAATTACACTTTATTGCATCTGGAACGAGAGTGTGTCTTCCCCTGCACTATCAACATACTCGCTCGTTTAGTTACATTCCAATTCATCAACTTTGGAGCGTTATTTACCCCCCCCTTCCCGACATGCGAGGTTGACATGCTTCGTCCCAATCGATTCCTTATTTCTTCTACTTTCATATGGTATAAAGATCACCACTCACGCACACTTTAAAAATGAGCTCGCTGTCAGCCATCGATTTACAGGCCAAATTCAGTAAAAAAATGTGGGAATTTAAGGTTGCGGGTTTTATTATAAAAAATTTCAGGATGAAACTTCAATACGACAAAAATAGCGCTGCTCGGTGAACCATTTTCACGCCGAATTTAATAGAAGGCTCGGATAACTTGAAATCAATTGACTTACTTGTATATCCATGCTGTCTGTAGTGGAACCGCTGCAGCCGAGACGTTGCAAATATTCCAGTTTTCTGACATTGCAAAAAGCCCAGTATCGCGCAGCGCAAGGCTCCCGCAACTCGAAACTCGTTTTGGGTCGTAATCCAATGCAACGACTGTCTGGCTTGTGAACACTTACTGATTGATAAAAAAGTAAATAAAAATAAGGGGGAAATATAATATGCTGCTACTGTCTCAGTAAATGTCGTAAATCATTCCTGTCAGGTCATCACAGGCAGTGGATTTCACTTCCTACTTGATTCAGCGTGAGAGACCAGTGGACAATACAATGTCAATCAATGTCAGCAATCTATCCAACCAACAACCAATTAGATTTCACCTGGTTTCACCAGGCTAAGGCTGGTTCCATGGTTGGAACCACCAGGCTAAGGCTGGTTGCTCCCTTCCAGCTCAATCTGATTGGTTGGAAAACACATCACTCTCACGTGTTCTCTGTGAATTGCAAGTGTTTTTCAACCAATCATATTTTTTCATTAGATAAATTACCAAAAAAATAAACACCCACAGGGCGAATGTTTTTTTATCTGCCTACCCCACGCTGGGACCAGGGCCAGAGTGACTCATCTGCATGGAGCTCTCTTTTCCATCAGTGTCAGTTGTTGAAGCATTTTAAGAATATAATGAATGAAAAAATGAGCGTCTGCACATAAGAAAAAACACATTTGATTGATATTTTATTATTAAAAAAAAAATGAAAAATGAAAAATGAAAAAAAAAAAAAAAATGATAATATTTTTTTTTATATAAAATCCCCAATCTAATAGAGGAGGACCATCCTCCTATGCCTCACTGGAAAAACCTCCTCTGATGTATATATACACATACACACATATATATATATTAGGGCTGTCAAACAATTAATTTTCTTAATCGCGATTAATCGCATCTTTGTATCGCATGATTAAAATGCCATTATTTTGCATTTCAAAGCATTTTTAATTAGATATTAATAATTCTTACCAGTGTGTCGTGATTGGGAATCAAATGAATACAAATAAATGTACTTATTATTTATTTTCAATTCAATAGAAGTGCAATGTAGACAGGAGGTAACAATGTCTACAAAATATATCTTGAATAGAAAATAAATAATAATAATAATAATAATAATAAATTGAACTTGTCTTGCACTTTTCATTTTGGGTAAAATCTCAAAGTGCTACAGTAGTAAAAATAATAAAAATTACTAAAAGAATAAAAATTAAAAGGGAAAATAAGATAATAAAAATTAAAAGATTAAAAGAACATTAAAAGAACATTAAAAGTTACAGTTTTAAGGAAAAGCTTTGCTAAAAAGGTGAGTCTTGAGTCCAGTTTTAAAAGCGTCAATAGATTGTGGGGCTCTCAGATGGTCAGGGAGAGCATTCCACAAACGTGGGGTGGTGGAGCAGAAAGCCCGGTCGCCCATGGTGCGCAGATTTGTCTTGGGTTGCTCCAGGAGGTTGGAGTTGGATGAGCGGAGTGATCGGGTAGAGGGTTTGAGGGTGAGAAGTTCTTTGAGGTATGGGGGGGCATTGCCGTGGATGCACTGGTGAGTCAGAAGGGAAATCTTGTATTCGGTTCTGGAGGTGATGGGAAGCCAGTGGAGAGAACGGAGGACAGGGGTGATGTGGTCAAACTTTCGCACTCTCATCAGAATCCTAGCAGCACTGTTTTGTATATATTGGAGCCTTTGCAGGCTTTTGCTAGGGATCCCGATGAGAAGTGCATTACAGTAATCCAGCCTGGAGGAGACAAAGGCATGGACCAGTTTTTCAGCATCGGGCATGGTGAGAGTTGGGCGGAGTTTGGCGATGTTCCTGAGGTGAAAAAATTATGTCTTGCAGAGGTGTTTTATGTGTGTCTCGAGTTGAAGTTGAGGGTCCATTTTTACGCCCAGGTTGGTGACTGTGGTTGAAAGGGAGAGGTTGTGGCCGGAGAAGGAGATGCTGGTTATGGGGAATGTTTTGATCTGGTGGGGGGTGCCTATGAGCATGGCTACAGTTTTGGAGCTGTTTAATTGTAGAAATTTGTCCGTCATCCATGCCTTTGTCTCCTCCAGGCAGGCTGTCAGAGTGGATGATGGAGATGGAGGTGAGGCTGCAGAGGGGGGTTGGTTGATCCTGAGATATAATTGCGTGTCATCAGCATAGCAGTGGAATGATAACCCGTGCTGGCTAATGACTTGGCCAAGGGGAAGCATGTATAGGATGAATAGGTTGGGACCGAGTACGGATCCTTGGGGGACACCAGAGATGACAGGTTGGGACAGGGATTTCTTACCTCCCAAGGATACGTACTCGGTTCTATCGGAGAGGTAGGATTGGAACCAGTTTAAGGCAGAGGAAGAGAGTCCGATGAGTTGTAGTTGGCTGAGGAGGATATTATGGTCTACTGTGTCAAAGGCTGCAGTTAGGTCAAGTAGGATGAGTATGGAGGGGGAGCCGGCATCAGCTGCCATCAATAAGTCATTGGTGACCCTGACCAGAGCTGTCTCCGTGCTGTGTGCAGTGTGGAAGCCAGACTGAAATTTCTCAGCAAGACTGTTGATGTTGAGGTGGTTATGGAGTTGAGCAGCGATTACTTTTTCCAAAACTTTGGACAGGAAGGGGAGATTTGATATAGGCCTGTAGTTGGCGAGGACTTCCGGATCCAGGGTGGGTTTTTTGAGGAGGGGTGTAATGATGGCAGTTTTCAGAGCAGGGGGGACATGGCCAGACTGGAGCGAGAGGTTTATGATTTTTGTCAGCAGAGGACTTATGGAGGAGATGTTAGATTTGAGTAAAGCTGTGGGGAAGGGGTCCACAGGTGGATGGTTTAATTTTGCTGACGATGCCTTCAACCTCTTGCTGTGTGATGGTGGAGAAACAGCAAAGAGGCTGGGAGATAACAGGCGGGGCGGTAGTGGGAGCAGGTGATGCGGAGGGGGCAGAGAGCAGGGAGCGAATGGTGTCAACTTTGGTTCTGAAAAAGGTCATGAAATTATTGCACTGTTCTTCTGTGGTATGAGTGTGCGTGGAGGATTGCGGCTTGAGGAACTGATTGATGGTGGAAAATAACTGCTTGGAGTTGCCAGGGCTATTGTTAATAATGTTGGAGTAAAATTGGGCACGAGCGGTGCTGAGGGCTTTGGAGTAGGCTTTCTGGTGGTCTTTATAGGCCAATTTGTGTACAGTGAGACCAGAGGCTTTGAGGCGCCGCTCGAGGACACAAATGCAGTGCAGTACACGCTCCAGAACCAATACTTCCGGCGCCGCTGCCGAAGAAGGCTGTGTTTCTGAGCTAAAAACTTTGGCACTTCCATGTGAATAATGGCTCGGTATTGGAAACTGTGTATATTGATAGCGTGTATATCGCGTGAAGCCATTGGAGCCGACCTCCCAGTGGTTAGAGGACCCGCGCATCCGAGACTCTGAAGGAAGAATGAGTGATGAGTCTCGCGCTAGCTAGCTGGCTGCTAGCTGGCCGCTAGCTGCTCCGGTATGCCTAGCTTTTAGGTGATAGCTCAAACTCGATGTACTTCGGTGATATTTTAATTACGTTTTACACAAGGTGCAAACTACTGTTGACTTGTCCACTGTGTCATTTGGGAGATTTTTAAAGTAAAACGAGCCATTTAGAAGCATATTGCTGTCTTTCTCTTCCATGCCTGCATAGGCAGGAGACAGGAAACGGTTGCGACCGGCTTGACTACAAGTAAGGGTGCGACGAAGGGACAAAATAGCGGCATGCGATTAACGCGATAAAAAAAAAATAACGCGTTATGGTCGGCCCCTAGTCGCATTGCGATTAACGCGTTAACGCTGACAGCCCTAATATATATATATATTAACGCGTTATCAATATATAATATATATATATATATATATATATATATATATATATATATACGGTATATATATATATATATATATATACACTGTATATTCATATACTGTATGTGTATATATATATATATATATACCCATATTAAATGTTGAATGTGGATGCCTTTATCTTCAGTGTGCGTGCGTACAAACATATATACATATATAGCCCTCACTGCTACTTAGCTTAGCACTAATGGCAGTCTATGGTACTTTTGCCTACTCCCATTCAATAGCCCAAAATACACATTCCAACAGCGCCAGAAACACTCACATGTACATGTTGTGACTCGTGTACTCACCATGCAAAAAACTGTCATTTTAGAAGTAAAGCCACACACCGAGAACCAGAGCATGTGAGCGGAGTGGAGCTGTGATAATTACCGCTCCTCACTCACGGAGCGCCACTCCAGCGCTCACGGCCGCTCCCAGCCACTCCGCTCCAGACCGCTCCCCGCTCGATACAGATTTCACCTGCTTGCACTCACCGCTCCGCTCCGCTCAAAAGGATAAAAAAGATAAAAAGGCCAGGGTGTTTTAATTTGCGTTTAAATGCCTGGGCAATGGGCATTGCTCACTACAAATAACATGAGCTCAGCATAGTCGGCTGCATGTTCGTTTCTCTTCCTTCTCGTCTCGCAGCAGCTGGCAAGAAAATAGTGGGCGTGCACATGGCCAAGCACCGATGCATTCTGGTTCGAACATGTTGTGATCGAAACTGGAGCGGAACTGACCGGGTGATCGGTGCCGCTCCAACTTTCGCTCCGGTACCACTCTGGTCCCCGCTCACCGCTCAAGCCAAAATCCCCCCGCTCCGCTCCCTGCTCGCTCCATGCTCCACTCCGCTCACATGCTCTGCCGAGAACTAACAAAGAGTAACCGAACTTCAAAGAGTAACCAAAGTTACTTCCTCCTTTGCGCCTCATAGCAAACGAGGAAGTAACTTTGGTTACTCTTTTGGGGGGAGGGTGCGCATGCGCGCGTGTGTGCGTGTGTGTGTGTGTGTGTGTGTGTGTGTGTGTGTGCGTGTGTGTGTGTTTGTGCGTGACCTGTCAGGACCCCCATGGTAAGGTAGAGCAGCTCCAGGCTGGGGCTGAAGGAGCTGAGCAGGAGGCCAGTGGAGGAGAGCAGGCCGCCCAGCATGACGGCCACCCGGGATGACCAGCGCACTGAGACCAGGCTGCCCAGAGGAGCTGCACACACACATACATGCATACACAATTTTTTTTTCTTTATTTGGATTTTTGATTAAGACACATAATCATATCAAAATCCTAATGTATCTCAGAGTGAGAATGCAATGCTGGGATTTGTGTCTTGGAAACGATGGAGTTTGTGACTTTCCTATTGCAATGCAATAGGAACATGACCACAACATAAGCACACCAGCAAGCTGTAAAACATTCATGGAGAGCTGACAGTGTCTTTTTCAAATATTATGGTACCTGTAGCTGCCTATGATGACGAATACAGAACACGATTTAACCAGATGTTTTGCACTTATCAGTCCAGCTATTTGGAGTCCATGCACACACATATTCCGCATGTGTCCTAGACTGCCAAAGATTAAGTATTGGACTCAAGGATGAACTGATTAGATTTTGGTGGTCAAAGATCAAAGTTCAAGGTCACTATGACCTCACGTACGGCATTTCCAAGATCGTTGATACGATATCTCAGGAACGGCTTGACAGAATTTCTTCCAATTTGGCTCAAACGTCAACTTGGACTCAAGGATGAACTAATTAGATTTTGGTGGTCAAAGGTCAAGGTCACTGTGACCTCTCGAATGCCATTTTCAAGCTCATTAACGCGATATCTCAGGAACGCCTTTACGGAATTTCTTCAAATTTGCCTCAAACATCCACTTGGACTCCAGGATGAACTGATTGCATTTTGCATTTTTCTATATAGAAAAATGACCCGACTTCTCTCTCGGTCTATGTCTTAAATAAGCACTTTCCAAATGAGTTTATTGTCTGAAAAAACTATTTCAAGTATTTTTCATGCTCTCATGGTCTCCGTTTTCTAAATTATGACCCCATTTTGAGTGAAATCACGATAAATACATTGGATAAATAAGAACAGTAATACTTCCAACCAGTAGAGGCAGCAATGTGCTGCAAGGCATATCTGCCAGAAAGCTGCAGAAGAAGAAGAAGCTCGGCAGATAGCTCGCTAGCAGATTAGCAAGTCGAATTTAGCAAACTATCAGAAACATTATTTGTATGATGTTTTAATAATGTTAGTAGACACATGTAACAATATAGGTCCCCCCGTTGTGAGGTCAGTTTAAAATAACGCATATTTCGAAATTTGATATACTTTATGGAGGCTTAATAGCAGCTAATAGGCTGGGCTGGAGTATTTTCTTTTTTGGTGTTTGACGCGAAAGGACGATGGGGGAGAAGGAAGACAGAATGGCTAGACAACATCAGAGACTGGAGAGTAGGGATGGGTAACCCAGGTAATGGATAACCCGAAACCCAAAAATCAATAAGGTCCGACCTTATCGATACTGTTATCGAGTAGCGGCCGTTGGTCCAAATTTCCACCCGCCGGTCTTTCCCCTCTCGGATCTGTGCGCTGAATTCGCTGTCAAGCGCCCTGAGGCTGTCACTGACTCAAGCCTGTGTGCTGCCCTGCCATGCAGTGAGTGACTGTCTAAATAACACGATTAATTAAGGCTTGAATCACGTGCATCATGCGTGACGCGACACGCCCCCTGTTCACTGATCATTTGATCATTCATTTAATTTGGTTGCGAACTTGCGTGACAGACCAGTCGACAGTGACACAGGAGGAAGCAACAGGATGCTGAATGCGTTAAATGATCAAAAGCTTGGATACCCTTCACCAAAGCGAAAGACACACCTGAAGCCAAATGCCACCCAAGGTATGCATTGTGCACGGACGCCAGGCAGTGATGAAAGTTCCTTGTGCCATGCGTCCTGCTCTGTGACACGTCATGACATGTACCGTTGTCCGACCATATTAGGAGGGCAGGTGGTAATGTAGCCACGGTATAGAGTCTAATATATACCTAATATATACAATCAATGCTCTATACTATAGAGCATTGATTGTATTAGGTATAGAGGCTAGTCTACCCAGTGTGGATATTCAATGTGTATTCCGTAAAAAAAAAAAAAGAAGCCCAAATAGTTTGCAGTGCACAATAAATGTGTTTTCACAGCAATATAAAATTGAGAGAGGGAATTATGACCTGTTTAACTCCTAACAGCTTGTTATATGTCAGGAGGCAGCAGGGTGTGTGTCTTGTTTGTCTCTCTCCCTCTGTGTTCCCCCTTCCCTGAGTGTTTCTGTACAGTGGGTGGAGTTTCTGCACCTGGCACCTGGGCTCTGCAGCACGGCTGGCAGCTATATACTAATCATCAGACTCCTGCTTAAATACCCCGGCTCTTCCACCGCTCATCGTCAGATTGTTCAGTCACCTACGCTACGTGGTAGCTATTCCCAGCTCTGAGCCAAATTCTCTTTTGATTATCTCTCTCGAGTTTTTCCTTGTTTTTTTTTCCTGTGGACTGTTTTTGACGCCTGCCTCTCCTCCTGTGTTCAGGTCATATGGATCCTCTCCCTGCTGTCAGCTGTGAGCAGAGTCCCGGGTTCGTCTCAGTCTTCACCTGCTGTCACTCTCTGCCACTGCCTGCCTGCCTGCCGCTCACTCCAGCCAATCCAGTTTTCAATCAACTCTGTTAAACTTGGAAGCTGTCTCTGCGTCTGCTCTTGGGTCCAAAATCCTTAAACTGTAACATTATAGGCTATAAAAAAAGTACTAATGCCAAGATTTTTTTTCAATCAAAGCAAATATTTAAATTAAAATACAACCATTAATTTCACAATAGTTGTTTCCACTGGTTCAGTATCAGTACTGATATCATTTGATGTCATTTACCACCCCTTAACTTGATATCATTTACCACCCCAGTAGAGATCGATTTGATAACCTATACCACCCCTAATTTACTCCTCAAACTCACATATTATTATATATTATATTCTATTGGTTTCTGTTATGTGACCAGCCAGCCTCTTTCTTTAAATCATTTGCTACTTGGTCAGTTTCTTCATTTTTGGTTAAAATAAGCATTTGAATAATTGTGCAACCTGCCTGGTGTCCTAAAAATGTTCTGGTCTTCGGTTGAGCCATATTTCATGTGTTGAAGACCGTAACAGTTTCAATGCACCAAATGGCTTCACCCCACATTATTAAATGGTCCCCTCCACAGTTAGTGACAGGGTGTTTCACACCCCAGTTGACAGTCTCACACCCCAGTTAACAGGCAGAGTTAAGAAAAGCACGGTGGGAACACATTTAGGGAAGTAGTTGTCAGCCTACCAGACAGTAATAAGCAACTTGCGGCCCGGGGACTAAGGGCAGGCAGAGTGCAGGGTGGCACGCGGCCATCTCCTGATAGTTTTTATTGTGTAATAAGAATCTGATTCACAATGATAACTAATGTGAAATAAAGTTTGGCTGAGCTCCAGTTAACTTGTCAAACACTGCTGTCCAACAGCTATAATTGGTTTAATTTCATTGGTTTTCATTATCATTATTCATATTTATGAATTACATATTATTATTATTTTTCATTTTTATTATTCATTATTATTATTCACTTATTATTATTATTGTTTGTCCCTGACTGCTTTTTCTATTATTCTTTATTATTAATCATCTATTATTTTTATTATTATTACTCATTTATTATTATTATTATTATCATTATTATTGTTATTATTATCTTTATTATTGTTGTTGTTGTTGCTAATTAATATTCCATCTATTTTGATGTATTGCATTAAGATGAAATTTGCCTGTGTGCTGACAGACCCAAAGACTCTTTGACCTCGTCAGCCCACAAGGCCTCAGTCAACTGAAGTGCATGCTGAGAGGAGTATTTTGAAAGTTGTCGTTTAACACCTCCAGATAGAAAGAGGCTGTATTCAGACTTATTGGTGGTTCAGTGGTAGAATTCTTGCCTGCCACGCGGCGGCGGCGGCGATTAGGCCCGGGTTCGGATCATGGCCAATGCACCATGCTGTAAGGTCATGAACTTGTGTCTCTTTTACAGTTAGACGATCTTCAGTCGTAATGTTTAATAAATTGCAACATATTGCCATAATTGTTTCTGTATTAACAAATGACGCGATGTATGAATATTGTGTGCAATTTGTGTCTTTCTTTTCAAACAGCAACAAACAAATGCAAATGTTTAGCATAGTGAATCATCTTAAATGATTAAAGCAGTATTTCTGAGTAATGTTAATAAAAGGCAAAATTTGCTGGCTAGCTTGTAGAAACTGTAAGGTCACATGTTTTTGAATTCAGGAGGCCTAAATGGGGTAACATTTAAGTTACGTGGAGGTTTGTTCAGAAACTTTAGTCAAAAGCCTGTTTATTCCCTAATACCACCCTCTCTGAAGCATGAAGGACCAGTCGCAAAATGTTGCAAATGTGCTGAAATATTGCTGAATAAGGGAATTTAAGGGGTATTTGTTTATCTGTTTATTTGTCTGTCTGTCTGCCTGTGTGTGTGTGTGTATGTGTGTGTGTGTGTGTGTGTGTATGTGTGTGTGTGTGTGTGTGTGTGTATGTGTGTGTGTGTGTGTATATGTGTGTGTATATGTGTGTGTGTGTGTGTGTATGTGTGTGTGTGTGTGTGTGTGTATATGTGTGTGTGTGTGTGTGTGTGTGTGTGTGTGTATGTGTGTGTGTGTGTGTGTGTGTATGCGTACGTGTCTGTCTATGTGTGTCTGTGTGTGTGTGTGTGTTTGTCTGTCTGTCTGTCTGTGAATGCAGGGGAAGTGTTACATACAGTTTGAACTGTTTCTTTTTTGATAGAAGTATTTCCTGTCATAGAGTGTCTCCCCAAAAACAGGAATGTCCTTTTAAGGCAGCTAAATAAAATCCCCCATAAAGCAATCGGACACAAAAAGCAGAAGTATCAACCGTTCCAGAAAGGTATGAAAACTCAAAGAGGAACTCCCCAGAGAATCTCCCGAAGATGCTGATAGCCGGTGACTCCTTTGCAGACTCATCCAGCCGACGCCTCTACTAAGACATTCTCCCAGCTGAAATCGTATTGTATTACTTGACCTGCTCTGTATTTTTGTATGCAATTTAATTCTATATAAATAACATTTATATATCAGATTGTTGTCAATAACTGGTTCTTATCTGTCTGAATTCAAAATTGGGCCACGCCTGAACAGGTTGTGTGGGCTCCGGCTCATACAAGGATAACATCTCTAAAAACCTTCTGACTGTTGAACCTTTTTGCACTTGTGTTAAGCTGTGCTAGGAGGATTGGAAAACCATTTTCCATCAAATTGGTAACCCCGGACGTGATGTGATCAGACAGAGACCAGCTTGACTTTCTGACCAGCATTCTAGAACCAGTGGTGTAGCAAGTCCTGGGACAACTATAACAAAGGTAAGCAGATGACCTTTTTAATAGAATAATCTGCAATTGGATATGACAAAATATTGCTACAATCTACTGAATTCATCAAATGCTGTAATATTAAACCAAATCTAGGAAACAATACAGAAGCGGTCAGACACGTTTTAATTTAGTGAGGCTGCGGCCAAGACCGACAAAAGCGCGTGTTAGGAAAATATTTTCGAGACCACTGACCTATAGGTTAGAGTCCTATCGTTTAGTGTTATAGGTTAGAGTCCTATCGTTTAGTGTTATAGGTTGGAGTCCTACCGTTTAGTGTTATAGGTTGGAGTCCTATCGTTTAGTGTTATAGGTTGGAGTCGTACCGTTTAGTGTTATAGGTTGGAGTCCTATCGTTTAGTGTTATAGGTTGGAGTCCTATCGTTTAGTGTTATAGGTTGGAGTCCTATCGTTTAGTGTTATAGGTTGGAGTCCTATCGTTTAGTGTTATAGGTTGGAGACCTTCCAGGTCGCGTTCCCTGGAAAAGTACCAAGGCTATTTCTGAGATTACCAGAGTTTTATTACAAAGTGTGGGGAGGGTCGCTCTTCATAAGAGGCCAATTGGCAAAAATACAAGGAATTGTATTTATCTCTGAAGAGTTGTTTGCTGTGGAAAATTGTGTGGGGGGAGATATTATTGTAGTGATCTGATTCCTGTTTGACTTAAAACACATACAGAGTTGGGATTATAACCCCCAGCGGCTTGGCGCGATAAAAACTATTTTTATCGTAGAAGCTTCCAGGCCGGACTTTCGTATGTGGGCATGTGACCAGTCAAGCATGTGAACTGATCACCCGTGGCAAATTGTATGTTTTATTAGAGGGAGGACCGTGTATTTTGAGAGTGCTGTTTTCTAACCTGTTAATCCCTAAGCCTATTTTTCAGCTCACCTGCCGAAAATGACATGCCCGAACTGAATGGAGTATATCTCCACAACTACAGGGTATTTTCTGAAAATTATTTTTTTCAAAAGCTAGCCAACACCTGTGAGATTGCTGTAGAAGTGTCAGAATCAATTACAAAAGTACTGTCTCAGAGTAAAATCAGTTGGAACATGGCAAAAAATTAAAAATTCAAGCTCCGCCTAAAAAAAACAACACTATTTTGGATGAAAAGCACCTGAAAATCATGGGTTGGTAGCCAAATTATTCTATGGAGCAGTAGACTAATATCTTATGAGTGCTTGTATCAAAGGAAATCCTTAGAAAGTGAACCAGAGCAATTTTACAGATGATTTACTACATGTAGGCCCAGGCGGACCTGATCTGGGCACATTTTGGGCATCATGGTGCCATTTGAGTTTTCTATGGTAGAAGACTGAAATACCTTTTTTTTCTCCTATTTACATATCACTATAGGTACTCAGTTAATATGCGTTATGGTTTGGATAACCCTCAAGCCTTATATCTGTATTTTTACTCTGTGAAATGCATCAAAAGGGCTTCTTCAATTTGCCTGCAAAGCCTGGGGCGATACGCAGAGGGATATCTCGGGACCCCATTGGCCTATTTCGATGATTGACACCTCTATGGAAGCGTCAGAGCCAATAGAATCGACGTGAACTGAAATAATTTACGTCAGGCAGTTTTTTCAGGAAATGCTGTCGACTGAACCCAAAGCTCGTCTATTCTGTGAAGATGACCACTCCATGTAAAATCCTCCATATGGCTTTGTAAACACGATGACTGTAAAAAAACAACGCTTTAAGATGATGAAGAGGCATTAGGAGTAGCAATTAGTAGCGTTTTTATGAAGTCAAACACAACTTTTGATTGGAAAACGGCAAAGGTAAGACATAACTTGTAGTTTTATCTGTAAAACGTTAAACACTTTTTTGCTGTTCTTTGACAGCCTACTGAGTGAGTTTTCATCTCTCAGAGACGAGCTATACCTCTTTGGAAAGAGGAGACTCCGAGCTTTCGAAAGCCGCCTCGTTTGGAGAGAAAATATTCACTCACAAAAACAAATCACCACATAAACGCAGGCATGCACTGTTTTCTTGTTTTTGCTACATGGTGATATTGTTGCTTGGGGTTGGAATTATTTTTCGTTTGAATACAAATGCTTGTCAGAGTTTTGTAGCCACGTTTCTTCCCGACATTTTGGTGTGCTGTACGTCTCCCTGCCTGCTTCCTAAGCTGCTATAGAGAGTCATTTGTGAGAGATGACAAGGGCTCAGCCCGCCGGCGGGCCCGCTAGGGGGGAAGAGGCTAAAGGGAACTGAGCTGAGCTAAGTGTGAACACCCAGCCCTGTGGCGTAACAAGATTTAACTTGCTGTAGAAACGTCCGCTGGATTATCTCAGATCACACCTGTACAGGAAATACATGAGATGAGTGCAAAGAACTAACTTAATACAGGAGATCACAATTTGTAACAAAGATTATCCATAAGTTACCTAGGCTGGGGCAAGTTTATTATTGGCTATATAATTAGAAACATAAAGCCGGCATCCATAGGAGCGGTTTTGCTATAGAAAACACCAAAAACAAATTATTCTATTTAGGGAGAATGGATATAATTGATCCATAATTATAGGACAGCATTTCATATACACCAGAGAGGGGTAAATAAATTGTTAAATTAGCCACACACCTTGATTTGTAAAGCAAGCGCTATCCCATGGTGAGATATTTCCATCGTAAAGGTGTTTAAATTAGTTTTTCTAACCAAGACAAAGGTGTATGAAGATTGTATAACTGTAAACACATGTTATACAGTTGTGGCGAATAAAAGTTAAAGGGTGAAGGATTTATACAAGAAAGTATAGTATCAAGAGTATACCTATTAATAAAATAGGATTGGAAAATGGTAAAACCAACGTCAACATTTGGAGAGAAATGGGCCGCGATAGTTAAGTGTGTGCTGTTGTCGACCACAATGAAAGAACGGAAAGAATTAGGTGAACAATTAGAAAATCTTAAGTTACTGCACCAGAAGAGGGGTGATTTCCCAGGGGAGATGGGAATAGGAGAGATTGATCAGATCATAAGAAGGATCTGTAAGGAGAAAGGTGACATTAAATTAGAAAGTATCACCAAAGCTGAGTGCGCAGGCATATTCACCAGGAGAGGTTTAAACAAAAAAGCCGCCACTCAAACAGACATTCATGCTCTGTATTTAAAAGTGTTAATGGCCCACGAAGCCGTAAAAAACCAGGGGGAACCACTCCCCGCACTAGATGCAGATCTAGTAGAAAAATTTAGAGAAAAAATGGCTGAAGAAGAGCGCAGGCTCAGGGGAGGCATGTATCCATCCATTTCTGGGTTCTCGCCTCCCCCGTATGAGACAGGGGTTCAGGCCCCTCTGGTGTCATTCGTAGGACAATTAGAAGTATCAGGCCAAATGGAAGTGACACTGGAGGAAGAGGAGGAAAGGGAGCGAGTCCAGCGAGACAGGGAAGCACTTGCCTCAGCGGTGCTGAATGAAAGCTCAGCGGTGCTGGATGAAAGCAAAAGGCGCCTGATAAAACAGATAGAACGCCAGCGGAAGGCAGTGATAGAAGAGATATCTGTCTTGGCGGGCCAGATGAAAGAGGGGGTAGAGGGAAACCTGGAGGAAGGTAGAGCAATGTCCGCAACACTCCCCACAGAGACAGGAATCTATAGCCCCAACCTAACATCAACAAAAAAGAAGGTAAAGCACAGCCCCCCAGTCAGAAGTTCATTCTCTTTGGACTACCAATCTCAGGCATCAGACAGAGAGGATAGAAGAAGGGAGGATGAACTCAGAAGAGAGGCAGCAGAATATGAGGAAGAAAGGAGGGCCAGGATAGTATATGAGAGAAACAAGGACGGGGGAATGGGAGAAAGTGATGATGAAGACCCAGAACAGAGGGAGGAAGGAGCAGTAGGAGGTACAGGAGGAGAAGAAAGAGAGTGGAGGACAGATGATGAGGGAGAAGAGGAAGAGCATGAAGTGAAACTTATAGGATTTATGAAGAGAAGGCCACTTAAAAATAAAGTAGGAAACACTCACCGCCGCTGGTTTGCACCAGATCACCCAATGACGTTAAGAAAGAAAAGGGAGAGAAGGCCAGCTGGAAGTGAGCAAAAAGGAGAAGGGGGGGGATTCATGGGACCACTAGTAGTGAACGCACAACACCCAGGGGGAAAATTGATTTACACCCCGTGGGCACTACAAGATCTGAGTCTGCTAGTGAGTGCGCTGCCCAGCCTGAGGCAAGGGGCAATTCCCTGGTTGAGAGAGCTGGAAAGGAAAACTGCAGCCTCGCCTTTAGCTATGGCGGACATGCGAGCTCTGGTAATACAATGTACCGGAACAGGGGATCTCCAGCAGATAGAGCGTAGTGCGCAGTCCACATTAATCGCTGATGATGCAGCATTCGGCGCGTGGAGACAACGCTGGGGAATTGCTCTCCGTGAAAAATTCCCGACTACCACAATGTCCGCGGTAGTAATGTTCGAAACCAAAACCAACGAGTCACCTGAAGACTATATAGCCAGAATTAAAGAGAATTGGGAAGCTCAAACAGGAATGAGTCTCACGCACGACGGGCAGAGTGCCACCATGTTCAGAGGACAGGTGCTAACTAACCTGCCAACCCAAATTAGAGATAAAATGGAGAGCGTGCCCGCTCTCCACAAACAGGAATTTGGCATTTGGGAGGATCATTTGTTACATTTCTTAAAAGAGGCTAAAAAAACAGCCATGAGAGACCAGAGCGATTTAAAGGAGATGCAGACCAGGCTACTTAAAATGCAGCTCAAAAATGAGGAACTAAAGGCCACTGAAACCAAAAAGGGGAAGAAAAACGCAGACAGTGGGGAAAAAGACCGGACACCTGAGTCAATGATGTGGCAGCAGCAGTCAAATTATCAGAAGCCGCCACCAAGGCAAATGGGAAATAGATGGGGAAATGGAAATAACACCCACGTCCAATATAGAGGAGGTTATCAGGGAGTGGGTCCTAACGGGGGAGGTGGTATCCCAGTGGGGACAGCATGTTTCAACTGTGGAAAAGGGGGACACTGGCAAAGAGATTGCCTAGAGCCCCCAAAGCCACGAGGGGGATATCAAGGACAAAACAGAGGATATCCAGGGTATCAGCAACAAGGTCAGCAACAAGGGCAGAACAATCAAGGGGGCCCAGCTCAATATAGGGGTCCCCCTCAAGGATCAGGCCCGAGACCCCAGAACAATGCTCCTGACAATGGACCTGCCCCACAAATGTGGCAGGGACAATATTGAGACGCCCCGAGAGTCAGTGAGGGAACCATGGGAGATCCCCTAATTCCAGTCAACGTCCAAGGGACAAAATTAATGTTCATGGTGGATACTGGAGCAAGATACTCCACTCTGAAAGAAGGAATAGATCAAAGTGTTCTCTCACAAGATGCAACTTCGGTAATAGGATTCTCGGGACAAGCCGAAAAAATGACAATGACCATTCCCCTACAGGTCAAAATAGGAAAACAAAGTTTCAGTCACAAATTCTTGCACGCGCCTAAATGCCCAGTCAACCTGATGGGCAGAGACATTTTGATCCAAATGGGAGCTACCGTACTGTGCTCGGGAGACGGTTTAGCTATCAAGTTCAAAGACGGACATAAAATTCAATGTGCTGCTCACCAAGGATACAATCGCCAACTGATACTGTCGGATAATAACACTGTTACTCCGAACGAGGTGGATATTTACTGGGGACTGATTCAGCGAGAGATCCCTGAAACAGTTGGCATGTTGTCCACCTACCATGAGTGGAAGACCTGGATAGCCCAGGTCTCCAAAGAGCCATATATCCCCGTAAAAGACCCATTTCATGTTACCCTATTCTATGACAGAGACGAGGATGAAGGATATAAAGAAGACTTCCAAAACAGAATGGAAGGTACCGTGTGGGACATTAGGTCCCCCGGAATTCTCATAGGAAAAGAGGGCGTTGCAGCCATGGTTGCTCTCAGAGAGGACCAAATAGGATGGTACAATCACTCTGACACTGCTCAGCCTCATATGTCGATCCTATTAAACCCAGGACACGAAGCAAGGGATTTAGGGCCCATGGTAAAGAGACTCTGGCTGGGAACGCATGATTGGGAATGGTGTCCGGAAACAAAACTTGTCAGATACTCCCCCTCTGAAGACGCTTACATGCTGGTAATTCCAATGTCTGATACAATGGAAATGCAGCATCAGCTGATAGGTAGAGACCATGGTAGAGAGAAAACTGACCACCCCGAAACGGGTCAGATGATGGCTACCATACCGGATGAGGTGTGGTCCAAAGGGCCAACAGATGTGGGAAAATGTTTCACCCCACCAGTAGAGTTCAAATTGAACTTCGAACGACCCATACATCAGAGGCAGTATCCCCTTAAACAGGAGAGTGAAGATGGGATAACAGATACCATAACAGGACTAATTGAATCAGGAGTCCTGGAAAGGTCCACTTCAAAATGGAACACACCGATCCTGCCAGTGCCAAAGCCCAATACTGACAAATACAGAATGGTCCATGACCTCAGGAAAATAAATGACATAACCAGCACGAAAGTACTACCGGTACCAAACCCGTATGCGGCCCTGTCCAAAGTGACCCCAGCACACAAATACTTCACGGTGATAGATTTAGCAAATGCGTTTTTCTGTCTTCCACTGGCCAATGAGCTGCGTGACGTATTTTCGTTCACCTTTAAAGGAGAACAATGGAGGTACACCAGGATGCCTCAGGGTTTTGTCTTATCGCCAGGCATATTCAACCACACCCTGAGAAAAATATTGGACCCCATAGAAGTACCTCAAGGCACAATATTGATACAATATGTGGATGATATATTGATTGCCTCGCCAACAGCGGAATCCTGTCTGGATTTCACTCAAAATGTCCTAGTCCATTTGGGGGAACACGGTTTCAAAGTGAGCAAAAATAAGTTACAGTGTTGTAGGAGCACTGTAACTTTTCTAGGACGAGAGGTATCTCAGAATGCCTCAGCAGTATCGCCAGGCCAACTCAAATCCATCAAGGATCACGCCCGACCCGAAACGGTAAAAGAGATGCTATCTTTCCTGGGTCTCACAGGATATAGCAGAAATTATGTAGCATCCTATACAGAGAAAATAGCCCTATTAAGAGCCATGGTCACTGAACAAGGGTCCAGGAATCTGAAAAATAGGCTAAATTGGACCACGGAAACTGAACAACAGTTCATTAGTCTAAAACAGGAAATGTCCTGCATAACGGCACTCGCTGTCCCAGACTATGGAACAACGTTCTATCTGGATGTGTCAGAGAACGGAGGATTGATAAGCGCCGTTCTGTTCCAAAAGAACCAACAGGGAAGACAGACTCTGATGTACTACAGTTCCACATTAGACACCACAGAAAAAGGGGAACCAGCATGCACGAGGTATGCGGCAGGCGTGGCAAAAGCTATAAGCAAAACGGCCCACCTGGTACAACACCACCCTCTTGTGGTATTGACAACTCACGGAGTGGCGGCTTATGTGGCCTCTAGCGCGTTCACCATGTCCGGTCTAAGACAGACACGTTTAGAGAAAATCCTGCATGAAGACAATCTAACGTTCGTTCACGATGGAGTAAATATGGCCGATAATATGAGAGGTATGCCGATGCACTGCTGTGAGGAGAGGGTGGCTGGGGAGGTAAAAATCAGAAAAGATCTGGAGAATGAGCCTCTAAAAGAGGGAAAGGTACTGTACACCGATGGATGTTGCTACAGAGACCACACAGAAGGCCTGAAAGCAGGATATGCAGTAGTGACTGAGGAAGAGGACAGACCAGGCCAGTACAGACTAGTGAAAGGAGGACGTATCTTGAACCATCCCTCAGCACAGAAAGCAGAATTAGTAGCCGTAAAGGAAGCGTTAGAACAAGCTGAGGGAGAGGATGTAACGATATACACCGATTCTGCCTACTCCCATGGAACCTGCAACTATGAGTTAGCTAGGTGGTTTAGGAATGGATTCAAAACGGCCTCAGGCACCCCAGTGAAGCACCAACAGGTAATAGAAGATTTAGCTCTTGCACTTATGAAGCCCCACAGAGTAGCAATAGTTAAATGCAAAGGCCATGACCCAGGCAACTCAAGTGTAGCCAAAGGAAATGATGCAGCTGATAAGGCTGCGAAACAGCAGACAGGATATGCTGATTCAGTGCAAGGGATCTTGCAGGCATCAAATGACACCCCACCCCCACAGCATACATGCTCAGAAAATGATTTGATAAACCTACAGGAAAAAGCAGGGGCCTATGAAAAGAACAGGTGGTTAAACAAAGGAGCCACCCGGGTAGGAAAACTGTGGAGAGCTCATGATGGGAGAATGGTTTTGCCCGCAGGATTGGCCCATATGCTAATCAAGGAAGCACATGGGATGGAACATGTAGGAAAAGCCCTAACATTGGCAAAACTGACTCAATGGTGGCACCCTGACTTGAACAGCCTGGTAATAGAGTTCCTGGCAACATGCAAAATTTGTAGAGAATACAATCCCAAACCAACAATCAAGCCAAACATGGGATCTTTCCCAGTCCCTACAGCACCATTTCAGGAAATAGTCATCGACTATACTGACATGGGAACCCAACAAAGAGTTCAAGGATACAGATATCTGCTAGTAATAGTAGATACGTTCACCAAATGGGTGAATGCTATCCCGGCCAAAAGGGAAGACTCTAAGACAGTGTGCAAATACTTGATCAATCATCATGTGCCAATGCACGGCTTTCCCCAGGTGGTGAGATCAGATAATGGCTCTCATTTTAAGAATGAGGATTTGCAGACTGTGGAGAAAGCATTAGGCATCACTCACAAATTCGGCTCGGTTTACCATCCACAGAGCCAGGGACAGGCGGAGGTCACTAACCGGATCTTAAAAGACAAGATGGCCAAGATACAAGCTGACAGCAAATTGACATGGGTACAAGCTCTACCTATAGCTCTCAAAACACTGAGAGAATCATGCAATCCTAGCACAGGTTATTCCCCATATGAGCTTCTCACAGGAAGGGCATTCCCAAGCCCTGCTAACATAGACAATAGTGTTAGTGTGTTGGACCTAGGATCCATTGACCACCAAGAGTACTACCAATCGCTAACTGCATTGGTAGCCTCTATCTCGTTTCAGGCAACGGAGAAAAGAACCAGAGAATCTAAGCCACAGGACACACCCCACGTGAAAGAAGGAGATTGGGTGTATGTAAAGGTGTGTAAAGGAGATACGTGGTATCATGTTAATCAGTGCACAAGAGCTGATGCCCCAGAAAGAAATCTAGCAGAAACCAGAAATGATATCATATTATCTCAGGATCTAGATGATGATGCCCAGACAGACCCTAAGACCCCAGAGGGCCCGGAGACAGCGGCTGCTGTTTATGGTGAATGAACCGATTAAATTGGTGATCAGTTTCCTGGTGTTCCTGACCATGTACCTCTCGATCATAGTGGCGGTACAGGCCATGGAACACAGAGAGCTGATTACCACAGATGACGCAATGCCAACTATAACCACTACCCACTCTGACAAATCGACCAATCTGACTAACACCCCGGACACACCCTGGTTTCCTGACCCTGGTGACCCTGACCCGTCCCCTGGACCAAACGTCACGGCTAAAAGCCTAAATAGACGACGAAGGGCATTTGGCCCGGGTTACAAGAACTTGAGAACAAAGAGGTACCCGACTTTGACTTTCACCCCAGGACTAACCCAATCCAAGGACCTTGACATCTGTGCAGTGCTAGACTGCAAAGGGGGAAAGACCGTCTACATATGTAGGGTGCCCAGGGATAGAGTCAGGTCCAGGAGCGACAACTGGTGCTCCAATAGGGAAAGCATCATCACCAACACGGGGAGAGACTGGGAGGGAGCGAAAGAGGCTGATATGAAGGGAAGGTTAGTTATCACCCATACCAACACTACCACCAGGAAAGTGACGGTACGACTAACGGACCCCAGCATCTCAGACATAGGGCTCTATGTTTTGGGAGAAAGCACCTGGGGTAACCCTTTAGGGAGGTTTAGGATAGAGGTAACCACCAACCAGACCCTGACTGAGGACTCACTAACACCTACCCCACCTGCCCCGGGGACGATGGCCCCCACCATGACTGATGCCGGTACCATAACACTCCCGACTGCTCAGCCTACCGCTGACATGACTGGTGCCGGTACCATAACACTCCCGACTGCTCAGCCTACCGCTGAAACCTCTGCCTCCCGCACCATAGGTGCTCTCGCCTCGTCTACTATGACCCCACCTTGGTCTAATGCTACACACGCTCTAACGGTCACAACCCAGTCGCCCATTCCACCCCCGGTAATAGTTTGGAAGGCCCCGATAGGACCTGAACGACAGACGCAATTGGAATTCCCAAAAGCTGGAGAGGCACATTATCCTATGACTCACATGATATTTACTATGGGAGTCACAGGAACCATTGAAATTGATGCGTGCAGATTGGTTGCCTGTGGGGATGGGGAAGGGAGACAGGCTGGGATATCAAAAAGCAGCGTTTATGTGTGTGTTAGACCAGTGGCCACGGGACGTGGATCAAATTGTGAAG
The DNA here is from genome assembly GCF_964638095.1 of Poromitra crassiceps. NCBI lineage: Eukaryota > Metazoa > Chordata > Actinopteri > Beryciformes > Melamphaidae > Poromitra > Poromitra crassiceps. The sequence continues at coordinate 59,382,649 of NC_139629.1, forward strand.
AATGGAAGTGGACGTTTATTAATTCTGAGGGCGCAGATTTGGGTCGGGGGCTCGTGAAAGCCAACAAGAATCGGTTGCGACACCGATTCTCCGTTAAAAGAGGAAGATCACTGGCCAAATGCCAAAATCAACATTGCAACCCTCTATATATCACCCTGAAAGATCCCCATGTCTCTGACTCAGGAACATATGTAATAGGAATGAATGTCGTAGGAACTGATCCATTGCACATCTTTAAATTATCAGTCATAGTCCCCACGATAGGGTATAAACCTCCACCGCCTGCCATTTTGGCCACGGACGACACAAAATATAAGTTATCTGATATAATTAGGATAGAAACAGGCTATGTCAACACAAATGCCTGGATGAATAGAATGGAGGCCCAAGGAAAGCTGGCGAACAACGGGACTGATTGTGTCATTTGTTCTTCAGCCAGACCAACTCTATTAACGGTTCCCTCGGTGTTCACGACCTCAGGAGATGTTTTCCAAACTGGCCCCAGATCCATGCTTTGTGTACTAAATCTGCACCAAGCCTCCAACCCAGACAAGAAATGCCGGCCACTAGATAAATATTTCCCAATGACTAATAAGAATGCCATTCCACCCATTTTCACCCCTCTCCCTGCCAACCACACCTGTATTACTAGGGTAGGGACAGTACCAATGGGACACCTGGGTAAAGGATGGTGTGGTAGGACCTATAATTTCACAACCATGGACAAGTACAAGGAATTCCCCATAGCCAGAGCGGATTTGTGGTGGTACTGTGGTGCCCATATTTTATATAGCACCATGCCAAAAGACTGGGGAGGCACTTGTACCATTATCTCCCTGATAGCTCCCATCACAGTCACCCCTATGACCGCTGAGGAAATAGAAGCCACGGTAGAAAGATATACCCCTTTGCTATCAATGTCCCGTAGCAGAAGAAGTTTTGACTGGGGATCCCACGAGGATCCTACATATATAGACGCTATAGGGGTCCCCAGAGGAGTACCGGATGAATTCAAATTAGTGGATCAAATTAAAGCAGGGTTTGAATCAGTTTTTTGCTGGTGGTGTACGATTAATAAAAATGTTGATAGAATCAATTACGTGCATTACAATGTCCAGATGCTGAGTAACATAACAAGAGATGCGATAAAAGGGATTGCTGAGGAGCTACATGCTAACTCACTAATGACTTACCAAACAAGAGTGGCTGTAGACATGTTGTTGGCTGAAAGCGGAGGAGTTTGTGCCATGTTTGGAAGTCGATGCTGCACCTTCATTCCAAACAACACTGCTCCGGATGGATCAGTGTCTAGGGCCTTGGCGGGACTCATAGCCCTGTCCAATCGGATGAAGGCGCATTCAGGTGTCACCAATCCATTTAATGATTTCATGGAGAGCTGGTTTGGTAAATGGAAACATATGATCTCAGTAATAGTAATCTCTCTTATTGTTGCTGTATCTGTGATTGTAATGTGTGGTTGCTGTTTCATCCCCTGCATAAGAGCATTGCTGTTGAGATGCATCACCGCGGCGGTCCAGGGCCGGGACGAGGTGATACAGGCCCACGATATGCCATTGTTGGACCCGCCAGAACGCCCTGAGTTGCCGCCGCGGTGGGACGGGATGTGATATCATTTGATGTCATTTACCACCCCTTAACTTGATATCATTTACCACCCCAGTAGAGATCGATTTGATAACCTATACCACCCCTAATTTACTCCTCAAACTCACATATTATTATATATTATATTCTATTGGTTTCTGTTATGTGACCAGCCAGCCTCTTTCTTTAAATCATTTGCTACTTGGTCAGTTTCTTCATTTTTGGTTAAAATAAGCATTTGAATAATTGTGCAACCTGCCTGGTGTCCTAAAAATGTTCTGGTCTTCGGTTGAGCCATATTTCATGTGTTGAAGACCGTAACAGTTTCAATGCACCAAATGGCTTCACCCCACATTATTAAATGGTCCCCTCCACAGTTAGTGACAGGGTGTTTCACACCCCAGTTGACACTCTCACACCCCAGTTAACAGGCAGAGTTAAGAAAAGCACGGTGGGAACACATTTAGGGAAGTAGTTGTCAGCCTACCAGACAGTAATAAGCAACTTGCGGCCCGGGGACTAAGGGCAGGCAGAGTGCAGGGTGGCACGCGGCCATCTCCTGATAGTTTTTATTGTGTAATAAGAATCTGATTCACAATGATAACTAATGTGAAATAAAGTTTGGCTGAGCTCCAGTTAACTTGTCAAACACTGCTGTCCAACAGCTATAATTGGTTTCATTTCATTGGTTTTCATTATCATTATTCATATTTATGAATTACATATTATTATTATTTTTCATTTTTATTATTCATTATTATTATTCACTTATTATTATTATTGTTTGTCCCTGACTGCTTTTTCTATTATTCTTTATTATTAATCATCTATTATTTTTATTATTATTACTCATTTATTATTATTATTATTATCATTATTATTGTTATTATTATCTTTATTATTGTTGTTGTTGCTAATTAATATTCCATCTATTTTGATGTATTGCATTAAGATGAAATTTGCCTGTGTGCTGACAGACCCAAAGACTCTTTGACCTCGTCAGCCCACAAGGCCTCAGTCAACTGAAGTGCATGCTGAGAGGAGTATTTTGAAAGTTGTCGTTTAACACCTCCAGATAGAAAGAGGCTGTATTCAGACTTATTGGTGGTTCAGTGGTAGAATTCTTGCCTGCCACGCGGCGGCGGCGGCGATTAGGCCCGGGTTCGGATCATGGCCAATGCACCATGCTGTAAGGTCATGAACTTGTGTCTCTTTTACAGTTAGACGATCTTCAGTCGTAATGTTTAATAAATTGCAACATATTGCCATAATTGTTTCTGTATTAACAAATGACGCGATGTATGAATATTGTGTGCAATTTGTGTCTTTCTTTTCAAACAGCAACAAACAAATGCAAATGTTTAGCATAGTGAATCATCTTAAATGATTAAAGCAGTATTTCTGAGTAATGTTAATAAAAGGCAAAATTTGCTGGCTAGCTTGTAGAAACTGTAAGGTCACATGTTTTTGAATTCAGGAGGCCTAAATGGGGTAACATTTAAGTTACGTGGAGGTTTGTTCAGAAACTTTAGTCAAAAGCCTGTTTATTCCCTAATACCACCCTCTCTGAAGCATGAAGGACCAGTCGCAAAATGTTGCAAATGTGCTGAAATATTGCTGAATAAGGGAATTTAAGGGGTATTTGTTTATCTGTTTATTTGTCTGTCTGTCTGCCTGTGTGTGTGTGTGTATGTGTGTGTGTGTGTGTATGTGTGTGTGTGTGTGTGTGTATGTGTATGTGTGTGTATGTGTGTGTGTGTGTGTATATGTGTGTGTATATGTGTGTGTGTGTGTGTATGTGTGTGTGTGTGTGTGTGTGTGTGTATATGTGTGTGTGTGTGTGTGTGTGTGTGTATGTGTGTGTGTGTGTGTGTGTGTATGCGTACGTGTCTGTCTATGTGTAGAGCACATCTTGAAAAGTCTGGAAACAAATCATAGTGGTGTAAGGATAACAGTTACTCTGCTGATATTATTTTACTACTTGCATGATGTGGGCCCTATTCCTTTTCAAATAAATGCACAGCAACAGCATCAGCAGTTTTTGTTTATTGGAGGCGAAGCTAATCCTTCTGTTCAGAAATAAAACTGTCACAGACTCACAGTTAAAGCAGCTATGAGCAACTTTTTCGATTGTTATTAAACAGTATAAATGTAATATCAATGCATCACATCTTACCTCTAATAGTAGACGAGACCAACGCAGAGTAGTCTCGCTTGAAGCCCGAGTGAATCGGCCAGTGTTAGTCTGTCTGTGGCCAGGGAAGATCAGGAAGTGAAATGAAACGGTTTGCAGCAGCCACTTCGGCCATAACCACAAAATAACTTCCAAAAACCTGTTAGAATATAACGAGAGATGTTTGCGAGAGTATGCGTGGCGTTCACATTGTTTATGCTATGTTGCTATGTTGCGGGGCGGCTTTAGCTCAGGAGGTAGAGCGGGTCGGCCAATGACACAAGGGTTGGCGGCTCGATCCCCGCTCCCTCCCAGCTGCTGTCGTTGTGTCCTTGGGCAAGACACTTCACCCTCCTTGCCTTGTATGAATGTAGACATGAATGATGGTGGTCGGAGGGGCCGTTGAGCGCCGATGTGTGGCTGCCACGCTTTCGAACCACCAAACACGAATGGTGTGAACGAATAATGATTCTGTGAAGCGCTTTGAGCACTTGGAAAGGCGCTATATAAATCCAATCATTATTTATTTATTATTATTATAGGCAGCGCGAACGGGTGAAGGCAGGCAGCTGCGTTTCACTTCCGGGTTTCACTTCCGTGTTTATCCGGTCCGGCGGTAAGGAGAGAGAGAGAGAGAGAGCCCCCTGTTGACGCGAGTTTAGACAGACACAGACTTAATAATCATCTAAGGGAGCAATCTCCGATTCACACGGCTTTGGTCTCAGCTACTATTATAGGTAAGATGTGATGCATCAATATTGTAATTATACTGTTTAATAACAATCGAAAAAGTTGCTCGTAGCTGCTTTAAGCAATAAAAAAACTGTTCTGTAAAAAAGAATTGTCATGTCTTTCCACCAAATAATACAAAAGAAAAGTATCGATAGTGGACCCGATAAGGACCCGGTTCATTAAGCAGACTCGAAAATGGTATCAATATCAATAAAAATGAACGAGTCCCATCCCTGGAGATCTGGAAGCTGCAAGAAAGGCTGTCATCGGAAGGAATGCCCACGACCCATCATAGGACTAAGGCGAACTGAACTGAACTGGTGTTTGACTGTAGGCTCACATAGTGCTTTCAGACAGACACGGTTCTGGTTCTGGCTCCGGCTCCGTTCTGGAGTCTCAGAACCTTGGTGCTTTCTGGCGAACCAGCCCGTGTTCACACCAGTTTGAGCGGAACCAAAGTGGGAGGACATTATTCGGTAGTCCTTCTTCAGTTTATTCTTTATTTTTTTAAGTTTATTAATTATTTGGTCTGGCGTTCGAGTGAACCCAGCCTTGGCCCTCTCTTCTGCAAGTTCGGCATACGACTTGCTCTTTCTTGTACTGCTTTCTAGCTTTTCTTGAGATTCGGTAGATGCCCAAATCACCACTAAACATTTGGTTTCCTCAGGAGACCACTGCAAATTATTTTTCTCTGTGTTGTCACTGCCTTCTTCTCCTTCCTGCTCGTTTTCACAGCCTAGAATAATACACGCCCACTGATGATGTCACGGTTCCCAAGGAAAACCAACTATTTTTTGGTTCTGCTGAGAACCAACTTTTCAGGTTCCGAACCAATTTTTTTTTCCGGTCTGAACGCGCCGGCCAGTTCAGATTAGGGTTCTGGAACCGGAACCGGCACGGAGCCCTGTCGGTGTGAAAGCCCTAACAGAGACCCGACTCACAAGACACACCCCCGTCATTGGCGGGCTCCAGATTTGAACAGATATCCCAGAATGCTCCAGGACAATCCATTCATCCAAACAAACATTACCCGGAAGCAAGAGCTTCAAGGCTTAATTTTGCTGTATCGAAAACCAATGGGTGACATCATGCTCATTTCATCCATATTATTTTTTTTTTGTTATGAATTATTTATTTTTTTCCCATAAGAAGAGAAGTGCAGGAATACATCAATAACATTTACAATACCAATTTAACAGTGTACATCTCCCTTCACCCCATTCATTCTAAACCAAACTGAGGACCAGCCCCCTCCCACCCCACCCTAGTAAGATCTTCATGGTGTAGAATTATGGATTACACAGATGATCATTACATAGACACAGATTTTGTCTAAAGTAAAAAGGAAGAAATAATAAACATGGGTGGAAATGAAAATTTGAGTGAAATTGAAAATGAAATCACTCCGATAGATTCTTAATCACTGCAGCTGCAGAGGCCCAAGCTTGTAGTGTTTTCTGACTAGCGTCATGCAATCTGGCTACAGACAGCTCCATGTAGAGCGGTGATCCTCACTACTTTCTCCATGAGAGCCACACTAAATGGTCTGCATTTATATAGCGCTTTTATCCAAAGCGCTTTACAATGAGTAGATAGTCTACATTCACCCATTCATACACCAATGGCGGCAGGCTGCCACGCAGGGTGCCTACACACCATCGGGAGCAATTTGGGGTTAAGTGTCTTGCCCAAGGACACAACGACAGCAGCTGGGAGGGAGCGGGGATCGAACCGCCAACCCTTGCGTCATTGGCCGACCCGCTCTACCTCCTGAGCTAAAGCCGTCCCACTAGCTGGTCAAAGTCAAGAGGAGAGCCACTTTTACCGCAAAACCACACAGTAAGCATTTGATTTAGTTTTTAGTTTATTAAATAATAAAACCAATGATAAAAAAATTAGAAGAACCAATGATAAAAATGTTAGAAACAATTTGGCACTTGGCATTCAGATATATATGTTTATATATATATATATATATATATATATATATATATATATATATAAACTATATAAACTATATAAAAAATTATAAAAGTGATGAAAAACATTCACACCAACTTGATTAAAATATATGAAAACATTCTGATGTTCAGTCTGTCTCTCTCTGGGATGCAGCTCCAAACCTCCAGACAGCTGCTTTGCTTATGTTAAAACTCCGACGCTGGTGACTTGATTGTTGCAGCTTGCGCATTTCTCGTTAACGACGAGGAAATGCCAGCTGCAATAATACCTGTCACACCTGAAGCGCTCTGTTTCTGCGTCCCTGCCATGACCCAATACCCAATAAAAGGAAATACTATGAGGATGAAGTCTCACACCTAAAAGCCAGTGACAGTGGAAACTGGTATAAGTCCATAAAAAGTCTGATGGGAGCTGAAGTTTCCAGAGGGGGGACTGACCACACAAAGACTGAATGGCAGAAAATCAGCTGGCAAAGACGAGGTTCCCACCTGGCTTCTGAAGACTTATAACGAAGAGCTTGGCCCGGTGCTGACCCACCTCTTTAACTCATTCATGGCCAAAGACGTCTTTGACGTGTTATCAGGAATAGCCCTCCCAGCCAATGACGTGTTTGACGTGTTTTTGTTTTTATTAGTGCAGCGCGTAGTTCAAACACTTCCCCAGCCTGTGACATGTTATCAGGTCCCTCGCCTCAAAGGCAAAGCCGACAACACGCGATCAAACACATACCGCAGCTGTTGTTTTGAAATGAGCAGGAGGAAAAACAGAGAAACGCGCTTCCTTGTAGAGAGGAGAAACGCCATTGAAACGCCCCTCGGCGCGCTGCACTGCTCGCCTTGCTGCAGGGCGAACCTGGATTGAGTTGTTCGCAGTAGTCAAACCCGTGACGAACATGATCGATCCGGTTCCAGCGCCTGGTCCCAAAGCCAAGCCGGACCCGTTCCTGTGTCGCAGCATTCGTCCCAGGCAGCCCGAACGAGAGGAGGAAAACGATGCAGCAGAGGCAGAGGAGGCTAGACGCTGATCTCAGACCAGATGGGTGTTCCCCTCCTATGCTAATTTGCGGGGGAAGGAGGTGCGATCCAGCAGCAGCTGTGGACAGAACTCTCTCTCTGTGTGTGTGTGTGTGTGTGTGTGTGTGTGTGTGTGTGTCTGTGTGTCTGTCTGTCTGTCTGTCTGTCTGTGTGTCTGTCTGCACACTCACACTGAGTAAACTGTATTGTTGAATGTAAAAAAAGCACTTCATGTATATATATATATATATATATATATTTTTTTTTGTCATTTGTGTCATAATGAATAATATTTACATGTCTGATGTCAATACAGTTCAAAATAAAAGAATTGAGAGCGAGTTCTGCCTGAGATTGTGTCTTTTACAAAAATTGCCTTTTCTGCTGTTTCTCTTCTCCGAGAGACCTTTTTGGTGAAAACAGGGTGTATATAAATGGCTATAAGTAGAGTACAGAACATGCTAAAAGCTCACTTTTTTTTTCCTGGTGAACCCAGAGACGTACATCTTCATTTGGAGGTATTGCAAATCACTTTGGTGCTAATAGATAATTTACTGTGGGTCTTGAAAGATGACCAACAATTATGAAAATGAGGGCAAAATACACATCTCACAGCATGGCTTCATGAAAAACAGATCTACTGTCTCAGCTCTGCTGCACATCATCCAAGGATGGCATGACGCTGTTGATGCCCACCCTAAATTAGACGTACATGCCTCGTTTATAGATTTCACTTGGGCATTTGACACCATCGACCATTGCCAGCTGTTACAATCACTCAAAGGTCTTGGCATCTCACAGCACATCTGGCTCTCAGTCTCCAGCTACCTAGATGGCAGGCAGCAGGCTGTCAAGTGGGGTAACTTCCACTCAAAACCTCAATTTGTGAAAGCGGGCGTGCCACAGGGTGGGGTCTTTTTCCCTCTACTATTCGTCCTGTGTATGAACTCTCTAGACAGTATGATACCATGCAGCATTGACCCTGTAAAATACGCTGACGACTTAACCCTCACTGAAAATCTCATGGGGTCTCTCCCTGGTCAGATGCAGGCAGCTGTGGATGGAGTGGTTGCATGGGGCCAGACCTTCTGCCTGAAAGCCAATGCCCTGAAAACGAAGGACATGGTCATTAGCCTCAGGAAGCCTCAAAATCAACCAATCCCACCTCCTGTTGTTGTTGACGGCCACGCTGTGGAGCGAGTGCACACCTTTAAACTCCTCGGGGTGCAACTCTCCTCCGACCTGTCATGGGAGTCCCACGTTAACTACATCATCAAAAAAGCCCAACCCCGAATACACTACTTGAGTGTTGCCAAGCGAGCAGGGCTCCCACCTGACGTCCTGTCCCAAATTTATGTGAGCTTCATCAGACCTGTCTTCGAGTATGCTTCTCCAGTCTGGGGAGGGCTGAACAAAAACCTAACTCAGGACCTGGAATGTGTGCAGCGGAGGTGCTGCCGTATTATGGGCCTACCAAGTGGAACGTTCCCCAGCCTGGCAGAGCGGAGAGATGAAGCCACCTCCAGAGAATTCAAGCGGATGCTGGAGGAGGAAGGGTCCAACCCCCTACTTGGAGCCCTCAAAACTCCACAGCACCAATATGGCCTGAGAACTACTAGATTGTTCACAGGGCCAATAAGTCACACAAAAAGACACCAGCAGTCCTTCTTACCAAGAGCTTACAGGCTGTGCTCACATTGTCCATCCTTTTAGTTATCTCCTCCCTGTACTGTAGACATGTTAGTGTTATACTGTATCTATTCTTGTCTGTTTTCTAACTTGTAAAAAAACATCTCATTTCATCTTGTGATGCAACGATGTTTTTTTTTCTTTAATAAACTTGAACTTGAATACCTCCACGAGGCATTGGCTTGTTTGCAGTGTTGCCAGGTATATGATGAGTTTCAACCCCCATTTGGTGCTCCAAAGGGCCATAAACCTGGCAACCACGCAGTTTGTTTGACACCGCAGTGAGGGAATGGTTTTGACATGATTGTATTATTTCTATCAGCTGCGAGCCGCCAATGAAAGAGTCTAGAGCCGCCATCGTCTCGCGAGCCGTGCAAAGAGGATCTAGGATGTAGAGGATACTCAAGAATGATTGTAGCCACTGGGTACGATTGAGGGTGTGTGCAGGCTTCCAGTGCATGGCTAACATTTTATTAGCTGCTGTTAGGCCAACAGGTAAAGTACACGTGTGAGAAGATGATAGGTTTACTGAAGAGGTATCATTTAAAAGCAGCAGCCTGGGACAACAAGGAATGTCTGTCTCTAATCAGATAATGTGGAAGCTACCAGACTCCAAAAAGACGCCACCCGGACATTCCCAAAACATATGCAAGAAAGTTCCTACTAGACCCAGAGAGCAGAGATCACAATCAGGAGAGGGCGTAAGTTTCATGAGGTGTCGCCTTCTCAGAGAAAGATACACTCTGTGTAGGAGTTTGAAGTGTATTATGCGTGTGGTTACGATTTTTAGAAGTGCCATCCAGGTTGTCCCAGACCGTCAACCAACAAATCTCATCAGAGAAATTGAGATCCCTAGTCCACACATGGTGAACAGCAAGAGACATACAAGTGGATTCTAGTAAGACAACATATAGAGCAGAAACTAAGCCTCTCATCCTAACGTCTACATCCAGCAACGAGTGGAGTTTATGGGTTGGGAGGGAAGATCTCCAGGGGACACCGTATGCCAGCATGGCAGACCTAAGGCACAAATAAAAGAAAAAGGAAGTACCTGGCAAATTATATGTGGCACACAAGTCGTTAAACATTCTAAGACCATTATCATCACAGATATCAGACAGAACATTAACCCCTTTCTCAGCCCACCCATTGAAGGAGAACGGATTACCCCCGGAGAGAAGGGCAAAATTATGAAAGCTAGAACTTTGCCTATGCCATTTTAGCACAGAACCAGTCAGTATCTGCACTGAGCGCCACACTGATAAAAGGGAAGATATAATATGGCCCATTTTGAGTTTGGAGCATTTGAGAGGAAGACCTGAGTAAACCAAATCTTGTAATCGGTGAGGAGAGCCCAAATTTTCCTCTATAGGTCTCCATGATACCTGTGCCAAGGGATCAAGCCAAATCGACAGAGGGCACAACACATACGACCAAAAGTACAGTTTAAAGTTGGGAACAGACAGACCTCCATTCTGTTTACTACGCTGAGTTAATTTGACGTGAGGATGCTTCCCCCCCCCCCAGATAAACCTAGATATTTAGACTGTAATTTTTCCCAGTAACCCTTGGGTGGTGAAAGAGGTATCATATTAGAGTAAAAAATCACCCTAGGCAGGATGTTCATTTTGGTCATACAGACACGTGCTTGTAGGGAGTTTTTGAGCCGTGACCATCTCTCCAAGTCTGTCTCTACTCGTCTCAAAATACCATGGAAGTTCTTCGTGGTAATAGAAAACAGGGAGGGGAAGACCTCCACGCCCAAGTATTTGAAGTTCTTGACTACTGGAATATGGGGCGGCAATGTGGACAGGTCAAGAGAAGGGTTAAGGCGCATTAATAAAGATTTTATCCAGTTCATTTTGTAGCCAGAGAGGGATTTCATCCATATTATTAACTACTAGGGATGGACGATATGGATTTTTTCAATCGATACGATAATCGATAAATATCTGCTTCTCCTTGCCAATAACCGATAATTATTGTAATAAAAATATAGATATACAGTCATTTGTTAGGCAGATGTAGTGAGCATAGCTCTGGCCTCTGATGTCTAACTGACATCACTGTGAACACAAAACAAAGAAAACTTCTGATTGTTTTAATAAAGTGTATCACTCAATTATAGTCAATACAAAAATAAAGGCTTTTATAGAACGTAAAGCCAATGACTGCTTAGTCTGCAGATAAAACACAATGATAAAAGGCATAGTAATTTAGACTCTTATTGTCATGTTATGTTGACTGATGCTTTTTATGTAGCCTAATGTGCACGACTGCACCTTTGTTTTCCTTATTATTGGTTCTGTTAGATGGCTCTGTCCAGCAGCTGCAGTAGCTAGCTCAACTCCAAAGTAGGGATGGGACTCGTTAATTAGGGGTCCAAGCACGAAGTGTGTGGATCCCTAATGTATCTGTTCTGATTTTTTATTTATTAGGGGTCCAAGCACGAAGTGCGTGGATCCCTATTGTATCTGTTCCGATTATTTATTTATTTTTTATTATTCTTCTCCGGTAAAACTGTATGTACAGCAGAAACTGTAATGCTCAGCGTAGCCAGACTGGGCACATAGATTGTAAATGTGCCTCACTACTCAGAAACAAAAAATTACCCATATCGGCCAGATGGTGGCGCTATAACAGACCATTTCGCGTTATGGTCCATATCTTCTGAACCGTGTGTCCTATACTCAAAACTTCTCAGGGATTCCTTGGATCAATACGCATCTATCCATATAGGCCCCGCCCATTTGCGTGTGCCTAGATTTTCCGCCATTTTGAATTTAATCAAAAACCTACTTTTGCGAACTCCTCCTAGACCGTTTGGCCGAATCACACGGGAATTTTTCTGGGACATCTATGGACTAACCCGACCTAAAGTTATTAAAGGATTTTGGATACGTGAAACCGTTTTGAAATGATAAATGTCTAAACTTTTGTGTATTTGCTTTTGTTCTTTTCCTACCCTAAAAGTGTGTGGATCTCAGAAACCATACACCCCCCATCACCCAAACTTTCCACACAGGTTCACGACATCACCCACTACTCAGAGTAAAAAAATTACACCAATCCACCAGACGGTGGCGCTATAACAGCCAATTTCACGTTTGTCGGTCCATAACTTCTGAACTGCGAGCTGTAGAATCAAAATTCCACATCTACTGGTTTCCCTGGAGCATCATGTATCTAACCCACTAGGCCATGCCCATTTCTGTGTGGTAGATTTTCCGCCATTTTGAATTTGATCAAAAACCTACTGTAGCTCCCCAAGTAACAGACGTGACGAGGTTTTGATGAAAGTACTGAGTTGTTTACTGTTGCACAGTAACCCGTGAAAACTGGGTTGAAACAGAAATAAAATACATTGAATTACAACAGGGCACAGGGAATGCATGTACAGTACGTGTCTTCATTTCACATTGCAGCTAAACAACGTTAGCATATAGCTACTACATTAGCAATGACAGCACAATGTACAGAGTTAAATAGATTTGTACTAAACATACCTCGTAGGCTGCTTGTCACTACTAGGGGCTAAACTTCGTGCTGCGGGTTCTCCTTCCTTCTCGGCTGTATGGCTTTGGCTCATACTTAATCATTTCTTAATTTCTTCTAGTTTATTTATTGAGCTAATTCAGAGCTCCGTGTTGCTTTGCGGCAAAAGTGGCTTGAATGGTGTTACGTTCTTTTGTGTCAGAGAAACCGGCGCGGCAGATTAGTTCCGCCAAAGGACTAAATTAAAGGTAGGACCCAAACAAATATATAATTAACAAAAATGCCAACTACAAGTTAAACTGGCGGTGTGGGGCAGTTACACCTACTTTTGCGAGCTCCTCCTAGACCGTTTGGCCAAATCACACAAAACTTTTTCTGGGTCATCTATGGACTACCCCGACCTAAGGTTATTAAAGGGTTTTGGATACGTGAAACCGTTTTGAAATGATAAATCTCGAAACTTTTAATGAAACACACGCCAACACTAAATTGCCCACAACTCATTAACCGGCCAATTACAACTACTGCTGCTACTACTGCTACCACTCCCACTACTACCAACACTACTACTACTACTATTACTACTTCTGCTACTATTACTACTACTACTACTACTGGAAGTTGGAATCTAGCATTTTGGGTGGGGTTAATGTGTTTTGGGGTTCTGCATCTGCTGTAACATAATACACAGTTGGTTTAGATGTCACACAGTAATGCCCGATCCACAAAGACTTGACACCCACGTTTGAATAAAAACAAGTTCATGCCATAATAAGGTTACATCCGTGCCTCGTCATTGCTGTGGAAGGATGGTGTAGGGGTAAAGTAGCAGACCCCAAAGCTGGAGGTCCTGGGTTCAAACCACGGCCAGGTAACTGTTTTATTTTTTGAAAATGTAGAATAAAGGTTAATCTGGATATAATTATGTATAACGCTGCTGAATACACACTGTGTACATAGCAGAATAACTGAATATGCCTATTCATGGTAATGTCATATTTCGACGTCATCTTGACATTCCTGTGTAGATGTCTAAATGATCCTCAAATCGGCTGTGATTTGGCCTAGTCCTGGACGTCACTGAAAGATGATATCAGAACATCATCATGATGTAATTGTGTTTGCTGGGAGCCTTCTTTCAGATGAGAGAGGAAAAACATTCCAATACATTATTGTGTCTTCACATGTGAAAGGTCCAAAAAGAGAATTCAATCTGAATTATCCTTGTCACTCATGTGCTCATTGTAACAGCACAACCCACACCAATTAGTTCAAACACCTCCATTCAGGGCATACTTTTAATGTAAAGTGGTGCATTATGTGTGTAATACAAAAATGTCCTTAATGGTAAATGGACTGCATGACAAGCTGCCATGCAGGGTGCTGGCTATAGTCACCAAAAGCAATTTCAGGGATAAACCCCATCAACCTTCTGTAGTGGACGCCACTACGCCCTATGGTTTGATGTGTGTGTGGGAAAGACACAATGACAACTGAAAATTCTGATTTCAGAACACAAAAGCTCCATCATGAGACAAGAACTAACCTCTCCTGTTGCAAAACACGTTCTTGAACACAGCCACGCAATCTCCAGCTAACATTTCCAAGATATTGAAAAAGTTCATGAAACACCGCAAAATAAGGAGGCAGCATGTGGGGTTTTAATTACTGTTACTGACTTACCTGTCTGAAGTTGAAAGTTTTTCATCCCACGTGGGGTTTGAACTTTGAGCGGCAATGGTCTTTAGTTAGCATAAGTCATGTGCTTTACCAAGTGAGCTATCCAGACTGTTGTATTTAACTTTGTAGACCATATTATATGTATCTGCAGAGCCAGAGAAGTACTTGTCGTATTGACAGTATGTTCTACCCAAATACCACTTTCTGTCCAGATACTTAAAGGGATATTGTACACAAAAACTGCTTTCTATCCAAGTACTACTTCAAGTTTCAAGACATCACCCACTACTCAGAGGAAAAAATTACACCAATCTACCAGATGGTGGCGCTATAACAGCCTACCACCACTACTACTGCTGCTGCTGCTACTACTACTACTACTATTGGCTACTAGTGGCGGCTGTGGCTCAGGAGGTAGAGTGGGTTGTCCACTAATTAGAAGGTTGGTGGTTCGTTCCCCGGCTCCTCCAGTCCGCACGTCGAAGTGTCCTTGGGCAAGACACTGAATCCCAAATTGCTCCCGATGGCTGTGCCAGCACCCTGCGTGGCAGCTGGCCGCCTTCGATGTGTGAATGGGTGAATGTAGGCACATTGTAAAGCGCTTTGGATAAAAGCGCTATATAAATGCAGTCCATTTACCATTTACCATTTACTATTCTTAGTACTTCTGCTGCTACTACTGCTACCACTCCCACTACTACCAACACTATTACTACTACTGCTACTACTACTACTACTAGTACTGCTTGGAAACCATCAGGTCACCGGATCTCAACCAAACTTTGTTTACTTGTGCATATACCAAGTCTGAATAAATGTGCACTATCTGACATATACCCCCCAAGTCACCGGAAGCTTGGACCCCGCATCGCCGCTTGCGGCTATATTTAGGAGTCCAAGCACGAAGTGCGTGGATCCCTATTGTATCTGTTCCGATTTTTTTTTTTTTTCTTCTTCTCCGGTAAAACTGTATGTACAGCAGAAACTGTAATGCTCAGCGTAGCCAGACTGGGCACATAGATTGTAAATGTGCCTCACTACTCAGAAACAAAAAATGACCCATATCGGCCAGATGGTGGCGCTATAACAGACCATTTCGCGTTATGGTCCATATCTTCTGAACCGTGTGTCCTATACTAAAAATTTCACTTCTCAGGGATTCCTTGGATCAATACGCATCTATCCATCTAGGCCCCGCCCATTTGCGTGTGCCTAGATTTTCCGCCATTTTGAATTTTATCAAAAACCTACTTTTGCGAACTCCTCCTAGACCGTTTGGCCAAATCACATAGGAATTATTCTGGGTCATCTATGGACTACCCCGACCCAAAGTTATTAAAGGATTTTGGATACGTGAAACCGTTTAGAAATTATAAATGTCTAAACTTTTGTGTATTTGCTTTTGTTCTTTTCCTGCCCTAAAAGTGTGTGGATGTCAGAAACCATACACCCCCCATCACCCAAATTTCCACACAGGTTCACGACATCACCCACTACTCAGAGTAAAAAAATTACACCAATCCACCAGACGGTGGCGCTATAACAGCCAATTTCACGTTTGTCGGTCAATAACTTCTGAACCACGAGCTGTAGAATCAAAATTCCACATCTACCGGTTTCCCTGGAGCATCATGCATCTAACCTACTACGCCACGCCCATTTCTGTCTGTTAGATTTTCCGCCATTTTGAATTTGATCAAAAACCTACTTTTGCGAGCTCCTCTTAGACCGTTTGGCCAAATCACACGAAACTTTTTCTGGGTCATCTATAGACTACCCCGACCTAAAGTTATTAAAGGATTTTGGATACGTGAAACCGTTTTGAAATGATAAATCTCGAAACTTTTAATGAAACACACGCCAACACTAAATTGCCCACAACTCATTAACCGGTCAATTACAACTACTGCTGCTACTACTGCTACCACTCCCACTACTACCAACACTACTACTACTACTATTACTACTTCTGCTACTATTATTACTACTACTACTACTACTACTACTACTACTGGAAGTTGGAATGTAGCATTTTGGGTGGGGTTAATGTGTTTTGGAGTTCTGCATCTGCTGTAGCATAATACATAGTTGGTTTAGATGTCACACAGTAATGCCCGATCCACAAAGACTTGACACCCACGTTTTAATAAAAACAAGTTTATGCCATAATAAGGTTACATCCATGCCTTGTCATTGCTGTGGAAGGATGGTCTAGGGGTAAAGTAGCAGACACTAAAGCTGGAGGTCCTGGGTTCAAACCACAGCCAGGTAACTTTTTTATTTTTTGAAAATGTAGAATAAAGGTTAATCTGGATATAATTATGTATAAAGCTGCTGAATACACACTGTGTACATAGCAGAATAACTGAATATGCCTATTCATGGTAACGTCATATTTTGACGTCATCTTGACATTCCTGTGTAGATGTCTAAATTATCCCCAAATCGGCTGTGATTTGACCTAGTCCTGGACGTCACTGAAAGATGATATCAGAACATCATCATGATGTAATTGTGTTTGCTGGGAGCCTTCTTTCAGATATATGAGAGGAAAAACATTCCAATACATTACTGTGTCTTCAGATGGGAAAGGTCCAAAAAGAGAATTCAATCTGAATTATCCTTGTCACTCATGTGCTCATTGTAACAGCACAACCCACACCAATTAGTTCAAACACCTCCATTCAGGGCAGACTTTTAATGGAAAGTGGTGCATTATGTGTGTAATACAAAAATGTCCTTAATGGTAAATGGACTGCATAACAAGCTGCCATGCTATAGTCACCAAAAGCAATTTCAGGGATAAAACCCATCAACCTTCTCTAGTGGACGCCACTACGCCCTATGGTTTGATGTGTCTGTGGGAAAGACACAATGACAACTGAAAATTCTGATTTCAGAACACAAAAGCTCCATCATGAGACAAGAACTAACCTCTCCTGTTGCAAAACACGTTCTTGAACGCAGCCATCTCGAGCTAACATTTCCAAGATATTGAAAAAGTTCATGAAACACCGCAAAATAAGGAGGCAACATGTGGGATTTTAATTACTGTTACTGACTTACCTGTCTGAAGTTGAAAGTTGTTCATCCCACGTGGGGTTTGAACTTTGAGCCGCAATGGTCTTTAGTTAGCATAAGTCATGAGTTTTACCAAGTGAGCTATCCAGACTGTTGTGTTTAACTTTGTAGACCATCTTATATGTATCTGCAGAGCCAGAGAAGTACTTGTCGTATTTACAGTATGTTCTACCCAAATACCACTTTCTGTCCAGATACTTAAAGGGAAATTGTACACAAAAACTGCTTTCTATCCAAGTACTACTTCAAGTCACAAGTACTTATGTGACCACAACACCCTGACTGACCCCATCACCCTTTACTGACCACTACATCCTTACTGACCTTGCTTGGACCCCGTCATCGCCGCTTGCGGCTATATTTAGGGGTCCAAGCACGAAGTGCGTGGATCCCTATTGTATCTGTTCCGATTTTTTCTTTTTTCTTTTTTCTTCTTCTCCGGTAAAACTGTATGTACAGCAGAAACTGTAATGCTCAGCGTAGCCAGACTGGGCACATAGATTGTAAATGTGCCTCACTACTCAGAAACAAAAAATTACCCATATCGGCCAGATGGTGGCGCTATAACAGACCATTTCGCATTATGGTCCATATCTTCTGAACCGTGTGTCCTATACTCAAAATTTCACTTCTCAGGGATTCCTTGGATCAATACGCATCTATCCATATAGGCCCCGCCCATTTGCGTGTGCCTAGATTTTCCGCCATTTTGAATTTTATCAAAAACCTACTTTTGCGAACTCCTCCTAGACCGTTTGGCCAAATCACACGGGAATTTTTCTGGGACATCTATGGACTACCCCGACCTAAAGTTATTAAAGGATTTTGGATACGTGAAACCGTTTTGAAATGATAAATGTCTAAACTTTTGTGTATTTGCTTTTGTTCTTTTCCTACCCTAAAAGTTTGTGGATCTCAGAAACCATACACCCCCCATCACCCAAACTTTCCACACAGGTTCACGACATCACCCACTACTCAGAGTAAAAAAATTACACCAATCCACCAGACGGTGGCGCTATAACAGCCAATTTCACATTTGTCGGTCCATAACTTCTGAACTGCGAGCTGTAGAATCAAAATTCCACATCTACTGGTTTCCCTGGAGCATCATGTATCTAACCCACTAGGCCACGCCCATTTCTGTGTGGTAGATTTCCCGCCATTTTGAATTTGATCAAAAACCTACTTTTGCGAGCTCCTCCTAGACCGTTTGGCCAAATCACACAAAACTTTTTCTGGGTCATCTATGGACTACCCCGACCTAAGGTTATTAAAGGGTTTTGGATACGTGAAACCGTTTTGAAATGATAAATCTCGAAACTTTTAATTAAAAACACGCCAACACTAAATTGCCCACAACTCATTAACCGGTCAATTACAACTACTGCTGCTACTACTGCTACCACTCCCACTACTACCAACACTACTACTACTACTATTACTACTTCTGCTACTATTACTACTACTACTACTACTACTACTACTACTGGAAGTTGGAATGTAGCATTTTGGGTGGGGTTAATGTGTTTTGGGGTTCTGCATCTGCTGTAACATAATACACAGTTGGTTTAGATGTCACACAGTAATGCCCGATCCACAAAGACTTGACACCCACGTTTGAATAAAAACAAGTTTATGCCATAATAAGGTTACATCCGTGCCTCATCATTGCTGTGAAAGGATGGTGTAGGGGTAAAGTAGCAGACCCCAAAGCTGGAGGTCCTGGGTTCAAACCACGGCCAGGTAACTGTTTTATTTTTTGAAAATGTAGAATAAAGGTTAATCTGGATATAATTATGTATAACGCTGCTGAATACACACTGTGTACATAGCAGAATAACTGAATATGCCTATTCATGGTAATGTCATATTTCGACGTCATCTTGACATTCCTGTGTAGATGTCTAAATGATCCTCAAATCGGCTGTGATTTGGCCTAGTCCTGGACGTCACTGAAAGATGATATCAGAACATCATCATGATGTAATTGTGTTTGCTGGGAGCCTTCTTTCAGATGAGAGAGGAAAAACATTCCAATACATTATTGTGTCTTCACATGTGAAAGGTCCAAAAAGAGAATTCAATCTGAATTATCCTTGTCACTCATGTGCTCATTGTAACAGCACAACCCACACCAATTAGTTCAAACACCTCCATTCAGGGCATACTTTTAATGTAAAGTGGTGCATTATGTGTGTAATACAAAAATGTCCTTAATGGTAAATGGACTGCATGACAAGCTGCCATGCAGGGTGCTGGCTATAGTCACCAAAAGCAATTTCAGGGATAAACCCCATCAACCTTCTGTAGTGGACGCCACTACGCCCTATGGTTTGATGTGTGTGTGGGAAAGACACAATGACAACTGAAAATTCTGATTTCAGAACACAAAAGCTCCATCATGAGACAAGAACTAACCTCTCCTGTTGCAAAACACGTTCTTGAACACAGCCACGCAATCTCCAGCTAACATTTCCAAGATATTGAAAAAGTTCATGAAACACCGCAAAATAAGGAGGCAGCATGTGGGGTTTTAATTACTGTTACTGACTTACCTGTCTGAAGTTGAAAGCTTTTCATCCCACGTGGGGTTTGAACTTTGAGCGGCAATGGTCTTTAGTTAGCATAAGTCATGTGCTTTACCAAGTGAGCTATCCAGACTGTTGTATTTAACTTGGTAGACCATATTATATGTATCTGCAGAGCCAGAGAAGTACTTGTCGTATTGACAGTTCTACCCAAATACCACTTTCTGCCCAGATACTTAAAGGGATATTGTACACAAAAACTGCTTTCTATCCAAGTACTACTTCAAGTTTCAAGACATCACCCACTACTCAGAGGAAAAAATTACACCAATCTACCAGATGGTGGTGCTATAACAGCCAACCACCACTACTACTGCTGCTGCTGCTACTACTACTACTACTATTGGCTACTAGTGGCGGCTGTGGCTCAGGAGGTAGAGTGGGTTGTCCACTAATTAGAAGGTTGGTGGTTCGTTCCCCGGCTCCTCCAGTCCGCACGTCGAAGTGTCCTTGGACAAGACACTGAATCCCAAATTGCTCCCGATGGCTGTGCCAGCACCCTGCGTGGCAGCTGGCCGCCTTCGGTGTGTGAATGGGTGAATGTAGGCACATTGTAAAGCGCTATATAAATGCAGTCCATTTACCATTTACCATTTCCTATTCTTAGTACTTCTGCTGCTACTACTGCTACCACTCCCACTACTACCAACACTATTCCTACTACTGCTACTACTACTACTACTAGTACTGCTTGGAAACCGTCAGGTCACCGGATCTCAACCAAACTTTGTTTACTTGTGCATATACCAAGTCTGAATAAATGTGCACTATCTGACATATACCCCCCAAGTCACCGGAAGCTTGGACCCCGCATCGCCGCTTGCGGCTATATTTAGGGGTCCAAGCACGAAGTGCGTGGATCCCTATTGTATCTGTTCCGATTATTATTTTTTTTCTTCTTCTCCGGTAAAACTGTATGTACAGCAGAAACTGTAAGGCTCAGCGTAGCCAGACTGGGCACATAGATTGTAAATGTGCCTCACTACTCAGAAACAAAAAATGACACATATCGGCCAGATGGTGGCGCTATAACAGACCATTTCGCGTTATGGTCCATATCTTCTGAACCGTGTGTCCTATACTAAAAATTTCACTTCTCAGGGATTCCTTGGATCAATACGCATCTATCCATCTAGGCCCCGCCCATTTGCATGTGCCTAGATTTTCCACCATTTTGAATTTTATCAAAAACCTACTTTTGCGAACTCCTCCTAGACCGTTTGGCCAAATCACATAGGAATTATTCTGGGTCATCTATGGACTACCCCGACCCAAAGTTATTAAAGGATTTTGGATACGTGAAACCGTTTTGAAATTATAAATGTCTAAACTTTTGTGTATTTGCTTTTGTTCTTTTCCTGCCCTAAAAGTGTGTGGATGTCAGAAACCATACACCCCCCATCACCCAAACTTTCCACACAGGTTCAGGACATCACCCACTACTCAGAGTAAAAAAAATACACCAATCCACCAGACGGTGGCGCTATAACAGCCAATTTCACGTTTGTCGGTCAATAACTTCTGAACCACGAGCCGTAGAATCAAAATTCCACATCTACCGGTTTCCCTGGAGCATCGTGCATCTAACCTACTAGGCCACGCCCATTTCTGTCTGTTAGATTTTCCGCCATTTTGAATTTGATCAAAAACCTACTTTTGCGAGCTCCTCTTAGACCGTTTGGCCAAATCACACGAAACTTTTTCTGGGTCATCTATAGACTACCCCGACCTAAAGTTATTAAAGGATTTTGGATACGTGAAACCGTTTTGAAATGATAAATCTCGAAACTTTTAATGAAACACACGCCAACACTAAATTGCCCACAACTCATTAACCGGTCAATTACAACTACTGCTGCTACTACTGCTACCACTCCCACTACTACCAACACTACTACTACTACTATTACTACTTCTGCTACTATTACTACTACTACTACTACTACTACTACTACTACTGGAAGTTGGAATGTAGCATTTTGGGTGGGGTTAATGTGTTTTGGAGTTCTGCATCTGCTGTAGCATAATACATAGTTGGTTTAGATGTCACACAGTAATGCCCGATCCACAAAGACTTGACACCCACGTTTGAATAAAAACAAGTTTATGCCATAATAAGGTTACATCCGTGCCTCGTCATTGCTGTGGAAGGATGGTGTAGGGGTAAAGTAGCAGACCCCAAAGCTGGAGGTCCTGGGTTCAAACCACGGCCAGGTAATTGTTTTATTTTTTGAAAATGTAGAATAAAGGTTAATCTGGATATAATTATGTATAACGCTGCTGAATACACACTGTGTACATAGCAGAATAACTGAATATGCCTATTCATGGTAATGTCATATTTCAACGTCATCTTGACATTCCTGTGTAGATGTCTAAATGATCCTCAAATCGGCTGTGATTTGGCCTAGTCCTGGACGTCACTGAAAGATGATATCAGAACATCATCATGATGTAATTGTGTTTGCTGGGAGCCTTCTTTCAGATGAGAGAGGAAAAACATTCCAATACATTATTGTGTCTTCACATGTGAAAGGTCCAAAAAGAGAATTCAATCTGAATTATCCTTGTCACTCATGTGCTCATTGTAACAGCACAACCCACACCAATTAGTTCAAACACCTCCATTCAGGGCGTACTTTTAATGTAAAGTGGTGCATTATGTGTGTAATACAAAAATGTTCTTAATGGTAAATGGACTGCATGACAAGCTGCCATGCAGGGTGCTGGCTATAGTCACCAAAAGCAATTTCAGGGATAAACCCCATCAACCTTCTGTAGTGGACGCCACTACGCCCTATGGTTTGATGTGTGTGTGGGAAAGACACAATGACAACTGAAAATTCTGATTTCAGAACACAAAAGCTCCATCATGAGACAAGAACTAACCTCTCCTGTTGCAAAACACGTTCTTGAACACAGCCACGCAATCTCCAGCTAACATTTCCAAGATATTGAAAAAGTTCATAAAACACCGCAAAATAAGGAGGCAGCATGTGGGGTTAATTACTGTTACTGTTACTGACTTACCTGTCTGAAGTTGAAAGTTTTTCATCCCACGTGGGGTTTGAAATTTGAGCGGCAATGGTCTTTAGTTAGCATAAGTCATGTGCTTTACCAAGTGAGCTATCCAGACTGTTGTATTTAACTTTGTAGACCATATTATATGTATCTGCAGAGCCAGAGAAGTACTTGTCGTATTGACAGTATGTTCTACCCAAATACCACTTTCTGTCCAGATACTTAAAGGGATATTGTACACAAAAACTGCTTTCTATCCAAGTACTACTTCAAGTCACAAGTACTTATGTGACCACAACACCCTGACTGACCCCATCACCCTTACTGACCACTACACCCTTACTGACCATGCTTGGACCCCGTCATCGCCGCTTGCGGCTATATTGTCTATTTGTTTTTCTTCTTTTTCTGCCCTAAAAGTGTGTGGATCTCAGAAACCATACCCTCCACATCACCTAAACTTTCCACATTCAAGAGGTCACCCCCTACTCAGAGAAAAAAAATACACCAATCCACCAGATGGTGGCGCTATAACAGACCATTTCACCTTATGGTCCATATCTTCTGAACCGTGTGTCCTATACTCAAAATTTCACTTATCCTGGATTCATTGGATCAATATGCATCTATCCATATAGGCCACGCCCATTTGCGTGTGCCTAAATTTTCCGCCATTTTGAATTTGATCAAAAACCTACTTTTGCAAGCTCCTCCTAGACTGTTTGGCCAAATCACACGAAACTTTTTCTGGGTTATCTATGGACTACCCCGACCTAAAGTTATTAAAGGATTTTGGATACGTGAAACCGTTTTGAAATGATAAATGTCTAAACTTGTGTGTATTTGCTTTTGTTCTTTTCCTGCCCTAAAAGTGTGTGGATCTCAGAAACCATACGCCCCACATCACCCACCTTTCCACATAGTTTCAAGACATCACCCACTACTCAGAAGAAAAAATTACACCAATCCACCAGATGGTGGCGCTATAACAGCCAACCACCACTACTACTGCTGCTGCTGCTGCTACTACTACTACTACTATTCTTAGTACTTCTGCTGCTACTACTGCTACCACTCCCACTACTACCAACACTACTACTACTACTATTACTACTACTGCTACTACTACTGCTACTAGTACTGCTTGGAAACCGTCAGGTCACCGGATCTCAACCAAACTTTGTTTACTTGTGCACATACCAAGTCTGAATAAATGTGCACTATCTGACATATACCCCCCAAGTTACCGGAAGCTTGGACCCCGCATCGCCGCTTGCGGCTATATTTTTTATTGATATTGATACCATTTTCGAGTCTGCTTAACGAACCGGGTCCTTATCGGGTCCACTACCGATACTTTTCTTTTGTATTATTTGGTGGAAAGACATGACGACAATTTTTTTTTTAAAGAACTGTTTTTTTATTGCTCAATAACTAAGTCTGTGAGTGTTTTATTTCTGAACAGAAGGATTAGCCTCACCTTCAATAAACAAAAACTGCTGATGATGTTGCTGTGCATTTAGTTGAAAAGGAATAGGGCCCACATGACATGACATGCAAATAGTAAAAAAATATAAAATAATAGCAGCACAGACATCAGCACTCAGCAACACTTTCCAACTATAAAGAAAATAAATGTTATTCAAAAATGTTTCCAGACTTTTTACAATGTGCTCTATACTGATACTGAACCAGTGGAAACAATTAACACACACTGATTTTCATGCAAAATAATACAATTCTCAGACATCATTTTGTGTGTGTGGGGAGGGGTGGGATAGTTTGAGAGCACAATTTGCTGTAGCCTTGATTTTATCCCCAACTGTTGCAGCTGAAGGATAAGCATTACAAATAAAATAAATAATAAATAATATGCTTAGCAGCTTTACACAACAAAAAGAAAAAAATAATTTACGCTTTTTAACAGTTCTTCTGTAGAAAAATGAGCATATCTGCCTTATCAGGCAGGAGCCTGGATCTCTCCCCACTGATGGTGTCCCTAGCAGTGGAAAACACCCTCTCTGAAGGGGTGGAGGAGGCTTGAACACAAAGGTAGCTGTGAGAGAGTTCAGCTAGCAGGGGCAGCACATCCCTCTTTCTCCACTACCAGAGGACAGGGTCTTCCTTCATACTGATCGGAGTCATGCTTCTGTAGAGCTGGATCTCTTTCTTCACTTTCTCTATGCTGGTCATCTTGTTCGGCTCAAAAGCCTGTAGCTCCCGCTCCTCATCTGCAAAGAGCTCCTCCAAGGCACTCTTCTTAGGCTGTAGTGGAGGGACTGCAACCGGAGGTGGATTCTCTTCATCATCATCATCTGACAACATCAGTGTGACATCATCATCATCATACTCGGCCTCCTCCTCCTGGTCCTGGCTTGTGTTAGTGTCCTCCTCAAGGTCTGAGACTGGGAGGAACTCCTCTGCTTCGGTAGTGTTTGCTGCTATAGCTGCCTCTTCCAAACGGTCCCAGGTGGAGTCCCTGTTACTCTTGGCTTTGAACCTGGGGTCCATCGCAGTCGCCTCCTCCAGGAAGTTGTGGATGTTGTCCTGATGGTAGCGTCCAGAGAAGTCACCCCAAACCGCCTGTTTGATGCTAGACAGAAACAGAGAGTCTCCTTCCTGAACTGTGAAGTTGCTCTGCAGTTTCTCGAGTATTGGAAGGATCTCACCGCAGGTGGAGCTCTTGTCACTCGATACACACAGTGTAGACTTGTACATGTCCACCATGACCTTGATGAAAGCTTCTGCTTTGGTTAAGTCATCATTCGTGATCCTATCCAGTTTATCCCGCTCCATCGGCTTTCGTAGCCATGGATCCAACACAGCAGCTTGGAGGGCCGGATACTGTTCGACGAACCTCTGAACCATGAGGAAGAGAGAGTTCCACCTGGTTTTGACGTCCAGTATCAAGGTGTGCGGAGGACAATTGGCAAGGGGCTGCTTGTCTTTCAGCACAATCTTGGCCATTGCAGATCGCTTCATCCACACGATGACTGCTCTTATTTTTGCTGCCCACCGGGTCACTGTGGCAATGCCATAGACTTTTTTGCGCAGCCAAGTTGAGGGTGTGGGCAAAGCATCCAAGTTTGAGGATGTCCAGCTTCCTCGCAGCCACATCCATGTTGGACGCATTGTCCATGGTCATCGTAACCACCTTCTGCACAATTCCAGATTCTTCCAAGACGTCTCCAATCTCCACTGCTACTACTTCCCCCGTCTGCGCCTGGTAGACAGCTTTGGTCCGGAGGACCTTTTGGTCAAGTTTGCCTTGGCTGATGTAATGGGCGGTCACAGTTATGTAGTGGTCTTGCGCTATGCTAGTCCATCCATCACTTGTGATGGCTATCTTGCCCACATTTGCCAGCTCGGTTTTAACATTCTGTTTCTCCACATCATACCATGCAGGGATGAGGGTGTCGGACAGAAGACTCCTGGAGGGAGGGGTGTAACGTGGATTCAGGGCCTTGGTCATCTCCCTAAAACTTGGTGACTCAACTGTAACAAAGGGATGCAACCCCTTCACCACAAACTTTGAGACAGCCCTGTGACACTCGTCCACTTGAGCAGATGGCATTGTTGTCACCCTGGCACATTTAGCAGCCAGGGTGAAGGGAGTTTGGTGTACGGGGGGTGGAGCTCGAGCTGTGGACTCAGCTGCTGGGGTGAGCTGACCACCACCATCTAAAATGATAAATGAATTAAGATAAGCGAATGTTAAAACATATTTGGGACTATCATTAATTATTACATCATTAGGCCCTCCAAATGTTTTTCTATGAGACAGAAGCATAGACTGTACATATGACAGAAGACAAATTAGTGACACTTTTTTTTATACAAGTATGATGAAATTAATGGTTGTATTTTTTGCTTTGATTGAAACAAAAATCTTGGCATTAGTATTTTTTTTCATAGCCTATAACAAGCTGTTAGGAGTTAAACAGGTCATAATTCCCTCTCTCAATTTTATATTGCTGTGAAAACACATTTATTGTGCACTGCAAACTATTTGGGTTTATTTTTTATTTTTTGTTTTTACGGAATACACATTGAATATCCACACTGGGTAGACTAGCCCCTATACCTAATATATACAATCAATGCTCTATACCCACGTAGGTGACCGTATTAGGCTACATTGCCGCTTGCCCTCCTAATGGTGGGACAACGGTAGCCTACATGTCATGAGTTGTCACAGAGCAGGACGCATGGCACAAGGAACTTTCATCCGTGCCTGGGAGCGCATATTTTGGGATTATTTTATCAAGTGGATTATGTCAACGAATGGGATTTGCCGTGGAGGCGTGGACAATGCATACCTTGGGTGGATGATGATGATGCTGCGATTGGAGCAGACGGGGTTTCCTTGCGAAGACAGTCAAAGGTGCTGCATTTCGCTTATATTTGATGGCAAACGTTAAGGTGCTTATTCATGGAGGATGTGTTTCCACCCTTACAAGCAATCAACTTGTCACAGATTTGGCATTTGGCTAAAGGCTTGTCTTGTCCTTAATCGAATTAAAAGTTTATTACAGTCACTCACGTGCAGCAGCACGACACGGCAGCACACAGGCTTGACTCAGTCAGTGACAGGGCGCTTCACAGCGAATCCAGCACACAGATCAGAGAGGGGAAACACTAGGCGCAGCGGACCAGCAACGCAGCGCTGCGGCCACTAGTAGCCTACTCGATAACAGTATCGATAAGGTCGGACCTTATTGATTTTCGGGTTTCGGCTTATCGATACCCGGGTCTTTACGGACCCGGGTATCAAGTCCCATCCCTACTCCAAAGTCCCTTTGTTATAGTGGGACTTCCAGCTAGCGCGGTTAGCTTAACATTAGCGTGTTGTTTTTGGAGTTAAATACACAATCCCTGGAGGTGTCATTTCGGGTAAAGGGGTTTCCAGGGGTTTATATATGTTTACACCAGCTCTGTGAGTATGAAGTGCTTTTGCAGGGCTGTTTGATCACAAGCAGTGTCAGTGTGTCTGCCAAGCGGGCGAGCCTGAAGTGTAGGCCGCGCTACGAGCTAACGCTAACGCTGAGCTATTGCTAATGCTAACACTCGCTAACAACAGCTAACGTAAACAACAAACAAATCCGCTGCATCATCGCCAGCTTTGATTTAACGTAATAGACGTTTGCCCTCCTCTCGGAACCCGTGCGGGACATGGATTGCAAATTACAATAGCTGTGATCATCTAAACTGTGAAAAACGGCAACATACATGGCAGCAGCCATGTTCGGCCATCGCAGCTGTGATGTCACGAGCGTGCGACAACAATAGCCCCGCTTCCGAGGCAAAAACAAAGCCGGATTATCGGCTGTTAATTTATCGGAAAAAGGCCATTATCGGAAAATAATAAATAACGCAAAATGGCCATATCAGCCGATAATTTATCGGTCTGATAATTATCGTGCATCCCTAACTACTACCTATACTAGTACTACTACCTCTGCTAGTACTACTACCTCTGCTACTGCTAGTACTCACCACAGAGCATGGTGGTGCAGTCAACCAGACTGTGGATCCAGGCCGTTGCGGAGTAATCTCCTCCAAAATGAGCCTGGAACTCCACGAAGAAGATGGAGATGCACCTGCACAGAATGACCATCAGGGACATGAGATACTTTTAGGATTAGTCTAGTAAATTTTAGTAATCGGTTAGTTTTTAGTAAATAAGTTATTTGTGAATTAGAAAACACATTTTGTTTTCCTGAATTAAATAATTATTATGAGATATTGGGAAAACAAAAAAGGTTGTTTCTTGGGAAACTAAATGTACTGTAAAAGGTTGTAAAACACAGCTCTGAGTATTAAACAGAGGGCAACTTGTTGGGAGCTCCACAATAAGTCTACAGTAGGTGTTGCCCTGGTCAACGCATCGCTTCTTCGCCGAGTCATTCACTCAGTCAGTCATGTCACGGAAAGGATGGTTATTTCGGGGGCGCTTGGTGAGATCCCCTCTCGTTTCCCGAAGGATTGGTGCTACTTAAATGTTCACCCCTGCCAGATTGGGGAGCTGCGTGAACTACAACGTGCGCACCTACACACACACACACTGCAACTCAGGACCAACTTCAAACCACCAAGGACTGAAAGAAAATCACTATTAACCTGCCAGAAATGAGCCAGACATTACAAACAAACGTGAACATCTGAGTTTAATGTCGATACAAAGGACTCTGGATGCTCTGGCTGTGTGGAGCCGAGGCAGGTTGATTGTGGTGGCCGTAACGTTAGCTGATAAGTCACTTGAAAACGACAACCTGCACAATGTATCGGCCAGCTCAGCCTCGACATGGCCGGAAGGTTTCTGGATGAATTAGCGGACGTTACTGTGGCGTGTTTGGTCGTGTTTTGGCTTCCGTTGGCTGCGGGGAAATGGATACACACTTTAGCATGAGCCAGGAAAGAACCTACTGTAATCCCCCTGTATTACGGTACAGTCTAATGCCTGGGCCTGATGTGAGCTGGCCGCGACCAAACTGAACAGTCAAACAATGTTCTATATATTAGTTAGCCGCATTTAGCATCAAGCTAACTTTAAACAGGCAGCCCACAGCAGCTAACACAACAAGCTGACACTAATGTGCTGGTGTTAGCTGGACGCAACCAAACCAAAGACGCAAGAGATCTGTTACTGCAGTCAATCAAACAGTCAGTCAAACAATGTTCCGTGACCATAAACATAACGGCTGTTATTCATTAAAGGATGGGTTTTCCGTGGGGAATATGAATATATATTAAATCTCACGCCCCTAAGGTTTTCGAATCCGTTGAAATTCTTGAAATTGGAGCTTCACTCCCAGAGATATCAAGCATCTCTCACATATTTTTTGGGCCAGCCGACGCGTTTCGCGTCATCTGGCCTAAGTCCGCCTTGCGGAAGTCGTGCACCTATGAACTACAACTGTTGTTGGCCATGGTCCCGCCTCTAGAGGTCCTCCACGCCCCTTCAGAGGCCTTGACAAAAACCAAAAGGCAGCCATCTTTTCAACCGCCTAGCCTGCTGTAGCTAATATTAGCTTCCCATAGTTCCTTGCAAAGAGACCATTATCTCGGGAACGGAAGCACTAATCGACACGGGACTGGCGGCATTGGAAAGCTCGTCAAATTTTACATCTAGTAGTAGGTGGGTTGAAGTAACGAAATCAACGCTGAGCAATGTACCCGTTTTTACACATTTTTACAGAAAATAGTTACAACATCAGATGCGCGTAACTCCTACGAAAATGCCTTAAATTGCATGAATTTTTTTTTATGAAGACATCTCCCGACATATATACTACCGTTTACATTTGGTGCAATTTGGAGGCAATTTTATTTTCGATTTATTTCTTGTTCTTTGTATATTTTATTGTCGAAGCCTTCTTCTTCTTCTTCTTTGAGTTTTATGGCGGTTGGCAAACATATATGTGCATTACCGCCACCTACTGGAGTTTGATATGAGGGGTGGGCATATGAGGGGTGGGCATAAAAACGAAGGCCACGCGAGCCCAGTGCATTGTGGGAAATGTAGTATTTCGAGTCCCCGCACCCGCACCTCCCCCCCACCACCCCCCCCACACACAGAGTGGATTTCGGTTGATATCTCTGTGAGTAAACCTCCAATTTCAAAAATTTCAACGGATTCGAAAACCTTAGGGGCGTGAGATTTAATATATATTCATATTCCCCACGGAAAACCCATCCTTTAACGCTAGTTAAGTAGGGAATGTAATGTTAGCCTTCTTCTTCTATTATAGGTTACTTGAATATTGGGGGGATGTATCCTTTATCTCACACTGTTGTATATTTGCTTTCATCATGACACTATACAAGAACACAAACTACATGGAATAACAATTGCCACGTCACTCCATCCGTGGCTGTACCCAATCTAGCCACAACCCAGGAAGGGATCATGTCTATGTTCCCCGGGTTCTATGTTCCCCGGGTTCTATATTCCCCGTTTTTCACTAACCTCTCCCAGCCCCCACGCCAAACCTAACCTCCCCCCATGCCTAAACCTAACCTCCCCCAGACCCTAACCCAAAACCTAACCTCTCCCACCCCCACGCCTAAACCTAAGGTCGGCATTGCGGGTGGTCGGCATAGGGGGTGGACACCATTTGGGAAAAACGGGGAACATAGGACCCGGGGAACATAGGGATGACCCCCCCAGGAATGCCTGCCCCCGCAGTTGCCACATGTCGCACGTGGTCATGGGCCGAATTTGCCCTTATTAAAGTAGGGACAGGATATTTAGTGCTTAGTTATGGTACATTCATTGTTTTCTTTTGTACAGTTTAGCTTTGTCGCTTTGTTAGCTTTAGTTTTTCATACTCTTTGTATAGTTTTTCGTATTGTTTGTACTAGGGGTGCACCGATCGATCGACACGCAATCTGTATCGGCCGATTTTGACCTCAAATATGTGATCTGCTGCTGCAGATATTTCTTTATTGTCGCCGATTGCATAGCCGATCATGCTGCACGTGAGAAACATGAGGCAGCCCATTTTCATGTCTTCAATGTCTATCGTTTAACTTTCATATTGTCCTCTAACGTTTATATCATTGTGTTGCAAAGCACACGCTTTGCTTTCGTCAGTGTACTCACCTCCACACACACCACACCAGACATTCAACACACCCCTTGCGTCTTTGAATCACACACATCAGCCGGTGATTACAGCAGACTCAGCAGAGAGAAGTTACCTCCAGTCCTCCCGCCTACCGAGGCATTTGCATGCTGTTAAGGGGGTCATCCCTATGTTCCCCGGGTTCTATATTCCCCGGGTTAAGGGGGTCATCCCTATGTTCCCCGGGTTCTATATTCCCCGGGTTCTATATTCCCCATTTTTCAGCAAAAGGGTTCTTTGTTCCCCAGGTTCTATATGTTCCCCGTTTTTCAGAAAAAGGGCTCTATGTTCCCCGCTTTCAGAAAAAGGGCACTATGTTCCCCGCTTTTCACTAAGAGGGTTCTATGTTCCCCGCTTTTCACTAAGAGGGTTCTATGTTCCCCGCTTTTCACTAAGAGGGTTCTATGTTCCCCTCTATGTTCCCCGCTATGTTCCCGGGTCCGATGTTTCCCCCGAAATGCCTTCGGTGACGATCGGCTTATACCCAAATCACTAAATGAACTAGCCTAATATAAACTATACACGTTTTAATGAGTGCAACACAAATTAACTTAAACACTTCAACTTACATGTCTCAGGGACGCATCCACACAGTAACCAAAAGTTATCAGTCTCTCTCTCTGAACCGCGGACAGCAGACGCTCTCCTCCCTCCTCTCCCCGTCTGCTCCGCGCGTCCGCTCCAAAACTCTGACGCTCACCAGACAGCTATTTTCTGAACGTTAGAAATGTAGGCTACTCTCCTCACAAATAAATGTTTCAAGTCATAAAATGGTGTTGGTTTTCTTGTTTTATAGTCTCATAATGAAGTAGGCTACGGGAGGATGAGCTCACAGCAGTTCACAATGCCCTCTGAAAACCACATAGCGAACCCTGCCTCTCACACCTGGGCCCTCTGACCCGCCCGCATGACAACCCCCCCCCCGCTCCCCATCGTGGAAAAAAAGCGAATTAGGCTACCACTTAATTTCCTTGCGTCCTATGACAATACCATCTCAAAATAACAATAATAATCATCAAATGAGACATAATGAACCCTCTTAGTGAAAAACGGGGAATATAGAACCCGGGGAACATAGAACCCGGGGAACATAGACATGATCCCCTGTTAAGTCCGTGTTTGATCCATATTTGCGTGTATCCTCCTAACGTTAATAGCTCCGGTTAGCGTTAGCCGCTTTAGCTTAATCGATAAAATAGTTTACTTGGGTCGAAGTTATTTTCTTGTGTAACAGGGAAATCCCGGAAAATTGAGTATTTTTGTTGAGTGAACTGAACTGCATTGAACTGGTAACATGGAAATCCCGAAGTGGAACGATTTTTGTTCTTTTATAAACTGAACTGAGGGAACTGGACTGAACTACTAGCCATTTAGTTCAACACAGTCTTGTGCTCCAATTATCTCACACACAAAAAATCATGTTGGCAGTTTCCTTTAGCCTACACAGTATAAAATATTGATGTAGAAAAAAAGAAAATGTGCTGCACTTTCAATTTGATGCATGAAATGTAGGCCTATATGTAAAATGGACACTGTTCTATAATAGACTGCTATAGCTGCTTACAAAATAAATAAATAAATATATATATATATATATCGGTGATCGGTAATCGGTAATCGGTGATCGGTCGATGATCGGTTGGGCAGATATTCCTCATAGGTGATCGGCAATCGGTGATCGGTGGCAAAAAACGTGATCGGTGCACCCCTAGTTTGTACAGTTTTTCATACTCTTTGTATAGTTTTTTGTACCCCAGTACAACAATGGCCAGCACAACAATGGCCGAAATCAACAACAACCACAGCAGCAGCAGAGGATCACCTACTGCAAAGAAACGCTACTCAGCAGAAGGCAGCCGAGCATTCACCACAGTCGGAAACTCGCCACTCCGCCACTCGCATTTAGCATCAAGCTAACTTTAAACAGGCAGCCCACAGCAGCTAACACAACAAGCTGACACTAATGTGCTGGTGTTAGCTGGACGCAACCAAACCAAAGACGCAAGAGATCTGTTACTGCAGTCAATCAAACAGTCAGTCAAACAATGTTCCGTGACCATAAACATAACGGCTGTTATTCATTAAAGGATGGGTTTTCCGTGGGGAATATGAATATATATTAAATCTCACGCCCCTAAGGTTTTCGAATCCGTTGAAATTCTTGAAATTGGAGCTTCACTCCCAGAGATATCAAGCATCTCTCACATATTTTTTGGGCCAGCCGACGCGTTTCGCGTCATCTGGCCTAAGTCCGCCTTGCGGAAGTCGTGCACCTATGAACTACAACTGTTGTTGGCCATGGTCCCGCCTCTAGAGGTCCTCCACGCCCCTTCAGAGGCCTTGACAAAAACCAAAAGGCAGCCATCTTTTCAACCGCCTAGCCTGCTGTAGCTAATATTAGCTTCCCATAGTTCCTTGCAAAGAGACCATTATCTCGGGAACGGAAGCACTAATCGACACGGGACTGGCGGCATTGGAAAGCTCGTCAAATTTTACATCTAGTAGTAGGTGGGTTGAAGTAACGAAATCAACGCTGAGCAATGTACCCGTTTTTACACATTTTTACAGAAAATAGTTACAACATCAGATGCGCGTAACTCCTACGAAAATGCCTTAAATTGCATGAATTTTTTTTTATGAAGACATCTCCCGACATATATACTACCGTTTACATTTGGTGCAATTTGGAGGCAATTTTATTTTCGATTTATTTCTTGTTCTTTGTATATTTTATTGTCGAAGCCTTCTTCTTCTTCTTCTTTGAGTTTTATGGCGGTTGGCAAACATATATGTGCATTACCGCCACCTACTGGAGTTTGATATGAGGGGTGGGCATATGAGGGGTGGGCATAAAAACGAAGGCCACGCGAGCCCAGTGCATTGTGGGAAATGTAGTATTTCGAGTCCCCGCACCCGCACCTCCCCCCCACCACCCCCCCCCACACACAGAGTGGATTTCGGTTGATATCTCTGTGAGTAAACCTCCAATTTCAAAAATTTCAACGGATTCGAAAACCTTAGGGGCGTGAGATTTAATATATATTCATATTCCCCACGGAAAACCCATCCTTTAACGCTAGTTAAGTAGGGAATGTAATGTTAGCCTTCTTCTTCTATTATAGGTTACTTGAATATTGGGGGGATGTATCCTTTATCTCACACTGTTGTATATTTGCTTTCATCATGACACTATACAAGAACACAAACTACATGGAATAACAATTGCCACGTCACTCCATCCGTGGCTGTACCCAATCTAGCCACAACCCAGGAAGGGATCATGTCTATGTTCCCCGGGTTCTATGTTCCCCGGGTTCTATATTCCCCGTTTTTCACTAACCTCTCCCAGCCCCCACGCCAAACCTAACCTCCCCCCATGCCTAAACCTAACCTCCCCCAGACCCTAACCCAAAACCTAACCTCTCCCACCCCCACGCCTAAACCTAAGGTCGGCATTGCGGGTGGTCGGCATAGGGGGTGGACACCATTTGGGAAAAACGGGGAACATAGGACCCGGGGAACATAGGGATGACCCCCCCAGGAATGCCTGCCCCCGCAGTTGCCACATGTCGCACGTGGTCATGGGCCGAATTTGCCCTTATTAAAGTAGGGACAGGATATTTAGTGCTTAGTTATGGTACATTCATTGTTTTCTTTTGTACAGTTTAGCTTTGTAGCTTTGTTAGCTTTAGTTTTTCATACTCTTTGTATAGTTTTTCGTATTGTTTGTACTAGGGGTGCACCGATCGATCGACACGCAATCTGTATCGGCCGATTTTGACCTCAAATATGTGATCTGCTGCTGCAGATATTTCTTTATTGTCGCCGATTGCATAGCCGATCATGCTGCACGTGAGAAACATGAGGCAGCCCATTTTCATGTCTTCAATGTCTATCGTTTAACTTTCATATTGTGCTCTAACGTTTATATCATTGTGTTGCAAAGCACACGCTTTGCTTTCGTCAGTGTACTCACCTCCACACACACCACACCAGACTGTCAACACACCCCTTGCGTCTTTGAATCACACACATCAGCCGGTGATTACAGCAGACTCAGCAGAGAGAAGTTACCTCCAGTCCTCCCGCCTACCGAGGCATTTGCATGCTGTTAAGGGGGTCATCCCTATGTTCCCCGGGTTCTATATTCCCCGGGTTAAGGGGGTCATCCCTATGTTCCCCGGGTTCTATATTCCCCGGGTTCTATATTCCCCGTTTTTCAGCAAAAGGGTTCTTTGTTCCCCAGGTTCTATATGTTCCCCGTTTTTCAGAAAAAGGGCTCTATGTTCCCCGCTTTCAGAAAAAGGGCACTATGTTCCCCGCTTTTCACTAAGAGGGTTCTATGTTCCCCGCTTTTCACTAAGAGGGTTCTATGTTCCCCGCTTTTCACTAAGAGGGTTCTATGTTCCCCTCTATGTTCCCCGCTATGTTCCCGGGTCCGATGTTTCCCCCGAAATGCCTTCGGTGACGATCGGCTTATACCCAAATCACTAAATGAACTAGCCTAATATAAACTATACACGTTTTAATGAGTGCAACACAAATTAACTTAAACACTTCAACTTACATGTCTCAGGGACGCATCCACACAGTAACCAAAAGTTATCAGTCTCTCTCTCTGAACCGCGGACAGCAGACGCTCTCCTCCCTCCTCTCCCCGTCTGCTCCGCGCGTCCGCTCCAAAACTCTGACGCTCACCAGACAGCTATTTTCTGAACGTTAGAAATGTAGGCTACTCTCCTCACAAATAAATGTTTCAAGTCATAAAATGGTGTTGGTTTTCTTGTTTTATAGTCTCATAATGAAGTAGGCTACGGGAGGATGAGCTCACAGCAGTTCACAATGCCCTCTGAAAACCACATAGCGAACCCTGCCTCTCACACCTGGGCCCTCTGACCCGCCCGCATGACAACCCCCCCCCCCGCTCCCCATCGTGGAAAAAAAGCGAATTAGGCTACCACTTAATTTCCTTGCGTCCTATGACAATACCATCTCAAAATAACAATAATAATCATCAAATGAGACATAATGAGCTAAGCCCGGGCGCCAGGATGAAATCAAATGGCTCAGGGATTGATTTGAAATAAATAAATAAACTGTGCGCACACAGTCACACACACACACACACATCAGCGGCAGGATTGTGATCAGTGAAGCTGCTGGAGATCTGGTTTAGAAGGCTGTCGATTACGCTGCAGTGGACCGCTCTGTACCGTGCGCAAACGTCTCCAGCTCCACGGATGCGCGGATTGGCTAATTTGTGTTGCACTCATTAAAACGTGTATAGTTTATATTAGGCTAGTTCATTTAGTGATTTGGGTATAAGCCGATCGTCACCGAAGGCATTTCGGGGGAAACATCGGACCCGGGAACATAGCGGGGAACATAGAGGGGAACATAGAACCCTCTTAGTGAAAAGCGGGGAACACAAGAACCCTCTTAGTGAAAAGCGGGGAACATAGAACCTGGGGAACATAGAACCCTCTTAGTGAAAAGCGGGGAACATAGAACCTGGGGAACATAGAACCCTCTTAGTGAAAAACGGGGAATATAGAACCCGGGGAACATAGAACCCGGGGAACATAGACATGATCCCCTGTTAAGTCCGTGTTTGATCCATATTTGCGTGTATCCTCCTAACGTTAATAGCTCCGGTTAGCGTTAGCCGCTTTAGCTTAATCGATAAAATAGTTTACTTGGGTCGAAGTTATTTTCTTGTGTAACAGGGAAATCCCGGAAAATTGAGTATTTTTGTTGAGTGAACTGAACTGCATTGAACTGGTAACATGGAAATCCCGAAGTGGAACGATTTTTGTTCTTTTATAAACTGAACTGAGGGAACTGGACTGAACTACTAGCCATTTAGTTCAACACAGTCTTGTGCTCCAATTATCTCA
The DNA here is from genome assembly GCF_964638095.1 of Poromitra crassiceps. Classification (NCBI taxonomy): domain Eukaryota; kingdom Metazoa; phylum Chordata; class Actinopteri; order Beryciformes; family Melamphaidae; genus Poromitra; species Poromitra crassiceps. The sequence goes on from NC_139629.1 coordinate 59,420,215, forward strand.
CACACAAAAAATCATGTTGGCAGTTTCCTTTAGCCTACACAGTATAAAATATTGATGTAGAAAAAAAGAAAATGTGCTGCACTTTCAATTTGATGCATGAAATGTAGGCCTATATGTAAAATGGACACTGTTCTATAATAGACTGCTATAGCTGCTTACAAAATAAATAAATAAATATATATATATATATATCGGTGATCGGTAATCGGTAATCGGTGATCGGTCGATGATCGGTTGGGCAGATATTCCTCATAGGTGATCGGCAATCGGTGATCGGTGGCAAAAAACGTGATCGGTGCACCCCTAGTTTGTACAGTTTTTCATACTCTTTGTATAGTTTTTTGTACCCCAGTACAACAATGGCCAGCACAACAATGGCCGAAATCAACAACAACCACAGCAGCAGCAGAGGATCACCTACTGCAAAGAAACGCTACTCAGCAGAAGGCAGCCGAGCATTCACCACAGTCGGAAACTCGCCACTCCGGACCCCCTCTCATATAACCCTGAACTGATCCAGAAGACCGAGCGGAGGAAGAGACAAGACGGGGTCCTGGTCTGAATGTGGCGGCGTGCTCACCAGCCACCACTACCGAGCATGTTACTGGCCAACGTGCATCCCTGGGCAATAAGATGTGTGAGCTATACGGGCACGGATCACTTTCCAGCCGGACATCAGGAACTGTAATGTAATGTGCTTGATGTGGCTGTTGCTGAGGTAGTGGACCATGCCATCAAACCCATGGGTAAGTAGTCTGTACCATAGGTAGACTGTACAGTATGTAGTCTGTACAGTAAGTAGTCTGTAGCCTACTGTAAGTAGACTGTACATTATGTCGTCTGTGTAGACCGTACTGTATGTAGAATGTACAGTAATTAGCCTGTACAGTAAGTAGACTGTACAGTGTACACAGTATGTAGTCTGTGTAGACTGTACATTATGTAGACTCTACAGTAAGTAGTCTGTAAGCAGACTGTACAGTATGTAGTAGATGTAGGCTGTACAGGAAGTAGTCTGTACCGTAAGTAGACTGTACAATGTAGACTGTACAGTAAAGTAGTCTGTACCGTAAGCAGACTGTACAGTATGTAGTCGGTGTAGACTGTACAGTAAGTAGTCTGTACCGTAAGTAGACTGTACAGTATGTAGACTGTACAGTAAGTAGTCTGTATACAGTAAGTAGACAGTATGTAGTCTGTGTAGACTGTACAGTAAAGCTGCGTTCACAGGATAAGCGATCCTCTCTTCTCTCAGGTAGAGCAGAGAAAGGTCAACGCTAAGTTGGTCAAAGTTTAAACAATTTGAACTTTGACCTCAGCGCACGGTGGCAAATTCGAGTGACGCAAAGGGTAGCCCTGCCGCATAGTTGGGAGGCACCGCTCTCCCCATAGGAAACAATGGCACAGCGGGCAAGAGCTGTTTTACCGCGGCTCATGTTTGGGGGGCTTAACGTGTTACTTCACATTTTTTTGTGAAGCTTACTGAAATTACTGAATGCACAGGAGCGTGTGAGCCCATTGACCTTGCATTTGTAAGTATTAGTAAGTAGCAAATAGGTCTAGGCAAAAATCAGAACTATCCCTTTAAGTAGACAGTACAGTACAGTAAGTAGACTGTATGTAGATTTATAGTCCATGTGTAATCTGTATGTAGACCTGTGTCCAGCAGTAAAACATGTTTACATCGCCTGTAACCCAACCTAACTGGCTGTGTGTGCGTGCATGCATGCTTGTAGCGTTGACAGAAACACAAGCTAACCCTCGTCATCCCATTAGTAATGCTAACTGTGAGCTTATCATAAACTCTCTCTCCATCTGACCTCCTCTCTCTATCTATCTACTCTATCTATCTATCTATCTATCTATATATATATCTATCTATCTATCTATCTATCTATCTATCTACAGTATACAGTAGGCTATATCTCTTCTCTCTCTCTTTCTCGATCTCACCCCTCTCTCTGAGTCTATATATCTATCTATCTATCTATCTATCTATCTATCTATGTATCTCTCCCTCTCTCTCTCTTGTCTCTCAAACAATCAAGGTATATTTCCCAGTATTTTGGATGATTCTGCAGCATGTTGAAAGTGCTGTGTCGTTATAGATGTGTCTTGGAGTGGAGGATCCTGTTTCTGAGCATGTTGGGAATGTGGGAATATTTGTCAGAGCATGTCAGTCCTTAGGACCTGAGGAAGTATAGGAAAAATGCTGTTCAGCCAGTTTCCAAAACATTAGTCCCAACGCCAGACCCATGAGAGTTCTTACGCTGCTACACTACGTTCTCTGGGTCTGAGACACTTTCCCTCAGCCAGCTGGTTATGTGAGGGAACCATTCACTTGGTGGCCAGTGGTGGATTCAGTCTTCCCCAATCAGTAACGACTTTGCGATCAGACGACACGGGAGGCGCAGCCCATTTTTAGAACTGCTCTCTCATCGGTGCTACGACCTGTCACTCATTCAATTTCAACCCGCCTTCAAAAACCAGCAGTGGCCGTGAAGTGGTACAGACTCATTTACGTAGTATGCGGAGCGCAGCGATTCAACATAATATTTGAGTCTGGGGAGAGACTACCAAAACATAAACCGTACACATTACCTAACACACATCAGATTGATTTTGTCAGAATAGGTCACATATGAAAGAGGAAAAATCTAAGAGGAAAACTGTCCCTTTATAAACGGAGAACTCCACCCGACCGGGTTAGCTAGGCCACATTAAACAAACACACAAATGAGAGTTTAATCTGAGCTGATAGGTTGTGTTGTGAAAAACCACATCATCACTTTTCAAACAAGATTCACTATCTCAAAGACCCCCTCAGCAGGGTGGGGGGTTGGATGGTGTGTGTGTGTGTGTGTGTGTGTGTGTGTGTGTGTGTGTGTGTGTGTGTGTGTGTGCGTGTGCGTGTGCGTGTGCGTGTGCGTGTGCGTGTGCGTGTGTGTGTGTGTGTGTGTGTGAGACCACGTTGGGAAACAGCATTTTCAGCAGCTTGGCTGGCTCCCTCTAGAGGCCAGGGCGGTCCAGCTGCAGCTCAGTATGGTCCACAATATCTGCAACAATAGGGCCCCTGAATATCTTAAGGATCATTTCCAGAGGAGTGGTGACGCTCATGCTCATCAAACCAGAGCTAGTATAGCAGATCTTTGCCTGCCCAGGTTCAAAACCAACATGGGCAAATGTTCTTTTAGGTTTAGTGGAGCTGTAAACTGGAACATGTTAGCCCTCCCGATCAAGACTACTACCAGCCAGCTTTCTTTTAAAATGAAGGTCAAATCCTGGCTTTTAGATAATGTCACAGCATAGATGCACTTTGTCTTGGTTCTCTTTCATTTAATTTTATATTATTTTATGTATTTTTATTACTTTTAGTATTTGAGCATTGTTTTGTATTTTAGTATTGTATAGTAGTCTATAGTCTATGTCAGTGATTCCCAACCTGTGGTCCGCGGCCCCCTGGTGGGCCGCGAAGGTATTGCAAGTGGGCCGCCAAATCATTTCCAAAAAAGTATGATTTTTGAAAAAAAAAAAAAAAAATTTTTTTTTTTTTTCAATTTTTTTTTGGAAAGATTTTGAAAAATCATACTTGAAAAAGTATGATTTTTGTTTCTTTGATGTTATTGCTTTTGCTTGAATTGAAGTTTCATCTTTACATCATCTTTATATTGGGTTTGTGTTTATTTGTAACCCTATCGATTTAATGGGCTTTCTTCTGATATTTGGATTTTGTTTGGATCTGATATTGGATGTCAAATTGTTATGAGAATGCATTTTTCCATTGTTGAAGGATACCGTTATTTATTAATCATTTGTTAATTAGCCTGTTACAGACAGCCCCTTGCTTGTCATTTCTGACATCTGTGTGGTGCTGATGGACAGCTCCTTGAATGATTGGTGTGTGTGTGTGTGTGTGTGTGTGTGTGTGTGTGTGTGTGTGTGTGTGTGTGTGTGTGTGTGTGTGTGTGTGTGTGTGTCTGTGTGTGTGTGTGCGTGTGTGTGTGTGTATGTGTGTGTGTGTGTGGACAGCTCCTTGAAAACTGTAATACTGAAGGTGTTGCAACATGTTACAGGTGCTGTGTTAGTGACTGTGGAGCTTCCAACATGTTTCTCCTGTATTCAGTTCAGTCCTTTATGTTCAATTTTCAATAAAAAAGTGCTCTGAGAACGCATTATATGGCCTTTGTATTTATGGGGTCGGAGGTGGGCCGCGAACATTTTTGAGACATAAAAGTGGGCCCTGAGTTGGAAAAGGTTGGGAACCACTGGTCTATGTCTCTCTTTTATCATTCTTTGTACTTATGCTTGTTTCGTGTTGTTTGTATTGTCTGTCCTAGACCAAGGACCACAATGAAAACAAGTCTTTGACTTTATTGTGTTTTAATCCTTGATGATGTTTTCCGAGATGCATGTCCTCTGTTCCATGTTTTCTTTGTTACAATACATCAAATAAAATCAATCAATCAATCAATCACACACGCGCGTGTGCCTGCGTGCGCATGCGTGGTACCTGGTAACAGCTCGTGTGCAGACGGTCACCATAAAGCAGCAGCCAACAATCACCCAGCCCCACCCTCCATCCGGCGGCGACGCCCCGACACCACGTTTCCCAGGATGCATTGCAGCGGTGTCCACCGCGGCCAGCTGGTGTCCTGCTCCTGGTGCTGCGCCTGCTTCAGATCCGGAAGTCGTGATTGGTCCAAATACTTCAAACTTTATTACCAATGACGAAGCAAAAAGTCTTTCTGTGTTTCCGTTCTCTGCTTTGTCCAATCCAAATTGCTGACGCTGTTCTATGGCGTCCCGGTTTTGCTCTCCGACTCTGAGAGGGAACCAAGCAGAATTTCGCTCGTTTTTGTTTTGTAAAGAACTGCAAAAACAAACTTTTCTCAGAAAACGGTTTGTGGAAAAAGTGAGAGAAAATACTAGTTTTCTGTTTCTTGCTGTCTCTCTCTCTCTCTCTCTCTCTCTCTCTCTCTCACACACAATCTCTCTGTAAAGAATGCTCCAAACAAGTGGAACCAATCAAAGTGTCAAGGTGTGAAACTCACACACAATATTTCTCTCTCACACTCTCGCTCTGTCTACCCTGACTCCTCCCTGTCAGATCTCCAGGCTTGGGAAAGAGCCCCCCCCCTGCCTCTCTCTCCCTTCCTCCCCCCCCCCCCCTCTCTCTCTGTCTCCCTTCCTCCCCCCCCCCTCTCTCTCTGTCTCCCTTCCTCCCCCCTCTCTCTCTCTCTCTCTTGAGCTGAAAACCTTTAGTCAATAAGTCACCAGCCGACCTCAATCATTACCTGGCCTGTTGGGGTCAAGTGGGCTCTGGAGGTGATGAGATATTAACCAAGCACACCCGCAAAAGTGCGCTTAGGAAAAAAAACATTGATACTTCATCTGATTGGCCAGGAGTGAAGCGGCTGCTGAAGCTCTGAGCCGTCAAACACACACTGCCTCAGAGCATCAACAGCAACACAGACACAGACACACACACACACACACACACACACACACACCGGCTCTGCAATGGTGGACTGAGGTCCAGCTGGGTGTCAGGTGGCGTAAACGAAGTGCGCCCAGATACAGTTGTCTGGGTGTACGTACAGTATTTATGTCCTGCTGGGTGTGTGTGTGTGTGTGTGTGTGTGTGTGTGTTTATTTATGTCCTTGGGGTCCCAGGAAGAGAGAGAGGGGGGGGGGGGGGGGGGGGGGGAGGTGTTTACTGGCAGAGGGACAGATGTCAGGAGAGGCACTGGCCTGGTTTACACAACAGTGACAAACCAAGTCTGGGCCTTTTCCACTGGCACTTTTGGCTACTTTTGTAAGATGTAACACTACATCGGAAGATATTCAGGTGAGCTTCAGTTACATTAAGTGAGCTTATATCCAACCAAACAGCTTTCCATGGTATAATGTTAGAGCCTGCAGTCAGCAGAAGAGCTGACCTGACATCACTTTTCCTCCAGCCATGTGGCTAGACTGGTCGGTACTATGAATAACTGCAGAGCTCTCATGTAGGGTTGCCACCTTTCATGCAGAAAAATAAGGGACGCCCCCCCGAAGCAGGGGCCCCGCTCCTCGGGGCCACGACCACCACGGGCCCGAGGGCGGGGTAGGGTGCCATTGGTAGTAAATCATAACTTAGATTGTTTCAAGAAAGCATTTAGATAAGTATTAAAGTGCTTAATTAACAATGAACTAATATATAGCTTTTCAGCTATAAACTCTTCAGTAAATGGATATATTTGAGAAAAATATATTATTAGGTCAACAATATTTGCTGATCTCTGAACACCTTTTTTATTGCCTTTTTGTCTGTTAATGTGTTAGCCTATTGAAGAATGCATTTTTCCAGATTAGTGAGCATAACTGAGTTGTTTACTTTCTTCTCATGTGCACTATATTGATTCATGTAGATTCATGTTTATGTATTTGACTGTAAAACTCACAAATCACATCATAATAGTGTAGCCTAGAGAAGCACCTCAGCAGCCAAGATGTATATTTATAAGGCAGACAGTAGCCAAAATACAACTGATACAACTGTTCTGATCAATCAGAACATGATGTCCAGAAGGGGTTAAAAAGCTGTCATTACTGTATCAGCCTCGGGAGTTGCTTGTGGGACACTGCAGGGTGTCCTGACATGACGTGAATGTTCTCCTGACTGAGACATGCTGCTGTCTAACGTGACATCTGCCAGCCAGGCCACCATGCACCACCACAGAAAACACATGCCTAGCAGTTGGCTACATCATATCTGACGCTCGACACTAAAATGAAAAATAACTAACCTTATTGTAATTGTTTTCCGATTATTAGGGGTCCATGCACGAAGTGCAAGGATCCCTATTGTGATTGTTCCAATTATTAGGGGTCCAAGCACGAAGTGCGTGGATCCCTATTGTAATTGTTCCGATTATTTTTGTTTTTAGGGGTCCAAGCACTGTTCTGATTATGTTTTTTCTTTTTCTTTTTCTTTTTCTTCTTCTCCGGTAAAACTGTATGTACAGCAGAAACTGTAATGCTCAGCGTAGCCAGACTCGGCACATAGATTGCAAATGTGCCTCACTACTCATAAACAAAAAATGACCCATATCGGCCAGATGGTGGCGCTATAACAGACCATTTCCTACTAGTAAGGCCACGCCCATTTCTGTCTGGTACATTTTCCGCCATTTTGAATTTGATCAAAAACATGGGGTCATCTACGGACTACCCCGACCTAAACTTATTAAAGGATTTTGGATACGTGAAACCGTTTTGAAATGATACATACTTTTGTGTATTTGCTTTTGTTCTTTTCCTGACCTAAAAGTGTGTGGATCTCAGAAACCATACACCCCCCATCACCCAAACTTTCCACACAGGTTCAAGACATCACCTACTACTCAGAGGGAAAAAATACACCAATCCACCAGATGGTGGCGCTGTAACAGCCAATGTCACGTTTTTTGGTCCATAACTTCTGAACCACGGACCGTAGAATCAAAATTCCACATCTACTGGATTCCCTGGAGCATCATGCATCTAACCTACTAGGCCACGCCGATTTCTGTCTGGTAGATTTTCCGCCATTTTGAATTAGATCAAAAACCTACTTTTGCCAACTCCTCCTAGACCGTTTGGCCAAATCACACAAAAAAATTTCTGTGTCATCTATGGACTACCCCGACCTAAACTTATCAAAGGATTTTGGAGACGTGAAACCGTTTTGAAATTATAAATCTCTAAACTTTTAATGAAACACACCCTGACACTAAATTGACCACAACTCATTAACCGGTCAAGTACAACTACTGCTGCTACTACTGCTACCACTCCCACTACTACCAACATTACTACTACTACTATTACTACTGCTACTACTACTACTACTACTACTACTACTACTACTGCTTGGAAACCATCAGGTCACCGGATCTCAACCAAACTTTGTTTACTTGTGCACATACCAACTCTGAATAAATGTGCACTATTCAGTGTCTTCTATATTATCTGACATATACCCCCTAAGTCACCGGAAGCTTGGACCCCGCATCGCCACTTGCGGCTATAGTTTTTATTAGGGGTCTACGCACGAAGTGCGTGGATCCCTATTGTAATTGTTTCCGATTATTGGTTTTTTTTTCTTCTTCTCCAGTAAAACTGTATGTACAGCAGAAACTGTAATGCTCAGCATAGCCAGACTGGGCACATAGATTGGAAATGTGCCTCACTACTCAAAAACAAAAAATTACCCATATCGGCCAGATGGTGGCGCTATAACAGACCATTTTGCGGTATGGTCCAATTTCACGTTTTTTGCTCCATAACTTCTGAACCACGAGCCATAGAATCAAAATTCCACATCTACTGGTTTCCCTGGAGCATCATGCATCTAACCTACTAGGCCACGCCCATTTCTGTCTGCTAGATTTTCCGCCATTTTGAATTTGATCAAAAACCTACTTTTGCGAACTCCTCCTAGACCGTTTGGCCAAATCACACTAATTTTCTTCTGGGTCATCTATGGACTACCCCGACCTAAAATTATTTTATTATTTAGAAGTTTATTTCAGGGACAACGTACAAAAAACATTAATCTCCGAAGAGAAAAGATGCACTAGATTATAGCTTTTGCTATTTTACATCTCCAGTCCCTTGTTCATACAATATAAAACAATACAATAAAAATATACAATGTAAAACAATAAAATAAAAACATACAATAACATATTAAAAGAAAACCCTAGGTCAATAAGCCTACTTACACAGAAGCCAGAGGCCCCAGTGGTTAATTCTCATCATGCCTGTGTTTCTCAAGTATCTTACAGTGGTGGAAGTGCATAGGCTTTTTGTCTAAAGTTTTCAGGGTTTGCTTATACAAGGAAACAAGAGGTCTTGTAACTGATTCACTAGCTTGTCCCCAGCATGTGATACAGTATGCCATGTGGGAGAGAATCATAGCGTGCATAAATGTCTTGGCTGCATCTAAGAAGAGACAGTTTCTGATGTGTCTAAAATTACCTATGGCTCTTAAAGTTTAAATTGGAGTCTAGTACCACACCAAGATATTTAAAGTCAGAGACTACGTCAACCTTGACACCTTTGATCAGGATGTCCGCTGTTGGAGCCATCTTCCTGGGTTTCTTGGGGAAGAACATAGCTTTTGTCTTAGATACATTGAGACTTAGGCCTGACTCTTCTAGCCATTTTGTGATACTCTCCAACGCAGTTGTTAACTTAACAGCTGCTAGCGCGGCTGTTGCTGCATAAGTCCACACAACAGTGTCGTCAGCATACATCTGAAGATGGATGTCTTGAGGACAGTGCTGTGGGAGATCATTCATATACATGCTAAATAATAGCGCCCCCAACACGGACCCTTGTGGGACACCCATTATACAGTTCATGACACTAGACAAAGTATCACCCACTTTAACACATTGCCTCCTATTAGATAGGTATGAAGACATCCATGCCAGTGCCGTGTTTGAAAAATTAAAATTAGACCGTTTTGACAGCAAGACAGCATGGTTCACTGTGTCGAAAGCTTTGCTCAGATCTAAAAACACAGTACCCGCTACAGATTCCTTATCAAGCCTGGATTTGACATGTTCTATAAAATGCAAAGTTGCAGTTTCAGTAGAATGATTCGCTCTGAAACCGAACTGCATCCGATGCAGCCCAAACTCACTTGTGTCGAGGAAAGTGGTCAGCTGGTCAGCGACCACTTTTTCGGCAATCTTAGAGAGTATAGGCAGTATACTTATCGGTCTATAGTTACAGGCATCAAAGCTACTAGCCTGTAGCCCATACAGCAAATGGAGCTAACTACACCTAGCGCTAACTACAACCTGACAACGGAGACGGGACACCGAAGCTGCAGTGGGGCTCGCCTTTAGCCCGGATCTGCAGCCCGGTGACAGGTAAAGAGCCGAACTCTCTAATTATAGAGCGGAACCCTCTCCCTTGAGCCGATTACTGCTAGCATCTGCTAGCAGCGCAACCTTGCCCATGATGACGGGAGGCACCGGGGTGGCTACAGCCTTGCTTGCCCTGGTCTTATTTCTAAACTTGTCATCTCTCACCACAACTGACTGCTCTGAAAGAAATCCTGGTGAACACATCGGCTTCAGGAAAGCAACGCTATACAGCATCTTAGCGTCCACACTCCACAATGACAGCAAGATCCACAACCGGGTCAGACGTAAACACTCCATCAGAACTGTAAATACCTACAAACTACTCATCACGCTCGCCCTTCTGCTCTCTGGGGACATCCACCAATGCCCTGGTCCAGCTGCTGTGAGACCAGGTGGGATCCCAGCGTCACCGGCAGGACGAGCGACGGAGGAGATCCCCCACCTAGCGCCTTCGGCTAGCGGCCTGGCAGCAGCGACGTCACCCACGCGTGGCAGCAAACATCTCCGACGGGGCTAACACCACCAGCCGAGCAGACTCCATCTCCGTGGGTCTGGCGTGTGGAGCAGCTAACATCACCAGCCGAGCAGCTAGCATCCCCAACGGAGCAACGTGTGCGAGCACTAGACGGAACCTCGGACCCGGAGGACTCCAGAGGGGACAGCAGCGCGCCGTTTGCCAGCTGAGTCATGCCTACGGCTCCTTGCCCAGCAGCTGGTAAACAGCTTTCACCTCGGCATCACTACAGGGCTGTGACGACTTCCATCATCACATCCCTGGCTTCTGTGGCGGCGACAGCGGGTGTCCAGCCCGGGGCCATCGCTGATCAGCAGACATCTCCATCATCATCGGTCTCTTTTTCCACACTACCAAGGGACGATGCACTGAGCGACCACTCGGAGCCAGAGGTGAGACTGAAGCGCATGTTTTCCTCCCGAGGAAGCCGTCTTCCAAAAATACATGAACTACGTATTATCACAGCAAAATGTAAACCTGACATTTTCATATTGTCAGAATGTTGGCTAGACAGCTCTATTATGGACAATGAAATTGAGGTAAATAACTTTTCTGTGATCAGGAAGGATAGAAACCGAAAAGGTGGTGGGGTTAGTATTTATATAAGACAAGGCTTAGAGTACAATTTCAGAACTGATATGGAAGTAAAAGAGCTGGAAGCAGTTTGGTTGGATAAACTTTTATGACTTACTTGAGGAGCACTGTTCCGAGTATATTTCCAACGCTGAAACTATAATTATGGGGGACATGAACACAAACATGAATAACAAAGATACTCCACTGTATAAAGTTTTTGATGATTTCTGTAGAGTAGCAGGGCTCAGTCAACTACTTAAGGAGCCCACCAGAATCACCAACACTACCGCCAGTATTATCAACCTTATCCTGGTGACTAACTGTGAAAATGTTTCTCACAGTGGTGTTGTAAATCACAGCCTGAGTGACCATGAATATATTCACCTTACTAGGAAAATTAAAAGACATATCTGCAACCACCATAACTCAGTCAGTTTGAGAAGTAGTAAACACTACAACAAAGACAAGTTCATTGAGTCTCTCAACAAAAATAAACAATTACCCGGTATTTTGGAATGTCAGGATGTAGACATAGCACTTAGCACTTTCACTACAGCATTTCTTGATTCTCTTGATAAAGTGGCTCCAGTTAAATCAGTTCGAATCAAGCAGCATTCAGAAAACTGGATAAATGATGAAATTCTAAGGACCATAAGGGCGAGAAATGCAAACTTTGAGCAGTAGGGCCTGGCTCAATTCGTGGCAGCGGCAGCTGCCTCGGCAGTTTACAGACCTGCCGCGGCAGGTCAGTTGCTGCCACTGACCTGTAGAGGCGCTGTTTCCCGACCTGCCGCGGCAGGTTTGTAGGGGCGCTGTTTCCTGACCTGCCGTGGCAGGGCAGTTGCTGCCACTGACCTGTAGGGGCGCTGTTTCCCGACCTGCCGCGGCAGGAAACAGTGGTTAAAATGCATTCCAACCCAAATACTACTTCCTGTCTTTTACAGGTGTATTCGAACCAAATAGGCCTACTATATTACTTTTACTGTTTTAAAGGACTATTACACCAAAATACTACAGTACTTATAGTTTTAAAGGTGTATTACACCCGAATAGCCTACTACAGTACTTATAGTTTTAAAGGTGTATTACACCCAAATACTATATAATGTGGAAATTGTAAGAAGTGTCAATATAAAATATGAAATATAAGAATGTAAAAGCTAACAAACAAGCTTGCATACTAACAAAACAAGACAATCAATAGTAAGTAGGTAGATATGAGATGCAGTTATTGCACAGTTTGTGTACAGTGCTATTCAAAGTCTGTTTGAAGTGGCTGGTGTCAGAGTATGGTCAGGTTTACGGGGGCCGGGGGGGGGGGGGTGTTAGTCAAGCTCCACAATACCACTAGATTTAAAAAAAAGTGCTTATGTGGACTTTGTGTTGGACTCTTTGTTGTGGTGGAGGGGGGAGGGACTTGTGTGGTTCAACCTTGACGATCCAAGAGGCTGCAGATGCACAAGATGATCTCTGAATCTGTCGGAACCTATTTATCTCGATGGTCGGAACCGCCTCGGCAGGTCAGACCTGCCGCGGCAGGTTGGAAAACAGCGCCCCTGCAGGTCAGTGGCAGTTATTGACCTGCAGCGGCAGTTTGGTGATTACAAATTATGGTTGCTTAGATCATCTTCTGTTTCAGATGTGTAAACATGACTGGAAAGAAATGATTCATAAAAGGACTGTTATATGTGAATATTTCATCTCAGTGTGAATAATTGGTCCATGATTTTGAAATGTGTCTTTGAAATTATGTGAAAACTCTTTTCATCATTACAAAAGAGCAGCAACCCTGCATTGATTAGTGAAGAAATGCTATTGGGATATCGAAACAGATGATAAAAGGTTGGTGTTGCTTGCAATTAATTCTCTTTCCACACTTTCTTCACCTGCATCTTTGCTGGTGAACATAATTTGTTATATTACCCAGACTGCTTTTACACTAAAGTATTGCATCAAACATTTTACTGTAGAAAAAGGTTGCAAAAACAAATACAAAAAAACTAAACTGGAGATGCTGAGCTACTGATTATCACATCGACCAAGACATCAAGTACTTTATACCAGTATAACTATTCTACTGATTATCACATCGACCAAGACATCAAGTACTTTATACCAATATAACTATTCTACTGATTATCACATCGACCAAGACATCAAGTACTTTATACCAATATAACTATTCTACTGATTATCACATCAACCAAGACATCAAGTACTTTATACCAATATAATATTCCAAAAATTACAATAAATGATGGGTGATAGAAATCATAATGCAAGCTTTATCATGACAAATCTGTCCCTGCTACATCTGTTGGATCTAATGTTGTATTGCAACAACATTCAAGGGAATTTACATTGTAAAAAGCACATGGCTAATGTGTGTGTGTGTGTGTGTGTGTGTGTGTGTGTGTGTGTGTGTGTCTGCCCCTGCTGCTCAGCCTCCTCCTCTTCCTTTTTTTGTTTTACCAGTTTCAGTGGTGTTTGTGTCACCTGATGAATGTTAGTCCAATATTCAGTCTTTATTTTTTATTTTTTTAGCTCTGTGTCATTTGTGTCCACCAACTCCAGAGGGAAATATGTGTTTCTTTAATGTTAAATGTCACCTTTAGCCACTGTTTCCTGCCGCGGCAGGTCGGGAAAGAGCGCCCCTACAGGTCAGTGGCAGCAACTGACCTGCCGCAGCAGGTCGGTAAACAGCGCCCCTACAAACCTGCCACGGCAGGTCGGGAAACAGTGCCCCTACAGCTCAGTGGCAGCAACTGACCTGCCGCAGCAGGTCGGTAAACAGCGCCCCTACAAACCTGCCATGGCAGGTCAGGAAACAGCGCCCCTACAAACCTGCCACGGCAGGTCGGGGAACAGCGCCCCTACAGGTCAGTGGCACCAACTGACCTGCCACGGCAGGTCGGGAAACAGCGCCCCTACAAACCTGCCACGGCAGGTCGGGAAACAGCGCCCCTACAGGTCAGTGGCAGCAACTGACCTGCCGCGGCAGGTCTGTAAACTGCCGAGGCAGCTGCCACTGCCACGAATTGAGCCAGGCCTCTCTCACTTTGAGATCTATAAAAAAAACAAAAGACCTAGCTAGTTTTAATAGTTTCAAACGCCTAAGAAATTAAGTAAATAGGATGGTCACTAAGGCAAAAAAAGAGTTCCTTAGCGACAACATCCTTAAGTGTAAAAAACGAACCAAAGGAACTCTGGAAATGTCGAAAGGACATATCACTAAAAATACACCCAATTCTAATATTATCAGTCTTAAGATTGAGGGAGCATTAATTTCTGATCATCTTAAAATTGAGTAACATATGAGTGCCATCAGACGTAAGGACATTAAGTCTCCCATTGCCAGACATTTCATGGAAGCCGTCACTCCAGAGCAGATCTGTCTTTCATAATAATTGAACAAGTTAAGAAATCTAGAAGAGGTGGTGATCTAGAAACTAAACTCCTTCAAACTGAATCTAGATGGATATATTATTTGCAGTCTGTTAACCCAGGGGGCATGAATGAAGATCTCTCCCTCCAATGCTACCTATAGGACCTTTGTATACTTATTCATGATGAAATGTTTTTGTACTAAGAATATGAACTTATCAATGTAAAACTTCCTGTTGAAATGTGTTTTGTGTATTAAGAATGTGAACACATATACATGTACAATCTATTTCATGATTTGTATAGCCTGGGTCAAAAACTGCATAGCTTTAGTCTCTTTGTAATTAGTCCACACCCCATCACCATGGTGATGATTTTGATTAATGATTCTCAGCACCTGAGCTGAGTCTACCTAGAACTCTATAAGAGCCATTGTCTGTCTGTGATCCACATACCAAGCACTGACGAAGGTCCTAGGACCGAAACGTTTGCTTTTTTATTTTCACTATGAGCACCGAGCACTTTATGGGTAAATAAAAGAAAATTATATTTTCGCAAGTCTCAGTCTAAGGAGTCTTCCTTAAATTATTATGCAGTGAGCGAGTCTATTCTGTCAGCTTTCCTTCATATTCTCTGGACCAGGGACGTGCACAGAACATTAGAGGGGCAGGGGCTCAAATTCATAAAAGGGCACTACAGCCGCCGTCCGGAGGGCGGCGGCGAAAATTTGAGGCAATTTGAAGGCCAATTTAGGGGTATAACTCATTTTAAATATTCCAATTTTAACCAGATTTAGAGGAATATCTAATTTTAGGATGAGACTTGTCACGGAAAAATAACTCACAAACTGAATAATATTAGTATATAAAAGTTGCATGCTGTTGCAATACTGTTGTGAAATCATTTAAGCATCAATATTTATTTGCTCCTTTTCTCCCTTTAGGAGATAGCAACACAGGCAGAAACATCGATACTGAGTGAGGCTTGTAATATACCATGCATTTTAACCATAATTCTAAAAAGCAAGACAGAAGATTTAGATAAGGTGTATTAGAAAATTGTTTATTTTTTGCTGATTCAACAACACAACATCCCTTTCCAATAGTGAAGGAGGAGATCAGAAAACCCGTCTGGAATAAGGTGCTTGAATTAAAAATAATATTAAAATAAATAAAAGAAAAGCTGGTTACTTTGTGTGGAAGGGGTCTGCAGTATTCTGTCACTGATGAAGCTCTAGAAGCAATTCAGCATTATTGTTACTCTACACAGCCTTGCCCTTATCAGGAGACACATTGACAAACAAATATTTTCAAGAGCAACAATTCTGCATTTGTTCCCTATATTTTGGTTATTTATTTATTGGGTGGTTTATTTATTAATTCATTAATTCATTAATTCATTCAAGTCGAACAAGAGCCACAACTACCCAGGCCAGTAGCCATAAATGAGGCTCACTCAGTCGTCACTGGCTAGTGGCTACGGAATACATATCGATATCAGACAAAGCCGAATTACAGTTGCAGTCATTTAACTCCGTTTTTGCTACATAGACCACCATAAGATGTGATTTGCATCCCCTCCAGACCAGAGGCCTGCCCTCAGTGCCCTGGCACCTAGACACACACTTTAAAAGCATAAAAAAGCATCGAGGTGACTTCCATGTTTTGGGGGCTCATTCCTAGCACATGAAGGCTGTGTTTGGTGCTCTCTGGCGGGGTGTAAAACGGCAGTACAGGCTGCTCGCCTCGCTGCTGCATGCCTGTCTGTACCGCCGAAATTTCAACATGAAACAAATGGGGGGGTGGCTCTCTGTGTAATTCTTTGTTTTGACAAACATACATACCTGATTCACGTTGACTGACTGACTGATATTATATATCTGTGTCAGACTGTGTGCGCCAGTGCTGCTGCATGTCGTGGTTGCTGCTCTGTCTGGCTGAGTTCAGTGCGTCTCGCGGAGTTCAGTGCGCACTGCTGCTGGAGTGGGCGGGGACGGGCCACATGTGTTTTTGGGCTGCTGCCTGCTGCCTTCAGGGGCGGTTTAAAAAAACACTGCTCCATGCAGAAGCCTATTATAAATGGTGCATTCAAGGCCAGTTCGGAAAAGGTATTTCTCTTTGAATGCTGCCTTCAGTGACGGCATGGAAAGGGCAATTTCCATACAAAGCACCATTAGAAATGCATTCATGGTCAGAAAAGGGCACTTTTTACAGACTGATAAAAAGGCAGGGGCTCAAGCCCCCTTTGATGTCTATGTGTGCACGTGCCTGCTCTGGACCACCGCACCTGCAGCCAAACCAGAACAAGGGACAAACAAAGGCGCAACAGTTTTCTCCAAAGTCTAGTGATCATCTAAACTTACATTTTTCTACGGTTGCAAAGCATTTGGTAGACAAGCTCGGTAACCCTTTATTTTACAGGTACCCTAGTTACATATGAACTATTTGTAATTACACATGAACACCAAATGTAATTACACAGTAATTACCAATAGTTATAAATGATGTTCATATGTAGTTACATTGTAACAGACCTGTAAAATGGAGTGATTCTGTTCAACTGTAGTTCATATGTAGTTACATTGTAACGGACCTGTAAAATGGAGTGAGTCTGTTCAACTGTAGTTCATATGTAGTTACATGGTAACAGACCTGTAAAGTGGAGTGAGTATATTCAACTGTAGTTCATATCTAGTTACATTGTAACGGACCTGTAAAGTGGAGTGAGTCTATTCAACTGTAGTTCATATGTAGTTACATGGTAACAGACCTGTAAAGTGGAGTGAGTCTATTCAACTGTAGTTCATATGTAGTTACATTGTAACGGACCTGTAAAATGGAGTGAGTCTGTTCAACTGTAGTTTATATGTAGTTACATGGTAACAGACCTGTAAAGTGGAGTGAGTATATTCAACTGTAGTTCATATCTAGTTACATTGTAACGGACCTGTAAAGTGGAGTGAGTCTATTCAACTGTAGTTCATATGTAGTTACATGGTAACAGACCTGTAAAGTGGAGTGAGTCTATTCAACTGTAGTTCATATGTAGTTACATGGTAACAGACCTGTAAAGTGGAGTGAGTCTATTTAACTGTAGTTCATATGTAGTTACATGGCACCGGACCTGTAAAGAAGCTCTGGCCTGGGACAGAGATTGCTAAAAGCCAGTGGGGGATTTGAACCACTGAACTTCAGATTGCAAAGCAGGCGGCTTTAACCACTCAGCCACCAGGGCATTCTAACTTTCTTAGTGGAGTTTGGGAGGATAACTGTATGTCAGTCAGATGTAGTTGTCACTTCCTAGCTTTGTTATTATAAGCATAGACTTGGGGGAAAATACCTGCAATACTTTGTTAGTTGTAGCTTGAAAGACAGGCAATATTGATTAATGTGAATGCATTTCTGCAGTGTGAACCCCCCCCCCCCCCCCCCCCCCATGGGCTGTAAATGGCTCATGGGACTATTTACACCACAATTCAGAAAATTATTAGAATGTATTTTTTTATTTAAAATCTTTAAATATAACTAAATGTTTCTAGAGCACAGTGCATACAATTTATTTATCAAATAGGGGGGAGTTCCCCCCTTATGCAGATTAGGGGATTTATAGACCTGGGGGGGGGGGGGGGGGGGGGTATAGACTTTGGGGAGAGATGATCCGGGAGTCTGCTGACCAAAGGGGTCTTTGAGGGGCTTCGACTGGGTCCCCAACAAATTGAGAAATTGGGAAATTGATGGGGAAATGACTCATTTACAATAAGCTAACAATTAGAACATAGAAGAAACGCTATTTTGATTATAGTTTCACTGTTACCTCTATATCTACAATACTTTTACTAAAAATTTTGTATTGGAATTCTGGACAAAATCATACCTACAACTAAATAAAGTATCAATATTTTCCCCCAAGTCTCTGTGTATAATAACAAAGCTATGAAGTAGTGCTGCAACTATCGATTATTTTAGTAATCGAGTATTCTACCGAATAATCCATCGATTAATCGAGTAATCGGATAAGAACCCTTTTTTGTGTTTTCAAAGGCTTATCGTAAATATACACCAAAAAATAAGATAAATCTCTTCAAATAAACAACTACATTAGTTTCTTTCTTAGAAAAAACAACATTTTTATTTTTAAATTGCATAGAACTGGCAGTGGCACCATTCATCTTTTCAACCTGACGTTTGAGTTCTTCCAGTGTACAGCAACCGTTAAATAATATGAATGAATGGCTTACTAGCTGGTTTACATCCTTCATTTACCTTACAGCTGCATGACACACACACTCTTTCTCTCTCACACACACTCACTCTCTCTTTCTCTCTCACACACCAACAGGCTAGTGTGATCACACACACACACACACACACACACACACACACACAAAACGCTGTTAAATTAGCCGCTAACGTTAATGTTAGGTTGAGCTTTGTATTTCTCACAGAAAATGGTCCAAACTTCTCAGAGAGAGCGGTCTGTATTCACTAAAGCCTTAATATCTCAGGCTCTGTAGTACATAGAAACATAAAATAAAAAGCATTTGAGAGCTTAACCCTTTGGCTTTTCGTATTATATTTGCTCTAATGTTAATTAAAAAAAGATCTTTAACCCCAAAAAATAAAAATAAAAAGATTCTAATGCATTTTAAGAAATGTTAATAAAGATTACGGCAAATGTAACCCTTCCAAATAAAAAGCCACGGGTTTAAGCTGTCAAATGCTTTTTATTTCATGTTGATAGCTACTATACAGGCTGAGGAAATACGTTCTGTTGAACCCTTGACAATTACTGCAGCAACGTTAGCGTTAACGCTAACGTTAACGTTAGCGATCTCTGTTTTGCAGTCGTTGTGAAGACAGTGAAAAGCCCCGTTATCTAACAACTACAACGGCAGTGAAACAACTTATCCAGCTAACGCTAGCTAATTAAATAACGTTACCTGATGTTGTAGTCGATGCCTCTCTCAACTACAGCTGAGGAGGTGCTGCTAACGTGCTGCGGTGCGCTGCCTGCTTCATTCACCCTCAGCCTATCTAGTAATACGTTACAGTCTTCAGCATTTAGCTACTGTAAATATATCTTGTGTTTGACCATGCTTCCTCAAGTTTGAGGTGTTTCCCTGGCCAGCTTTGCAATTCACATCACAAATGTTGCAACCAGTGTTGTCTGAGTCTATCTTGGGAAAGTGTAGCCACATTTTCGGGTGGTCCCGTTTGTTGATGTTTCAGGTAGAGTGACAAACTGGAAATAGGAAATGTGGAGGAGGAGAGAACAGAGGAGGAGAGATGAGGGTGCAGGGGAGGGAGAGCCAGGGTAGGGGTAGGGTCTAGGGTTGGGGGAGGGGAGGGAGTAGGATACGGGCCCGGATTAGGGCGAGGGTGGGGAGAAATGGGAAATGTGGAGGAGGAGAGAACAGAGAAGGAGAGGGTGCAGGGGAGGGAGAGCAGGGGGAATGTGAGAGGGAGGAGAGGGCAGAGAGGAGGAGAGAACAGAGAAGGAGAGGTGGGAGGGCGCAGGGGAAGGAGAGCAGTGGGAATGTGAGAGAGGGGAGAGGACAGAGAGGAGGAGAGAACAGAGAAGGAGAGGTGGAAGGGTACAGGGGAGGTAGAGTAGAGGTAGGGTCTAGGGTGGAGGGAGGGAGTAGGATACGGGCCCGGATTAGGGCGAGGGTGGGGAGAAAATGGGAAATGTGGAGGAGGAGAGAACAGAGAAGGAGAGGTGGGAGGGTGCAGGGGAAGGAGAGCAGGGGGAATGTGAGAGAGGGGGGAGGACAGAGAGTAGAGGTAGGGTCTAGGATGGAGGGAGGGAGTAGGATACGGGCCCGGATTAGGGCGAGGGTGGGGGGAAAATGGGAAATGTGGAGGAGGAGAGAACAGAGAAGGAGAGGTGGGAGGGTGCAGGGGAAGGAGAGCAGGGGGAATGTGAGAGAGGGGGGAGGACAGAGAGGCAGAGAAGGAGAGGTGGGAGGGTGCAGGGGAAGGAGAGCAGGGGGAATGTGAGAGAAGGGAGAGCAGGAAGTGGCAGGGATTCAGGAAAATAGGGGAGAAGAGGAGAAGGAGCAGAGGGGGGGAGAATGAGGAGAGAGCAGGAGAAGGGAGGGGGGGGCGGTGGGATGTGGGGGAGCACCGATGCCCCCCGACCCGGCCCCCGCCCACATAAGGCGTGGGAGGGAAGGCCAGGCCGGGACACAGCGGCACCCCCTCACCCCCAGTGAACGCAAGAAAACCTTTCCACCATATGGATCGCCGCATGGATTGCCCCAGTGACTTGGCTGAGGAGGAACCTTGTGAGGTCGTTGTGCTAGGGGCCAATTGCTGCGGCCCGGGCGGACCCAGCCCCCACGCGACCCGCCCCCCCAGCCCCCAGCCACCAGCATAGTGACTGAGAGCGTGAGAGCAGGCCACGCGGGGGACGGGCCCACCCAGGCCACAGCAGCGGACCCCCATCTGGGGACTCCCCTCCGAGACAGGCCGAGAGATGCCGGGCTAAACCATGCACAGAGTTTCCGATAATGAAACTCTGTGAATGGTTTATTATGGAAATAAAATGTACAAGAGAACAGAAAATTGAAAATGTAAAAAAGAGTCCAACAGAAGGGATATAAAAATGTAATTTTTAAATTATCCTAAGATCAGGGAAGGGAGTTGAAAATCTAAAAAGTAGAGTCCAAAAAGAAATAGAAAATGCAGTCTTTAAGTGTTCGTAGGTTTAGAGAATACTAGTTAATTAGCTAGGTGACAAAAAGGGGTAACAAGATTGGGAGTTCCATGAGGATGATCTGAGGAATCCATGAGTCCGCGTTGGTGACATGGATTAAGAGGAGGGGAGGGGAGGATAGGAGTCGGAGGTGATGATTAAGAGGAGGGGAGGATAGGAGTTGGAGGTGATGATGAGGCGGCGGGGGGGGGGGGGCTGGGGGGGCGCCCCCCCCCTTCCCTTAGGCAAGCAGGTGACCAGGATGATGAGGATAGGGGTCGGTGATGGTGATGAGCCCGGGGTGTCAGACAGTAGAAGGAGTAGTGGGTAGATGGCCTAGAGTGACGACAGGTGGCTAGGGCGATGACGGCCGGACCTAGGGCTGCAGCGGTGGGGTGTACGTCAGGCCAATGAAGGACACCTGAGGGGGAGAGAGAGAAGAGAGCGGGGGAATCTGCGCAGAGGTGGAACTAACTCTATAGACAACAATAAAATTAGGTCAAATCAAAATTTATTAGGATTATTTAGGATGACTAATATTATACTGCTAATTCAGGTCTAGGTAGTCTAGGTCTAAGTTTATACTGATACTGCTGGCTTGAGATAGCCCGCTCAGCAGTTCAGGACTAAGTTTATTCACCAGCTATTTGATTTTATATCTGAGCTACTGGGTCGGCTGATGCCATATTATTAAATTAGGTCAAGTCTAAGTTTATACTGATACTGCTGGCTTGAGATAGCCCGCTCAGCAGTTCAGGACTAAGTTTATTCATCAGCTATTTGATATTATATCCGAGCTACTGGATCGGCTGATGCCATATTATTAAATTAGGTCAAGTCTAAGTTTATATTGATACTGCTGGCTTGTGATAACCCGCTCAGCAGTTCAGGACTAAGTTTATTCACCAGCTATTTGAATTTATATCTGAGCTATTGGATCGGCTGATGCCATATTATTAAATTAAATTAGGTCAAGTCTAAGTTTATACTGATACTGCTGGCTTGAGATAGCCCGCTCAGCAGTTCAGGACTAAGTTTATTCACCAGCTATTTGATTTTATATCTGAGCTACTGGATCGGCTGATGCCATATTATTAAATTAGGTCCAGTCTAAATTTATACTGATACTGCTGGCTTGAGATAGCCCGCTCAGCAGTTCAGGACTAAGTTTATTCACCAACTATTTGATTTTCTATCTAGGCTACTGGGTCGACTGATGCCATATTATTTAAATTAGGTCAAGTCTAAGTTTATACTGATATTGCTGGCTTGAGACAGCCCGCTCAGCAATTCAGGATTGTATGTACTCAAGAGCTAATAAATATTTCTAGAGAATGACATCATCAAACATAACCATCAAGCACAACCAAATGATTGGGAGAATAAATGGGTTTTGAGTCTAGTTTTGAAGATTTCAATGGAGCCAGCTTCCCTAACTGACAGAGGAAGCTGGTTCCAGAGATGTGGAGCACGGTAAGAAAATGCTCTGCTACCTGCTGATTTTTTCTTAATTTTAGGGACGGTAAGATAATTACCGTCCTGTGAGCGGAGAGTACGCGTGGGAACATAAGGAATGATTAGCTCAGATAAGTACGGAGGTGCGAGCCCGTGCAAAGATTTATAGGTTAACAGAAGCACCTTAAAGTCTGATCTGGCCTGAATTGGGAGCCAGTGGAGGGAGATTAAGACCGGAGTTATATGATCAAACTTCTTAGTTCTAGTTAGAATTCTAGCAGCGGCGTTTTGCACGAGTTGTAATTTATTTGTGCTACAAAGTGGAAGGCCAGAGAATAGGACATTACAGTAATCGAGTCTAGATGAAACAAAGGCGTGTATTAAGGTTTCGGCATCCGTTGCATTTAGCAAGGGACGGATCTTTGAGATATTGCGAAGATGAAAGAAAGCTATTTTAGTGATGTCCTTAATGTGAGCATCGAATGACAGAGTAGGATCAAAGGTAACACCTAGGTTTTTCACCTTTGAGTTTGGAGTAATTACGCAGTTCTCAATGTTCAGACTAAGATCAGTGAGAAATGGAAGTTGGGTTTTTGGGCCAACAACTAGTAGTTCAGTTTTGTTGGCGTTTAGTCGTAAGAAATTATTTGACATCCAATCTGTAACAGCGATTAAGCAGGATTCAAGATTAGCGAGTTTAGAGCGATCGTCTGGTCTAATTGGTATATAAATTTGGGTATCGTCGGCATAACAGTGGAAGTTAATGCCATATCTACGGAAAATTTCGCCAAGAGGCAGTAAGTAAACTCCAAAGAGTAAGGGACCCAGGACTGATCCCTGCGGTACACCAAACTTCACTGAGGAGAATGTGGACATAATATTTTTATATGAGACACAGTGTGTCCTATCAGACAAATATGACTTTAGCCAGGATAGGGCAGTGCCCCGGATACCTACGTAGTTAGATAAGCGGTCTAGGAGGATCTTATGATCGATTGTATCGAAGGCTGCGCTTAAGTCTAATAGAATGAGAAGAGAGGAGAAATTAGAGTCGGACGCGAGGAGAAGGTCATTGGTTACTTTTGTAAGAGCAGTTTCAGTACTATGGAGTGATCTAAAACCAGATTGAAAGGGATCGAGAAGTTTATTATGCGAGAGGTAGTCAGTTAATTGTGTTGAGACTACTTTTTCAAGAACTTTAGAGAGGAAGGGGAGATTTGAGATTGGCCTGAAGTTGTTAAGAACCTCAGAATCAAGGTTTGGCTTTTTAAGTAGAGGTTTGATTACAGCAGATTTGAAGGAGGCAGGGACAATGCCAGAGGAGAGGGAGCTATTGATAATGTTAAGTAAGGGGGGGCCTAGTATTGGAAGGAGTTCCTTAATCAACTTTGCAGGGAGAGGGTCGAATAAACAGGTTGTGGATTTAGATGAAAGTACAATTTTTGAAAGTGCATTTAGGGAGATAGTCTCAAAATTCGAGAGTATAGTACTCTCGTCTAAGGTTCTAAGGACAGGGCTAGGAAAGGGGTTAGCACCCTTTGTGAGTAATAGAGAGTTGCTAATTTCATCTCTAATACAGATAATTTTACGGTTAAAGAAGTCAAGGAAGTCATTAGCTGTAAATGGAGAGTTTGTATTGGGGGATGGTTTGCGAGTAAGATTTGCGACCGTGTCAAATACAAATTTTGGATTATTTTTATTAGTGTTAATAAGATCTGATAGGTAGGAGGCTCTTGCAGCGGAGAGCATACATTTGTATTTTAATAGGCTATCACTCCAAGCTAGTCGATAGACTTCAAGCTTGGATGATCGCCATTTACGTTCTAGTTTTCTGCATATTAGTTTTTGTGCGCGTGTATCGTCAGTATACCAAGGCGAGGGTTTTTTAGGGCGACGGATTTTAGTACGTAGAGGTGCGATAGAATCAAGCGAGGCGAGTAGGATTGAATTAAATTGATTTGTGAATTCATTAATGGAGTCGATCCGCTCTGGGAGAGAGGAAAGCGGCCCCGATAACAAATCAGCGAGTTCAGTGGGAGTAGAACTATCGATACGCCGGGCGGTATAGGTATTGGCTAGGTTTGTTTGCCGGAGGGGCAGGTCTATTTTAAATTGAATGAGATAATGATCTGACAGTGCTGGAGGGTAAATCATGACTGACAGATCTGAGACGTTAATCCCACGAGCAAGGACGAGATCAAGCGTGTTGCCGTTAGAATGCGTTTGTTCATGAACCAACTGAGCAAAGCCAAGGGTGTCGACTAAAGATAGAAAGGCTTTGCAGAGTGGGTCAGCTTTACGGTTAACATGAATATTGAAATCGCCAATGATAAGGATATTATCCGTGTGGGTTACGAGGTCAGAGAGAAAATTGGAAAATTCATCAAGAAAAGATGAATAGGGCCCAGGTGGGCGGTAGAGCATAACTAGGTAGAAGGCTCCGAGGCCAGCTATATTAGAGTGTCTCATAGTAAGTATCTCACAAGATAGGAGCTTATACTTTTGATCCTGCAGAAGACCTAGATTTGAGTTATAAATTAGGCCAACGCCCCCACCATTTCTTGACATTCTGGCAACATGCGAATTGTCAAAGTTAGGGGGGGAGGCTTCAATGAGTGGAAGAACAACGTCCGGTTTTAGCCAGGTTTCGCATAATCCCATAACGTCAATATTATGTTCAATGATTAAGTCATTGACGAGGAGGGCTTTATTGGTGATTGATCTGATATTAATGAATCCAAATCGAATAGATTTATCATCAATATTAGTTAATTTAGAGCATTCGATACCAAGAGTAGATTTAATCTCAATGAGGTTGGTGTTTGACGTTTTGAGGGGTGGACGAGAGCGGCGTGAGGGGACGGAGCGACGAAGAGAAACTGTGCCAATTTGAGAGATCGTGGTATAATACGGAGACGGAGCGGCGGTGGTAACAGTCGGATTAATAACAATAAGGTTTGGGTTAGGATATTGCAGAGCGTTTATGGGTCGGTTACTAGTAATAGTGCGGCGCGGACGGAGCACAGTCTGTATTGGATAGACTAAGTTAATTGAACTAGCAGACTCCATAACCGCACAAGTAGAACTAACAGGCTGTCTAGCAGCCTGTGGCCCTGCATGTTGTGGGTGAAACTGTCATTCAAGGATAGTAGTCTGGGTTTGCCGTAGGCAACTATCCAGGTTTTTTGATAAGGTGCTAGCACCCAATGGGGTAGGGTGGATGCCATCCATCTTAACTCATTCAGGGCCAGTTTAGGACTGCCAATATTTAGCACAGGCCAAAGATTTTCATAATTGTTGGTCATCTTTCAAGACCCACAGTAAATTATCTATTAGCACCAGAGTGATTTGCAATACCTCAAAATGAAGATGTACGTCTCTGGGTTCACCAGGAAAAAAAAAGTTAGCTTTTAGCATGTTCTGTACTCTACTTATATCCATTTATATACACCCTGTTTTCACCCAAAATGTCTCTCTCTCAGATGACAAACAGGAGCAAATGCAATTTCTGTAAAATATACATTCTCAAGCAGAACTCGCTCTCAATTCTTTTATTTTGAACTGTATTGACATCAGACATGTAAATACTATTCGTTATGACACAAATGAAAAAAAAAATATATATATATATATATATATATACACATGAAGTGCTTTTTTTTTACATTCGACAATACAGCAGTGTGAGTGAGTGTGCAGACAGACACACAGACAGACAGACAGAGAGACAGACAGACAGACACACCGACAGACAGACAGACAGACAGACAGACAGACAGACAGACAGACAGACAGACAGACACACACACACACACACACACACACACACACAGACACACACACAGACACACACACACACACACACGATCCCCCTTCGTTGCGTGATTTCTAACCCCACATAGGATAAGCAATAACCACGCCCTGTGGCGCCGGGATTGGCCAGGAGCAACACTGGAGCAGAGACACTACACTGGAGGGCACGCAGTCCAGCGATTTCATGAAGCTCTTGAGAACGGGCAGCGGGCTTCTGCCTGCGTAGCTGTTCGTGTGCTGCTCGTCCATGTCTCCCCCTGTCATATTCTGCCTGCTATCGTTGCCGTTTTCCCCTCGGCTATTCAACACGTCCTCACCGCCCTCTGATCACTGCTGATCGATCATTTCCTCATTCCTCCGATGATCAAACGCATCTGTGGATTACTTTCTCCGGTTTTCTCCGGCTGGCACACAGGAAGGCTGGCACACAGGAAAGCGACCAGCTCCTGCAGCGCGCGAGGGGCGTTTCAATGCGGTTTCTCCTGTCTGCACAAGGCAAGCTCCTTATCCATTTTCTGATATTCCTCCTGCTCAATTTCAAAACAACAGCTGCGGTATGTGTTTGTTCACGTGTTGTCTTAGATGATAGGGACCTGATACCATGTGACAGGCTGGGGAAGTGTTTTAACTACGCCCTGCAGTAATAAAAACAAAAACACGTCAAACACGTCATTGGCCCTCTGGGCTATTCCTGATAAGACGTCAAAGACGTCATTGGCCCTGAATGAGTTAAGCATGCCAGTCATGCCTCTAAAAGAGGGCCAGTTATCTAAGAATAGGTAGCCCTTATCAGCACAGTGTTTGGCCAGCCAGTTGTTGAGCCAAAACAGCCTGCTAAAAATGTCAGAGTTAAGTGTGACAGGGAGGGGACCAGAGACAATTAATGGATGCCGACTCATCTTGCTAGCAAAAGCACAGGTCCTAGTTATGCTGTGCTTTGTGATCTCCGATTGTTTAAACCTGGCATTGTTGGTGCCAACGTGTAGTATGATGTTATCATGGGTAGCCTGGGTAATTGTTTGTTTATGGCTGTTTGTTAGCACCCTAAGAGTAGCTTCAATGTCGGGTACTCTGGCCCCGGGCAGACAAACTATCTCGGCTGGTGTGTTAAGCTTGATATTGCGGGTTATAGAGTCTCCAATCAATAGAATAGAGGGTTTAATATTGTCGGGCGGAGCGGACGACGCAGCATGCTGAACAGGAGAGTTAGCAAGCGGCGTGAATCTATTCCGGATCCCAACCGAAGTGGTTTGTTGGGAAACGGGCTGCACAGCGGCGGGCTGTGCACGTTTAACGCCACGGCAGCGTGAGACAACTGTAAACCCATCATCCACAGACTGTGGGGCCAACGAGACATTGGCCGGGTTGTTCTGCTCGTGCTGCGGAGTAGCATTAACGGGGGCACCAGCTGGACCGCAGCTAGCATCCTCGCTTAATTCACAATACACATCAGCTACTGAGGTACATTGTAAATGATCAGGGAAGCCAGTCTGGTTAAGTGTAACAAGACTATCATTAGGTGACTGGCGTTTATCGTTCTCTAGTTGGGAAACACGGTTTTCTAATAGATTAATCATATCTAAGAGAGAGTGGATAGTAAGAATTGGATCGATCTTACCCGATTCGGGAGGGGGATGGCTGGCGTTAGCCATGTCAGGAGCGTGTCGTAATGCTGCGGCCAGAAGCAGCTCACGCCGTTGCGGTGCCCGGGGACCTGGGGCCTTGGGAGCAGAGGCTGGTAGCCTAGGTTGACGCCGGACCAGTCCGGGCCAGTCCGGGGACCTGAGGTCATTGGGAGCAGAGGCTGGTAGCCTAGGTTGACGCCGGACCAGTCGCTCGGATGTGGTGGCTAGTTGTTGTGCGATGAGGACCCGGGATACTGAGGGAGCTGGTGTTGAAGTAGTATCAGGCAGCAGCTTGAAAAGAACTTCATCATCCGAAGGAAATGAGCGTGATTCCACGGATCCACTAAGCGTAGTCGTATTGAATAGTCCCGTAGCATGGTGGTTATCCGGGGGGGAGAGCGAGGGCATTGTAAACAGTTTAGCGTTAGCTGTTAGCTGGTGGCTAGCAGCTCTTGTTTACGTTAGCCTAGCAGGCGGCTAGGCTAACGTTTAGCGATAGAACGGTTGTTTCAGATGTCCGCGGATTGAGAGAGAAGAGTTATTGAGTAGCGATGTGATATCGCAGGCAGAGAAAAGATAAGATAGCAAAAGGTAGGCGAGGAATTGGCAAAATAAGTCGTAATAGGCAGAGCTGAAAAACACCGGTATCACTGCGTTGTGACGTCACTATCCAGTCTTCATCTCATGAAGTGACAGCAACTACATCTGACTGACATACAGTTATCCTCTTAAACTCCACCATGAAATTTGGAAACGCCTCGTGGCTAAGTGGTTAAAGCCGCTTGCTTTGCAATCAGAAGTTCAGTGGTTCGAATCCACCACTGGGTTTTAGCAATCTCTGTCCCAGCCGGGAGCTTCTTTACAGGTCCGAACGGTCCGGTACCATGTAACTGTTGAACAGTCTCACTCCACTTTACAGGTCTGTTACAATGTAACTACATATGAACTACAGTTGAACAGACTCACTCCATTTTACAGGTCTGTTACAATGTAACTATGAACTACAGTTGAACAGACTCACTCCATTTTACAGGTCTGTTACAATGTAACTACATATGAACTACAGTTGAACAGACTCACTCCATTTTACAGGTCTGTTACAATGTAACTACATATGAACGTAATTTAGAACTATTGGTAATTACTGTGTAATTACATTTGGTGTTCATGTGTAATTACAAATAGTTCATATGTAACTAGGGTACCTGTAAAATAAAGGGTTACCACAAGCTCCCCCGGCCTTCTGGTGCATATGGAGATAATCATCTAAATGACTTCTATGCGCAGAAGGTAAGTATGATAGACCCTTTGTTGCCCCCAAAATCTCTGATGGCCAGACCTGGCCACTTCTGACTTGTGATCATGCTGATGATGCCCGGGTGACTTTCCACCTGGGTCTTCTTGGCCGGTCTCCACTTAGACACTATGTACTCTGGCCGGGGATGATTGGCAGTCCACCCCTCGTCACTGATGAACTTTGCCACCTTCTGAACAGTTGGTGCACTTTTTGAACATTGGGCTGTCAAAGAGAGAACATTTTAATTTAAATTCTTGTCCACAATTGTGAATTATGTTGCTTGAAATGTTAATCATTTAAGTAAATGGTTGTATAATAAAGTATTTACACTTACACAAGAGGAATTCCTCCCGCTTGCCATACTGCACAGCCCTCCACCTGTCATAAAATACTCGGTCTGGCGGAAACCCAGCGCCAGTCCGTTGCTTCTTACTGGGCGGAAGACCAGTTGCTGTCACCGGGAAGTGCTGGAGGAATGCTCCAAAGTCCCTGTCATCCTGTTCAGCAGTGTCTCTGCTTCTCTTCTGTCCCTGATCACTCTTCTCCTCCCCTGACTCATCAGAAGAAGAGGTGTAAGAAGGAGAACATTTCATGGTTAAAGACTGACAAACAGCTGGACTGACCTTGGAACTGTGAGAGACAATAGTGGAATGTGTTTTGAATGATGACACATACCGTCCCAAACTGTTGAGCAGGTTGGCGGTGGCCACGATACCCTCCAGGTTACCAGTGTAGAGTGGGCCATGTTACAGTAGTGTGCCACTGCAATTTTCTGCTCATTTGAAAAGTGTGCATTCACCTCTATCTCTGCAACTTTTCTGATCTCTTGGCTGGTGAGGTTTGGCAATTTGTAGCTGCAGTGAAGAAGAAAACTCACATTACAATCCTACTCTCCCCCCCTTTTACACAGAACATTTTATTTGAATAATATCATATAGAGACTAAAAACAAGTCTATCAATTTAATCCATGTCTTCTTTGTACAAGACACATTAATATATACTGCCCTACAAATCATGACCGCAGTAACTACGCCAACACTGAAACTGAGAAAAATGGCTTTAAAGTTTTTTGACTGTCCAGCCAAATTAGATATAGGTTGAAAAGTGGCAATGCGCTTATTAAATATGTATATGTTAAAGTATTTTTTGGGGGCAAAACAATTATCAATTACTTGACCTATGACCCCAGAAATGCAGATACGGCACTCTGTCTGTGTATTACCTTAAACAGATGTGTAGGTAGTACAAGGGAAAAGCGCAGTAACTACAATCTAATGTGCTTCTCCTGTCTTGTTTTTCATGAGACAATTGTAATCGGTTTTGATTTCGATACCACATCATATCTGTATTTAATTGATTTATTGTTTACATGTTTAAAACATTTAAATGGATGAGTAACAGATACATTTGATGTAATCTTCACCACTGGTGTTGCTTTTTGGTCATCATTCTGACACAATTAATTAATGAGCACAGTTGTTTTATTATCTTAATTTAGAACAGGTTTTCTTTACAAATCAGATTAGCTTTTCAGATTGATAATTCATACAAGAACATATACAGTATATTACATAGCATATTACAATTATTTTGAATAAAATTAATTACAGACTGAGTCTGAATGCTGATAATTTATGCAGCAATGAAAAAGATTGTCCTGATGAGCTAGGTAGTGATACCAAACAATTATCACTATCTACAGCCAGATTAACACTTCCCAGTGGAGTGGACGACCTCTTATGGATTATTAGCTAGGAATACAGCATTTACAATTTTAAAGACACTGAAGACTCATTCATTAACAATTTGGACAGCTGTCAGTGCGCTCTCATATTGGGAATTGACTGGATTAACTAAACAGATTGTGCCATTATGAGTGATTGATATGTTGGGCTTTGTTATGGAAAGAGCGGGAAAATTGCAGTAACTACAAAAATCCAACCAAAAACCAGTCTGAACCGCAGTAACTACACCTCAAAGTGTAGTTACTGCGTTTATCTCTGTTTAAGTCCAGCTGAAGCTCTGTGAAAGCAAATCAAAGTGCAGTAAGTGTAGTTACTGCAGTTTTGTCTGGTTTTTGGTTGGATTTCGTAGTTACTGCAACTTTTATACTCTGTTTTCTCAAATATAGAGCAAGACTGAACTTAGAAAATTTGTCACATGATAAAACAGATATCTAAAAGTTCAATTTCAATAATAACTCAATTTTGACCAAAATTGTAGTTACTGCGGTTTTGATTTGGAGGGCAGTATAGTCCATGGGATCCTGCTAATACTTAGTGTTCATGCAGACGCCTGAGATCGTTGGTGGAGCTCGCAATTGGTCCACCGGATTTGGACAAGAAAAACTTGCCCTCATCATCTACACCATCCTGCATATATTCTTGGCGGATCTCAAGGTAGTATGCATCCAGCATCTGTGGAGAGAAGATATGAATGAAGTTAAAATGATGGAGCTTTTGGTTAAAACAGGACATGATTGTGGTGTTATAATTATTCATTGTGAGTTTTTTCAGCCCGTTACAAAACTTACTGCAGTCTCCTCCTGGGTGAGGGCTAATGTCGCAATCTGCACTGTGGCCGTTTTATGACAGCTGACCCCCACACAGACTCGTCCATCGACGGGCTTCTGGTTGACCCACTCTGACGCCTGAAAAACAATGAAGGACACAATGTGAATTAATGACATCAACAAAGTAACCCTGTTCCATTTGAATCTGGACATGCAAATATATTCTACTGACTTTGTACCACTGTGGGATACTTACTGTCAATGCCTCCACTGCTCCAGGTTTCTGGAAGTGTTTCAGGATCAGGATGGCTTGGCAGTAGTAGCGGAACAGCGTCTTTTCATCTTCTTCTACACGCTGGTGCTGCAGGAGCTTCCTGTAGATGGCCTGCATGTCCCGCTTTGACTCACAGAGGACTCTCTGGCAGTCATGGAGAGTCAGATAGCCAGACCTAGAATAAGATCAAACAAAACACCAATGAGGAGGAGATTTAGATATTTTTCTGTATCACACAATCCGGACAAGTATTACCAAAATCATTAAAGGAAAGAATGAGTGTTAATAACTCACTTTTTTTGGCATGTGGCTCTGCTGAGGGACTTTGTCACTGGCCTCCTCAAGGTGTTGAGCAGGTCCACGTATGCCTGACACTTCCCATGGAAGTCTGGGTAAGCCAAATCCAGATTTGTTTTGAGAAACTGGACAAACCGGTGCATGTTCTTTATATAGTTCAAGATAGTGGCTGGACCCATCTTCGATGCCTTCAGTTTGTTCAGAAAGTCTTGGGTTTCATTACGCTTCAGGAGAAAGTCCATGCTGACTTCATCCCCACTGGGCTGGAGGTACCTCAACATCCTGGAAACATTGTCTACCTGTGAAAAGGAGGGAGACAACAAGTATGAAAAATCAGTTATGAGCCACAGTAATCAGGCAAAAAGACACACAAAGCTGCTTTAATGTAGCTTAGAACTTACCTCCTGTTGGCAGTGTGGGCCTACAGGGAGGTAGTCAGGTACTTCTTAAAATTAAGAAGAATTGTAGCTTTATGTGGGAACTTTTCATAAAGTCCACTCTGTTGCATATTGACCCTCACTGAGCAGTGGGACTGGGCCCTGTCCCTGAGAAAATATAGAGACAATTAGCTGAATGGAAATTACAGATGTTGACAGTCAAATATCATTGATTGAAATTGTGTGTTGAGTGAGGCGATGAACTTACTTTTGCAACGTTGAGTCACATGGAGCATCATCATCACCACTGGAAACAGAGCCAGGGATCTCTGAAGTGGCTGGTGGTTCGTCACTGGGTTCAATGTCTGCATCCATGGGAGCATTGATGATGAAAAAGTTCCTTCTACGAAGATCTTCCTGAAGAGCCAGTCTGGAAGGCTTGTGGGGGTACCGCCTGGACATGTCAGCGTAGTCCCAGGTTCTGCCTTGGCGGGTCCAAGCCTTCATCAAATCCTTGGCCCTCTGCACCTCTGCCTGCCTCTCCACATCTGTGTTGTTCTTCATGCAGACCTTCTTCAGGTGGGTAGGCAGCTGGTCCTGGGGTTTCTCGCACAGCAGGCAATGGATGATGCGGCGATCCTTCTCGCTGTGAGAAAGGAGAGAAAGTAGACTGTTTACATAAATGTAAATAAGAGTAATAACAGTGAAAATATTAAGACTAAAGGCTATTTTCCTTAATGTGTGGCTGGATTGTCCATTAGACACATGGGAGAATCACATTTGTACAGTGAAAGCAGCAACAATAAACATAGTTATATATACAGCGTGATTTTGGAGTTTCTCTCTCCGAGAGGAAATGCATTTCAGCTAATTTCTAATATGCAGCAGTACTTACTTTGCAGTCTGTCCTGCCATTTCCTCTGGAAAATATTCTTCACAAAGAAAACAAAAGCACAAAGGTCTTGAGAGCAAGAAAAGAGGAAAATCCTTTCAAAAAGCAAGAAGCTTCAAAAGGTTTTCTTCAGAAAAGTCTTCAGGTTGATTAAACTCTCTTGGAGTTGGAGAAATCTTCAATGAAGATGGATGGGAACCCTTCTCTAGAAGAAGAAGATGGGTAACTGGTTCGTTCGTTCGTTAGTTCTTGATCTTGATGGATAGCTCAGGGCTTGTGCCCTTTTCTATCCATAGGCAACTGGATGGATGTGGAGCCAGGGGATATGGAGCTGTGGGAGGAGCCATAGGGGGCGGAGATCGGGGGAGGAGCCGACTGGTATCATGGCAGCATTTTTTTTTTTTTTTTTTTTTTTAAGAAATAAAAAAGAATCAAATAAGAAAAAAATAATTAAAAACAGAATAAAATAGACATGAAAAAAGCCAACAGAGCTCAATGATACATGTGCTTGTGTGACTATGAGGGTGGGTGCGTGGGTAACTGGTGGTCTGGTGGACTCTGCTTATAAGGCTAAAACATGCTGACAGTCCCACCCACAGTCCTGCATTATTAGCATAGCATTAGCATTATCTGCACACCTGAGGGTAGAAGCAGCAGCACCAGCAGAAGAGGGCAATTAAGCAGAAGAGGGCAATTAAGCAAAACAAAAAGCTGGGAGCACCGTCAGTTTTGAAGGCTAGATGGAGGAAGGGTGTGGCAGAATGTAGAATGTTGAGGGGGAAACAATCTAATCAAGTTAAAATAAAATAAACATATTGGTAGAATGCCTAAACATGTCATGTAGCTAAGAACACCAAATTATTATATTAGCAGTCTCAGGATCTGCAGTCTCAAGTGGCTTCATGTTGGCTTTAAGCAGTGGTGGAGGGACATCAGTCACAATATATGTGCTTTCCTCCCAGATTCTCAACATTTGATCTAAAAAAAGAACTTGATCACATTTGAACTTTTCAAGTATACAATTTGTAACGTCAGAGTGAAACCGCTCTGATTTTGTTTTTAACATGGAGGGTACCCCTTGTCACCTCCATGTGCTTTCCTCCCAAATTATCAACATGGGCTCTAAAAAAAAAAGTATTTAAAAAGAACTATACCGAAAAACAATGCTGCTTTATTTTGCACATGATCTCACACATATAAAGAGTTTTGCAGACATGCATTCATTTAGTTTGACAGTTATTGAGATTTGATTTAATGTAAGTCGTGGACCAGTGCTGTCATTCATGCATAAGTGACATCACTGGTCCACAACTTAACTCAAAACATATGAATATATTTGTGAGATCATGTACAAAATAAATCATCATTGTTTTTTCCTGTGAAGTTCTCCTATAATCAATTTTGGAAGCCCTCCTCTGATTTTGTTTTTCACATGGAGGGTGTTCTAACATCTTTTCTGAAAACAGGGCAGGGTCAAGTGTGGATGGGGCTTCCCCCACAATGTGGCCAACCTGTGAATGAGTGCTAATTAATCTATTCAGAGGTGACTAACTCATCAATATGTCAAACACTAGATGGGGAGTACCAAGTCTCCACTCCACTTCCAATATTGCTATCTTAATGAGGCTACCTAAAAACAACAATGTATTGTTCTCATTCCTGCTGATCAAGTCATAGAGTTGGATTTACTTTTTCATAACTTATCCTATACTGGCTGGCTCCCAGACCGACTATTTTAACTGAATTACCAACAATAGCCAGACAAATATATTAATTAAACAAAATTGTATGTGTATGTTCTATTTGTGCATTTTCAAGTGTAAAAATACAGGATCACTTATAGGTTAATACAGTGTGAGTGTTTTATGTTTAGATTTCATTCTTTGTGTGAAACTGAGTCAGCGTTTGTGTTGAATATGATCAGCTTTTAGATGCTCACATTGTTGAGAGTAGGGGTAATTTGTCCTCCATTATATATATATATATATATATATATATATATATATATATATATATATATATATATATATATATCTCACGCATCTGTGTGTGTGTGTCATTTTGATGTAATTTCTTGTTAATATTGTTTATAAGATACCTCACTAATTAGGCTTTCTTGTCTCTGCCCCTGCACAATCTTTTCATCATTTTATATCCTTTCGTTTGCCTTTGTGCTAAAAAAAAAAAAAAATTAAAAACGTAAAATAAATTAATTACACATTAGCAATCAAAATAGGTGTGTTACATGAGACCAATTTAGTATAGTTTCTTAATCATAATTTTCACTAATATGGGCATGCCAGCACAAGTTATTGGAAAGAACATTGGTTTTGCGTCATTCAAACACTATTGATGGCTAAGTGAAACCATACCGCTGTGTTTAAGAGCGAGCACACGGAGGTGAGCTAACCGCCCTATTACTGCCAACACGGGGTGAAACTGAGTAAGAAGATGCTGCTGATCTGGACCGAATGTGTCGAAAATCCAACTAATTAGTATTTAATTTATGGAGTTTGGGACTGAAAATCCAAACAGGCTAGATCAGATGCTGTACAGGACCTGCTGTCATCCCGTCAAGACCATACCATCTAGGAGTTATGTAGATGTTTGAAGATCTTGAACAGAGCTTGGTTGGACAGATTGAAGCAACTGAAAATACATCCACCGATTGATAATTCAGACAATGGTAAGCAGCGCAATTTAACTTTATGTTAATATTGGCTAGTTGAGAATTTGGATGCTTTCACTGTTATGGTTACTGTAATAATTTGTGTTAAGCATTGACTGATGGTTCACTGATCTTGTTGATGTAAATATTTAATGAATCACTAATGGATCTTCTACACAGGTTTACATGTTTTCCAGATGACACAGGAGATGACCAAAGTAATCATCTTTTTCCTTGACTCCTGCCATTCAGACTCAGTCAAATGAAGAAGAAAACATCTCCTGTTTTGCATGAAATTACCTGGAACATACAGGAGTAGCCTATCCAGAGCTGAAGCTATAGATCTTCCATCATCAGCTTTACGCTCAGTGTACAGTTTAAATGCTATAGACAGGTTAAACAGTGAACAAATGACCACATTCATTGCACTAAAGCTAGTTGTTTGAAATGCAGAGGTTCCTTTCACTCTAAAATGGACATATTCACGTGCCGAGTACGGTCGTTTGAGAGTGAAACTGCAGATATGTTTGGCTTTTCACTCTAAAATGGACATATTCACGTGCTGTACAATATATCATGCACTTGAATGGCCATATCTAAATGTAGTGCACATTCACTGGCTTAGCTTATATTTAAATGTATTAATTTCAATTGTCCTCACTAGTTCCAACAGTATTTCTTACCACCATCAGATTTGTCAAGTTTGGCACTCTGCTCAGCTCTATTTATTTGTGATGGATGGACACTTGATTTTGTAGAAACAAGGCAAACAACGCGTTTCACATGTTGTGCTTCATCATGTTCGCTATCAAATTCGCTATGACCATCGCCATCTTGCTTTGTCCGCCTGCCTGGCTGTGTGAGCCTCCTACAGTCAATGTGCCAGCCAGGGAGCATGTGGGACAAATATCTGTTTAAATTTTTGTCCCGGAAGTGATGTCACTCAACTGGAAGTGATGACACTTGTGACATCATAAGAGCAATTGTGATGTCATCAGTAATGCAAAGTTGTGACATCATCAGTGATGCAAAGTTGTGACATCATCAGTGATGTCATAAGAGCATGTGAGCCCGCACAGCGGTCGAGCTGCAGGGCAGGTGAGGCGGTGCAGCGGCCGAGCCTAGTAATTAGCAGAGCGGCTGTAGCTCAGGTATAGAGCGGGTCGTCACTAATCGCTTTGGATGAAAGAGGTCGGTGGTTTGATTCCTGGCTCCTCCAGTCTGCATGTCGAAGTGTCCTTGGGCAAGATACTGAACCCCAAATTGCTCCTGATGGTGTGCCACCACCCTGCGTGACAGCTTGCCTAAATCGGTGAATGTACCTACTGATTGTAAAGCGCTCTGGATAAAAGCGCTATATAAATGCAGGCCATTTACCACTTAGCCTAGGAATTATATAAAAGGGAGCAAGTGGGCACTGTTTGTTTCAAGTGGGCATGTTTGTTTCCATAATGCACGTCTATAATGGTAGGCTGCAGAACAGAGGGGTAATTCTCACCTTTAACCTACAAGTCACTACGCCCATGATTGTCGCTTTATTTACTGCTTTGATTATTCGTTTGCATTCTGCTTGGTGGTTGGGATTTATGCTCTGTGGGTTTATGGCAGTGTATGGAGCACTGATTGCTCTGAATTGTCAGATTAAACTCTGGCTGACACACCAAAAACGTACATGTCGCTAGAGAAAAAATAATAATATTAATGTTTGCTTATCAACTGGCGCCTGGCCTCCTGTCATTTTGCACAAGTGGCCCACGGGCAAAGCAAGTTGAGTATCCCTGACCTGATAGTAAGCCAAACACAATATTATACACTTTTTTTCCTTTCAAATTTGATATGTTTGAAATTAGGGTTAGCCTTCTAGATAAATAAGGTGAACCAGTCACTTTTTCAAATGTGATTTTCTGTTTATTTACAAAAATGCAAAAAATAAAGTACATTTACAAAATGGAGAGGTTTTCCGCGAACTGGTTCCTGGGTCACGGTCAAGGCTAAATGTCTCAAGGCCAATGCAGGGCAGGCTGCTGGTGGCAAAAGGTCTAGAGAGCCAATGGAGTTCTAAACCCTCTGCTCTAAAATACTTCCTCTCCACTCCGTAATCAAACAACAGTTCTTTGTTTACATCAATGTTCCTGTTTGCAAGGAAAAGAATGACGTCCTTTTCCTCCTCATCTGTGTCCACAGTATAAAGCCTGGGCCTTAGTCTTTGTTAAGTGCAGAGATAAGGGCATAAATGTGGTAGGCCAGACAAAACATTGGGTTTGACAGGTCTGGTAAGAAGGTACTTTAAAGGTTGCAGTCCATAAATCACCATGGCCTCCAGGGCGTGCAGGGGGCTTTGGGACACTGATGTCTCTGGTGGCCTGGAAGAGGATGGCGTTCCTTTCTCCTTCCGGGAACTTCATTTTACAGGTGATCGGCTTCACGTTGAAGTTCTTCCTGGAGTGGTTAATCTTTCTCCCCATTGTATCTTGGGACGGGTGATAATCACAGATGATGGACCCCACGGCAAAGGCTTTGGTAGCAACAACTCCTGTGGACAAAAGGAGATGACATCAATGGGCTTGTCCATGATATGATCATATTCATGTTAGGATTTGACTGTGCATTTGTACATACCTTGCCCTTTGTTGCCCCCAAAATCTCTGATGGCCAGACCTGGCCACTTCTGACTTGTGACCATGCTGATGATGCCCGGGTCACTTTCCACCTGGGTCTTCTTGGCCGGTCTCCACTTAGACACTATGTACTCTGGCCGGGGATGATTGGCAGTCCACCCCTCGTCACTGATGAACTTTGCCACCTTCTGAACAGTTGGTGCACTTTTTGAACATTGGGCTGTCAAAGAGAGAACATTTTAATTTAAATTCTTGTCCACAATTGTGAATTATGTTGCTTGAAATGTTAATCATTTAAGTAAATGGTTGCATAATAAAGTATTTACACTTACACAAGAGGAATTCCTCCCGCTTGCCATACTGCACAGCCCTCCACCTGTCATAAAATACTCGGTCTGGCGGAAACCCAGCGCCAGTCCGTTGCTTCTTACTGGGCGGATGACCAGTTGCTGTCACCGGGAAGTGCTGGAGGAATGCTCCAAAGTCCCTGTCATCCTGTTCAGCAGTGTCTCTGCTTCTCTTCTGTCCCTGATCACTCTTCTCCTCTCCTGACTCATCAGAAGAAGAGTTGTAAGAAGGAGAACATTTCATGGTTAAAGACTGACAAACAGCTGGACTGACCTTGGAACTGTGAGAGACAATAGTGGAATATGTTTTGAATGATGACACATACCGTCCCAAACTGTTGAGCAGGTTGGCGGTGGCCACGATACCCTCCAGGGTACCAATGTAGAGTGTAGAGTGGGCCATGTTACAGTAGTGTGCCACTGCAATTTTCTGCTCATTTGAAAAGTGTGCATTCACCTCTATCTCTGCAACTTTTCTGATCTCTTGGCTGGTGAGGTTTGGCAATTTGTAGCTGCAGTGAAGAAGAAAACTCACATTACAATCCTATTCTCCCCCCCTTTTACACAGAACATTTTATTTGAATAATATCATATAGAGACTAAAAAACAAGTCTATCAATTTAATCCATGTCTTCTTTGTACAATACACATTAATATATAGTCCATGGGATCCTGCTAATACTTACTGTTCATGCAGACGCCTGAGATCGTTGGTGGAGCTCACAATTGGTCCGCCGGATTTGGACAAGAAAAACTTGCCCTCATCATCTACACCATCCTGCATATATTCTTGGCGGATCTCAAGGTAGTATGCATCCAGCATCTCTGGAGAGAAGATATGAATGAAATTAAAATGATGGAGCTTTTGGTTAAAACAGGACATGATTGTGGTGTTATAATTATTCATTGTGAGTTTTTTCAGCCCGTTACAAAACTTACTGCAGTCTCCTCCTGGGTGAGGGCTAATGTCGCAATCTGCACTGTGGCCGTTTTATGACAGCTGACCCCCACACAGACTCGTCCATCGACGGGCTTCTGGTTGACCCACTCTGACGCCTGAAAAACAATGAAGGACACAATGTGAATTAATGACATCAACAAAGTATCCCTGTTCCATTTGAATCTGGACATGCAAATATATTCTACTGACTTTGTACCACTGTGGGATACTGTTGGAATTGATCCAAGTTTCCTTAAGGTCAAAGGTCATCCTCGTAAGAGTGTAATGGGAAAATGTTTTGCTAACACATAACCTGTCCCCATTTGACCTCGCTGTTCTTTGCTGATGTCGACCATTTATCTGAAGTGAGATAGACGTTCATTTTTATGCCTGGTGTGGTTAAAAGTGTTGCCTCGTCTTGTCTCAGTGAAGACGGTGTGGTTAAGGTGTTGCGTCTTTTAGTTCCAGTAAAGACAGAGTTTTGCAAGCGTGCAGAGCTGTCGAGACTTCCTGTCCTCGCTCCTCTTCAGGGAAGGTGGAGTCGATAGGCGGGGGGGGGGGGGAGTCCTTTACAAGAAGAGAGACCTCCTTCTCCTGGGAGAAGGAGGTCTAAAGGACTCAAGCGGTAACATCCTGAATGCTGTATATATATGAGTGCTTTCTGAATAAACATCGCTTCTTCACTGCATACTTTGGTGTGTCGTGAAGTGAGACCTGAACTTCAGCTCCGAGACTTTGTCGTTTGTTCACTCAACTTTTACCCTCCACCAGAAATAACGAACACGAGGAAATTGAGTCATCTTGATCACAACTTTTTCCATCCATTGATTGGTCAACCTTGTCTAATTTCCAACAATACTTACTGTCAATGCCTCCACTGCTCCAGGTTTCTGGAAGTGTTTCAGGATCAGGATGGCTTGGCAGTAGTAGCGGAACAGCGTCTTTTCATCTTCTTCTACACGCTGGTGCTGCAGGAGCTTCCTGTAGATGGCCTGCATGTCCCGCTTTGACTCACAGAGGAATCTCTGGCAGTCATGGAGAGTCAGATAGCCAGACCTAGAATAAGATCAAACAAAACACCAATGAGGAGGAGATTTAGATATTTTTCTGTATCACACAATCCTGACAAGTATTACCAAAATCATTAAAGGAAAGAACGAGTGTTAATAACTCACTTTTTTTGGCATGTGGCTCTGCTGAGGGACTTTGTCACTGGCCTCCTCAAGGTGTTGAGCAGGTCCACGTATGCCTGACACTTCCCATGGAAGTCTGCGTCAGCCAAATCCAGATTTGTTTTGAGAAACTGGACAAACCGGTGCATGTTCTTTATATAGTTCAAGATAGTGGCTGGACCCATCTTCGATGCCTTCAGTTTGTTCAGGAAGTCTTGGGTTTCATTATGCTTCAGGAGAAAGTCCATGCTGACTTCATCCCCACTGGGCTGGAGGTACCTCAACATCCTGGAAACATTGTCTACCTGTGAAAAGGAGGGAGACAACAAGTATGAAAAATCAGTTATGAGCCACAGTAATCAGGCAAAAAGACACACAAAGCTGCTTTAGTGTAGCTTGGAACTTACCTCCTGTTGGCAGTGTGGGCCTTGCAGGGAGGTAGTCAGGTACTTCTTAAAATTAAGAAGAATTGTAGCTTTATGTGGGAACTTTTCATAAAGTCCACTCTGTTGCATATTGACCCTCACTGAGCAGTGGGACTGGGCCCTGTCCCTGAGAAAATATAGAGACAATTAGCTGAATGGAAATTACAGATGTTGACAGTCAAATATCATTGATTGAAATTGTGTGTTGAGTGAGGCGATGAACTTACTTTTGCAACGTTGAGTCACATGGAGCATCATCATCACCACTGGAAACAGAGCCAGGGATCTCTGAAGTGGCTGGTGGTTCGTCACTGGGTTCAATGTCTGCGTCCATGGGAGCATTGATGATGAAAAAGTTCCTTCTACGAAGATCTTCCAGAAGAGCCAGTCTGGAAGGCTTGTGGGGGTACCGCCTGCACATGTCAGCGTAGTCCCAGGTTCTGCCTTGGCGGGTCCAAGCCTTCATCAAATCCTTGGCCCTCTGCACCTCTGCCTGCCTCTCCACATCTGTGTTGTTCTTCATGCAGACCTTTTCAGGTGGGTAGGCAGCTGGTCCTGGGGTTTCTCGCACAGCAGGCAATGGATGATGCGGCGATCCTTCTCGCTGTGAGAAAGGAGAGAAAGTAGACTGTTTACATAAATGTAAATATTATTATTAATTAATACACAGGACAAGATGTTACTATCCCTTGTGCCAAAATCCGAGGAAAAACACATTTAGAAGCCCAATCCAGAATAAAACAAGCTAACAGGCTAACAAACTAATAAACAAGACACAAATCACCAGTTACCTACCCTAGCCAACAGCAGTATGAAGCATGTCATTGGGGTTTTCAAGTGGGCACCTTCCTTCACCGACGTTTCGTTAAGTTAGGCCCACGACACCTCAAGAAGGCTTAACGGTGTAATCCAGCGTCCTGGAAACACCCCCCTCCATGCTACCACCGCACAACTGCATATTACCTCACTATCTAAGCCTAGCTATCCAGGTCGGTTCGGTATGACATTCCTGACTACACCACCACTGTCAATGATTCAGCCCTGTTGATGCGGACGGTTAATCATGACCAACAACAAACAATCTCTAACTACACCACCACTGTCAATGATTCAGCCCTGTTGATGCGGACCGTTAATCATGACCAACAACAAACAATCCCTAACTACACCACCACCGTCAATGATTCAGCCCTGTTGATGCAGACCGTTAATCATGACCAACAAACAATCAATCTGACCTTAGCGAGCTCCCCAGCTAGCATGTTTCCTCCTTATCCACAGCCATTCACTTGCTCGTTCTGCTGCCTGAGACATGTTGCTAACCGCAAGTTTCAGGCTCCGTCCCCGAATGCCCAACTCAGTTAGTAAGGCAATAACGGACTTTGCCACAAAACCACGGCAGCCCACCTCTACAGGCCGCACTCGAGCCCTCCAACCTCGCTGCTCTGCCTCTGCTGCCATTTCAGCATACCTAGCTTTCTTACGCTCATAAGCCTCCTCAACTCGATCTTCCCACGGGACTGTGAGTTCGATAAAATAAACTCTCTTCTCTACCTCAGACCACAGTAACAAGTCCGGACGTAGCCGGGTGCTAACTATATATGCTGGGATGACTAGCTGTTCATTCAAGTCAACCCTCATTTCCCAGGCTCCACCTACACTTAGCTGCCCTAACTTGTGCCTGACCTTAATTGGTCTAATCTTTTCTCCCTCACGTACAAATTTGATC
Organism: Poromitra crassiceps; assembly: GCF_964638095.1. Lineage (NCBI taxonomy): Eukaryota > Metazoa > Chordata > Actinopteri > Beryciformes > Melamphaidae > Poromitra > Poromitra crassiceps. Next base: position 59,463,729 of record NC_139629.1, read on the forward strand.
TGTCTAGTCTCTTTGCTAGCAACTAGAGAATTTACTTCTAGCCGCTTTTCCTCAACTGCAGCTGCCAAACATTTCAACACCTGGTTGTGACGCCAGGTGTATCGCCCCTGGGAGAGACTGACCTTACACCCTGACAGTATATGCCTCAATGTACATACACTAGAACACAACGGGCAGGCACCATCCTCGCCCAACCACTGATTTAAGTTCTGGGGAGATGGCAGCACATCATAAGTAGCCCCTAGAATAAATCTAATTCTGCTGGCCTCCATGCTCCACAACTCTCTCCACTTCAACTTTCTCTTCTCTACACTCTGCCAGTTCACCCACTGTCCTTGCTTTGCCTGCGACACTGCCTTAGTACATCTTACTGCCTCCTCTTGCCTATGTACTTCTTCAACTACCATCTTCCTCTTTTCTATTACTGATGCCTTGTTCCACACAGGTTTCCCTATGCACAACCCTAAGCCTCCACGCCCATGCTGCACCTGACCTATGATATCCCTGTGTCTAAGAGCTGACTGTGCTTGCTGTACTGCCTCCTTTGGGTTCCACTTCCTCCCTGTTTTAACTGTGGGCGCTACACTCCTAACCAGTGGATCCTTTGACTGAGTCAGAGTCATTTCCAGTCTAACCTTAGCACACTTGAACTCCTCTGTCAGGCTAGATAATGGCAATTCCAATATGCCTTTCCCATATAAGGCTACACTGCTTAGGCAGCGTGGGACTCCGAGCCATTTTCTAATGAATGAGTTAATCATCCTTTCTAGCTTTTCTACCTTTGAAAGGGGAACCTCATACAATGTCAGTGGCCACATCAACCGAGGCAACAATCCAAACTGCAAACACCACAACTTTAACTTTCCTGGGAGCCCTGACTTGTCTATACTTGAAATATCTTGAATCATTTCCTGCCTCACCTCCTCAAACTGTCCCTTATCACTGAGACTTGCATCATACCATCTTCCCAAACTCTTGACTGGTTTCTCTAACACTGTAGGCACCACCATATCATTTATAACAAACTTCTTACCTACTACCCTCCCTTTAATGATTGAAATACTCCTGGACTTACTTGGCTTCACTTTCATTCTAGCCCACTGCAGATTACTATTTAACTTATCCAACAATCTGCTAGTACATGGAGCGGTTGACGTCATAGTCGTCATGTCATCCATGTATGCCCTAATTGGAGGGAGCCGCAGCCCTCCCTGCAGCCTTTCTCCACCCACTACCCATTTTGAAGCCCTAATAATGATCTCCATTGCCATGGTAAAAGCTAATGGGGAAAATGTACACCCTGCCATAATGCCTATCTCCAGCTGCTGCCAAGCTGTAGTGTACTCTGCTGTGGTAAAGCAGAGTTGAATATCTAAGAAGTAGGCTTTAACTAAGCTCTTTATACTACCTGGCACTCTAAAGAAATCAAAGGCCTCCCATACCAGACTATGCGGCACTGACCCGAAAGCATTAGCCAGGTCCAAGAATACTACATGCAGGTCTCTCTTCTCACGCCTAGCTGACTGGATTTGGTGCCAGATCATGCTGGTGTGCTCTAAGCACCCGGAGAAGCCGGGAATTCCAGCCTTTTGCACCGAAGTATCTATTAGCCTATTCTTTTCTAGATAACTAGACAGCCTCTGTGCCACAACACTAAAGAAAACCTTCCCTTCAACATTAAGTAGACTGATAGGTCTAAACTGACTTATCTCTAACGAGTCCCTTTCTTTAGGAATGAAGATTCCCCCTGCTCTATGCCACGCCTTAGGAATAACCTGCTTCTTCCAGACTACCTTCATCAGCTTCCATAGAAACTGCAACACATCTGGAGCACTCTTATACAGCCGGTAGGGGACTCCATTAGGACCCGGGGCTGAAGAGGCCCTTGCACGTCTCACTACTTCTTGAACTTCTTTCCACCTTGGTGGGCTATCATCACACTGGCTCTCTATTTCACCAATAGGTGGAATATCAGCTGGGACTGTCATCTCTCTAAACCTTTCCCTATCTTTGTGAACCTCCTCCAAATATTCCTCAAGCTTCTGCTTAGGTACCATAAGGCTACCATTCTTTTCCTTACTAAACAATGACTTCACAAATCTAAATGGATCCTTATAGAATGCTATTCTAGCTCTCTCTTTCTTTTTCCTATTTTTCCTAATGCTCTCTGCTCTTCTTAAAACTGCCAACCGATCCCTCACATCTGACTGCAAGCAATCAATGCCTTCCTTCTCAACCTCTGTAGCTTTCCTCCACTGCCTCTTAAGCTGTCTTCTCTCCTGGATAAGTCTATCTCTTGTTGGCGGCTAGATTTAACTACCTCACCCTCTAGTTTCTTCCTTTTCTCAAAGACGCCAAACCTTTCCTTACCATAATCATAAATACAATCTCCCATTTTCTCCAACTTACTCTCAGCATTTCCTTTAAGCTTCTCTAACATCCTAACCAAATCACTATTGATATCTTCCCACTTCCTACTTTCCGCTGCACCTGGCCACTTAACTCTAGGCTTCTGACCGCTAATCTTCTCCCTTTTTGGCTGGCTGGCCTCTCTGCTTTCCTCGGTGCTAGGACCTGCCTCAACATCAGGGGTGCTGATGTCCTGCGAGCTGTGGGTTACTTCCTGTCGCTGGACTTCACCCGACTGACTTGATAAACTTCTTAAGAAATAATTATCAATGCGGGGTCCCTGTGTTCCCTCTACCAAGCACCTCTTCCTGCCTTGATGGATTCTAAGGCCCCTCAAAGTTGTTACCTTCTGCCAGCCACACAAGCAAACCTGACGCTTCTTTCCATCTACATCTGAACTAGTGGCTTCCACTGACATGTTTTCCCTACTCATAGTCAAGTCCGTTCCAGAGTCAATAACCGTGTCAACCATAGGTGAGTCATCTTCCGCCCCCGCTCTCGCAGACTCTAGGGGTGTTTTTTCATAATTCTGTTTCGTACCAAGTTTGGGTGTAACCAATGGCCTATTGGCCTTGGCTACTGCCACAATGAGCAGCTAACCCATTGCAGCCCCGATGGGGTCTAATCCCTCCTGTCAGCTGTCTTTCCATGCTGTCACTAGGTCTTTCCCTAGTTGTCAGCTGCACTATTCACAACAGTCACTAGCCTAAGCTAGCTTTAGTATTAATTAATACACAGGACAAGATGTTACTATCCCTTGTGCCAAAATCTGAGGAAAAACACATTTAGAAGCCCAATCCAGAATAAAAGAAGCTAACAGGCTAACAAACTAATAAACAAGACACAAATCACCAGTTACCTACCCTAGCCAACAGCAGTATGAAGCATGTCATTGGGGTTTTCAAGTGGGCACCTTCCTTCACCGACGTTTTGTTAAGTTAGGCCCACGACACCTCAAGAAGGCTTAACGGTGTAATCCAGCGTCCTGGAAACACCCCCCTCCATGCTACCACCGCACAACTGCATATTACCTCACTATCTAAGCCTAGCTATCCAGGTCGGTTCGGTATGACATTCCTGACTACACCACCACTGTCAATGATTCAGCCCTGTTGATGCGGACCGTTAATCATGACCAACAAACAATCAATCTGACCTTAGCGAGCTCCCCAGCTAGCATGTTTCCTCCTTATCCACAGCCATTCACTTGCTCGTTCTGCTGCCTGAGACATGTTGCTAACCGCAAGTTTCAGGCTCCGTCCCCGAATGCCCAACTCAGTTAGTAAGGCAATAACGGACTTTGCCACAAAACCACGGCAGCCCACCTCTACAGGCCGCACTCGAGCCCTCCAACCTCGCTGCTCTGCCTCTGCTGCCATTTCAGCATACCTAGCTTTCTTACGCTCATAAGCCTCCTCAACTCGATCTTCCCACGGGACTGTGAGTTCGATAAAATAAACTCTCTTCTCTACCTCAGACCACAGTAACAAGTCCGGACGTAGCCGGGTGCTAACTATATATGCTGGGATGACTAGCTGTTCATTCAAGTCAACCCTCATTTCCCAGGCTCCACCTACACTTAGCTGCCCTAACTTGTGCCTGACCTTAATTGGTCTAATCTTTTCTCCCTCACGTACAAATTTGATCTGTCTAGTCTCTTTGCTAGCAACTAGAGAATTTACTTCTAGCCGCTTTTCCTCAACTGCAGCTGCCAAACATTTCAACACCTGGTTGTGACGCCAGGTGTATCGCCCCTGGGAGAGACTGACCTTACACCCTGACAGTATATGCCTCAATGTACATACACTAGAACACAACGGGCAGGCACCATCCTCGCCCAACCACTGATTTAAGTTCTGGGGAGATGGCAGCACATCATAAGTAGCCCCTAGAATAAATCTAATTCTGCTGGCCTCCATGCTCCACAACTCTCTCCACTTCAACTTTCTCTTCTCTACACTCTGCCAGTTCACCCACTGTCCTTGCTTTGCCTGCGACACTGCCTTAGTACATCTTACTGCCTCCTCTTGCCTATGTACTTCTTCAACTACCATCTTCCTCTTTTCTATTACTGATGCCTTGTTCCACACAGGTTTCCCTATGCACAACCCTAAGCCTCCACGCCCATGCTGCACCTGACCTATGATATCCCTGTGTCTAAGAGCTGACTGTGCTTGCTGTACTGCCTCCTTTGGGTTCCACTTCCTCCCTGTTTTAACTGTGGGCGCTACACTCCTAACCAGTGGATCCTTTGACTGAGTCAGAGTCATTTCCAGTCTAACCTTAGCACACTTGAACTCCTCTGTCAGGCTAGATAATGGCAATTCCAATATGCCTTTCCCATATAAGGCTACACTGCTTAGGCAGCGTGGGACTCCGAGCCATTTTCTAATGAATGAGTTAATCATCCTTTCTAGCTTTTCTACCTTTGAAAGGGGAACCTCATACAATGTCAGTGGCCACATCAACCGAGGCAACAATCCAAACTGCAAACACCACAACTTTAACTTTCCTGGGAGCCCTGACTTGTCTATACTTGAAATATCTTGAATCATTTCCTGCCTCACCTCCTCAAACTGTCCCTTATCACTGAGACTTGCATCATACCATCTTCCCAAACTCTTGACTGGTTTCTCTAACACTGTAGGCACCACCATATCATTTATAACAAACTTCTTACCTACTACCCTCCCTTTAATGATTGAAATACTCCTGGACTTACTTGGCTTCACTTTCATTCTAGCCCACTGCAGATTACTATTTAACTTATCCAACAATCTGCTAGTACATGGAGCGGTTGACGTCATAGTCGTCATGTCATCCATGTATGCCCTAATTGGAGGGAGCCGCAGCCCTCCCTGCAGCCTTTCTCCACCCACTACCCATTTTGAAGCCCTAATAATGATCTCCATTGCCATGGTAAAAGCTAATGGGGAAAATGTACACCCTGCCATAATGCCTATCTCCAGCTGCTGCCAAGCTGTAGTGTACTCTGCTGTGGTAAAGCAGAGTTGAATATCTAAGAAGTAGGCTTTAACTAAGCTCTTTATACTACCTGGCACTCTAAAGAAATCAAAGGCCTCCCATACCAGACTATGCGGCACTGACCCGAAAGCATTAGCCAGGTCCAAGAATACTACATGCAGGTCTCTCTTCTCACGCCTAGCTGACTGGATTTGGTGCCAGATCATGCTGGTGTGCTCTAAGCACCCGGAGAAGCCGGGAATTCCAGCCTTTTGCACCGAAGTATCTATTAGCCTATTCTTTTCTAGATAACTAGACAGCCTCTGTGCCACAACACTAAAGAAAACCTTCCCTTCAACATTAAGTAGACTGATAGGTCTAAACTGACTTATCTCTAACGAGTCCCTTTCTTTAGGAATGAAGATTCCCCCTGCTCTATGCCACGCCTTAGGAATAACCTGCTTCTTCCAGACTACCTTCATCAGCTTCCATAGAAACTGCAACACATCTGGAGCACTCTTATACAGCCGGTAGGGGACTCCATTAGGACCCGGGGCTGAAGAGGCCCTTGCACGTCTCACTACTTCTTGAACTTCTTTCCACCTTGGTGGGCTATCATCACACTGGCTCTCTATTTCACCAATAGGTGGAATATCAGCTGGGACTGTCATCTCTCTAAACCTTTCCCTATCTTTGTGAACCTCCTCCAAATATTCCTCAAGCTTCTGCTTAGGTACCATAAGGCTACCATTCTTTTCCTTACTAAACAATGACTTCACAAATCTAAATGGATCCTTATAGAATGCTATTCTAGCTCTCTCTTTCTTTTTCCTATTTTTCCTAATGCTCTCTGCTCTTCTTAAAACTGCCAACCGATCCCTCACATCTGACTGCAAGCAATCAATGCCTTCCTTCTCAACCTCTGTAGCTTTCCTCCACTGCCTCTTAAGCTGTCTTCTCTCCTGGATAAGTCTATCTCTTGTTGGCGGCTAGATTTAACTACCTCACCCTCTAGTTTCTTCCTTTTCTCAAAGACGCCAAACCTTTCCTTACCATAATCATAAATACAATCTCCCATTTTCTCCAACTTACTCTCAGCATTTCCTTTAAGCTTCTCTAACATCCTAACCAAATCACTATTGATATCTTCCCACTTCCTACTTTCCGCTGCACCTGGCCACTTAACTCTAGGCTTCTGACCGCTAATCTTCTCCCTTTTTGGCTGGCTGGCCTCTCTGCTTTCCTCGGTGCTAGGACCTGCCTCAACATCAGGGGTGCTGATGTCCTGCGAGCTGTGGGTTACTTCCTGTCGCTGGACTTCACCCGACTGACTTGATAAACTTCTTAAGAAATAATTATCAATGCGGGGTCCCTGTGTTCCCTCTACCAAGCACCTCTTCCTGCCTTGATGGATTCTAAGGCCCCTCAAAGTTGTTACCTTCTGCCAGCCACACAAGCAAACCTGACGCTTCTTTCCATCTACATCTGAACTAGTGGCTTCCACTGACATGTTTTCCCTACTCATAGTCAAGTCCGTTCCAGAGTCAATAACCGTGTCAACCATAGGTGAGTCATCTTCCGCCCCCGCTCTCGCAGACTCTAGGGGTGTTTTTTCATAATTCTGTTTCGTACCAAGTTTGGGTGTAACCAATGGCCTATTGGCCTTGGCTACTGCCACAATGAGCAGCTAACCCATTGCAGCCCCGATGGGGTCTAATCCCTCCTGTCAGCTGTCTTTCCATGCTGTCACTAGGTCTTTCCCTAGTTGTCAGCTGCACTATTCACAACAGTCACTAGCCTAAGCTAGCTTTAGTATTAATTAATACACAGGACAAGATGTTACTATCCCTTGTGCCAAAATCTGAGGAAAAACACATTTAGAAGCCCAATCCAGAATAAAAGAAGCTAACAGGCTAACAAACTAATAAACAAGACACAAATCACCAGTTACCTACCCTAGCCAACAGCAGTATGAAGCATGTCATTGGGGTTTTCAAGTGGGCACCTTCCTTCACCGACGTTTTGTTAAGTTAGGCCCACGACACCTCAAGAAGGCTTAACGGTGTAATCCAGCGTCCTGGAAACACCCCCCTCCATGCTACCACCGCACAACTGCATATTACCTCACTATCTAAGCCTAGCTATCCAGGTCGGTTCGGTATGACATTCCTGACTACACCACCACTGTCAATGATTCAGCCCTGTTGATGCGGACCGTTAATCATGACCAACAAACAATCAATCTGACCTTAGCGAGCTCCCCAGCTAGCATGTTTCCTCCTTATCCACAGCCATTCACTTGCTCGTTCTGCTGCCTGAGACATGTTGCTAACCGCAAGTTTCAGGCTCCGTCCCCGAATGCCCAACTCAGTTAGTAAGGCAATAACGGACTTTGCCACAAAACCACGGCAGCCCACCTCTACAGGCCGCACTCGAGCCCTCCAACCTCGCTGCTCTGCCTCTGCTGCCATTTCAGCATACCTAGCTTTCTTACGCTCATAAGCCTCCTCAACTCGATCTTCCCACGGGACTGTGAGTTCGATAAAATAAACTCTCTTCTCTACCTCAGACCACAGTAACAAGTCCGGACGTAGCCGGGTGCTAACTATATATGCTGGGATGACTAGCTGTTCATTCAAGTCAACCCTCATTTCCCAGGCTCCACCTACACTTAGCTGCCCTAACTTGTGCCTGACCTTAATTGGTCTAATCTTTTCTCCCTCACGTACAAATTTGATCTGTCTAGTCTCTTTGCTAGCAACTAGAGAATTTACTTCTAGCCGCTTTTCCTCAACTGCAGCTGCCAAACATTTCAACACCTGGTTGTGACGCCAGGTGTATCGCTCCTGGGAGAGACTGACCTTACACCCTGACAGTATATGCCTCAATGTACATACACTAGAACACAACGGGCAGGCCATCCTCGCCCAACCACTGATTTAAGTTCTGGGGAGATGGCAGCACATCATAAGTAGCCCCTAGAATAAATCTAATTCTGCTGGCCTCCATGCTCCACAACTCTCTCCACTTCAACTTTCTCTTCTCTACACTCTCCCAGTTCACCCACTGTCCTTGCTTTGCCTGCGACACTGCCTTAGTACATCTTACTGCCTCCTCTTGCCTATGTACTTCTTCAACTACCATCTTCCTCTTTTCTATTACTGATGCCTTGTTCCACACAGGTTTCCCTATGCACAACCCTAAGCCTCCACGCCCATGCTGCACCTGACCTATGATATCCCTGTGTCTAAGAGCTGACTGTGCTTGCTGTACTGCCTCAAAAAATAAGAGTAATAACAGTGAAAATATTAAGACTAAAGGCTATTTTCCTTAATGTGTGGCTGGATTGTCCATTAGACACATGGGATAATCACATTTGTACAGTGAAAGCAGCAACAATAAACATAGTTCTATATACAGCGTGATTTTGGAGTTTCTCTCTCCGAGAGGAAATGCATTTCAGCTAATTTCTAATATGCAGCAGTACTTACTTTGCAGTCTGTCCTGCCATTTCCTCTGGAAAATATTCTTCACAAAGAAAACAAAAGCACAAAGGTCTTGAGAGCAAGAAAAGAGGAAAATCCTTTCAAAAAGCAAGAAGCTTAAAAAGGTTTTCTTCAGAAAAGTCTTCAGGTTGATTAAACTCTCTTGGAGTTGGAGAAATCTTCAATGAAGATGGATGGGAACCCTTCTCTAGAAGAAGAAGATGGGTAACTGGTTCGTTCGTTCGTTAGTTCTTGATCTTGATGGATAGCTCAGGGCTTGTGCCCTTTTCTATCCATAGGCAACTGGATGGATGTGGAGCCAGGGGATATGGAGCTGTGGGAGGAGCCATAGGGGGCGGAGATCGGGGGAGGAGCCGACTGGTATCATGGCAGCATTTTTTTTTTTTTTTTTTTCTTTTTAAGAAATAAAAAAGAATCAAATAAGAAAAAAATTATTAAAAACAGAATAAAATAGACATGAAAAAAGCCAACAGAGCTCAATGATACATGTGACACAAGCGTGTGACTATGAGGGTGGGTGCGTGGGGGGCAACTGCTAAATAACGGATATAATTAAAGGAAAGGGTAACTGGTGGTCTGGTGGACTCTGCTTATAGGGCTAAAACATGCTGACAGTCCCACCCACAGTCCTGCATTATTAGCATAGCATTAGCATTATCTGCACACCTGAGGGTAGAAGCAGCAGCACCAGCAGAAGAGGGCAATTAAGCAGAAGAGGGCAATTAAGCAAAACAAAAAGCTGGGAGCACCGTCAGTTTTAAAGGCTAGATGGAGGAAGGGTGTGGCAGAATGTAGAATGTTGAGGGGAAACAATCTAATCAAGTTAAAATAAAATAAACATATTGGTAGAATGCCTAAACATGTCATGTAGCTAAGAACACCAAATTATTATATTAGCAGTCTCAGGAGCTGCAGTCTCAAGTGGCTTCATGTTGGCTTTAGGCAGTGGTGGAGGGACATCAGTCACAATATATGTGCTTTCCTCCCAGATTCTCAACATTTGATCTAAAAAAAGAACTTGATCACATTTGAACTTTTCAAGTATACAATTTGTAACGTCAGAGTGAAACCGCTCTGATTTTGTTTTTAACACATTCACTGCCAGCCGTTTTTTTTTAATGTAGGTAGGTTCTGCCAGAGGTTTTTTTTGAGGATTCTGGCTCATCTTTCAAGACCCGAGGATTCTTTTTTGCTAAGATTTTGTGAACACACAATATCTCAAAAGAACTAATAGAATGTGTGCTTTCTCTGTCTAAAAGAGTTAGTTTGTAGAGTTAGTAGTTATGTAAGCATTAGCAGTTGAATACAGCATGGTTTCAGCGTCAGAAAAATTATTCTGAGATAAACGGCTTTTTGTGAAATTCGATAAAACAGTCACTTTAACCATTCATTTTTGGCATCAGTAAGACGTCAGACATCTAAACAATAGTTTTGAACAGTAATTTCCTCCATAACAGCAGGAAACCCCCCTCTGCTTCCAACTCCTCCCTCCGTGGGCGTTCTCCTCCGCCCTCCTTGGCTCTGCAGCGGGTCTGTGACAAACGAGTTGCTGCAGCCTGGCTGCTGCCTGGCAGTCTGGATGGGGCTCGCTGGATGGGTTTCGCTCGTTTCTTGGCGGTCCGGTTGAGAGCTCTGATGAAGCTCTTGCGATTCTGGGCTTATTTATGGTGCGTGTTTCAAAGTGTGCATCCAATCTATTCTCGGAACCCCCCACCGTTGCCACCGCTGTGCGTCAGTGCGAAAGTGAAAGCGTTTTCGCCATCAATTTTACAGTATGAGAACGGCTTCCTCGCGCTTTTCCCTCCAGTTTTGGCTCGCCTCTTCCTACTGTGGAGAGACATGTCGCCACTCAGTGGGTCGGTAAAATAGATTATACACATTCAATACCTCCAATTCTGGTATAGGAGACGTAAAAGGGTTAGATCAACGTCCCACCGTCAAAAAAAAAATTTGATTGGCAGTGAACGTGTTAACATGGAGGGTACCCCTTGTCACCTCCATGCAACAATGTGCTTTCCTCCCAAATTATCAACATGTGCTCTAAAAAAAAAGTATTTAAAAAGAACTATACCGAAAAACAATGCTGCTTTATTTTGCACATGATCTCACACATATCCAAACACTGTAAAGAGTTTTGCAGACATGCATTAATTTAGTTTGACAGTTATTGAGAGTTGATTTAATGTAAGTCGTGGACCAGTGCTGTCATTCATGCATAAGTGACATCACTGGTCCACAACTCAACTCAAAACATATGAATATATTTGTGAGATCATGTACAAAATAAATCATCATTGTTTTTTCCTGTGAAGTTCTCCTATAATCAATTTTGGAAGCCCTCCTCTGATTTTGTTTTTCACATGGAGGGTGTTCTAACATCTTTTCTGAAAACAGGGCAGGGTCAAGTGTGGATGGGGCTTCCCCCACAATGTGGCCAACCTGTGAATGAGTGCTAATTAATCTATTCAGAGGTGACTAACTCATCAATATGTCAAACACTAGATGGGGAGTACCAAGTCTCCACTCCACTTCCAATATTGCTATCTTAATGAGGCTACCTAAAAACAACAATGTATTGTTCTCATTCCTGCTGATCAAGTCATAGAGTTGGATTTACTTTTTCATAACTTATCCTATACTGGCTGGCTCCCAGACCGACTATTTTAACTGAATTACCAACAATAGCCAGACAAATATATTAATTAAACAAAATTGTATGTGTATGTTGTATTTGTGCATTTTCAAGTGTAAAAATACAGGATCACTTATAGGTTAATACAGTGTGAGTGTTTTATGTTTAGATTTCATTCTTTGTGTGAAACTGAGTCAGCGTTTGTGTTGAATATGATCAGCTTTTAGATGCTCACATTGTTGAGAGTAGGGGTAATTTGGCCTCCATTATATATATATATATATATATATATATATATATATATAGTAGTTTCTTAATCATAATTTTCACTAATATGGGCATGCCAGCACAAGTTATTGGAAAGAACATTGGTTTTGCTCATTCAAACACTATTGATGGCTAAGTGAAACCATACCGCTGTGTTTAAGAGCGAGCACATGGAGGTGAGCTAACCGCCCTATTACTGCCAACACGGGGTGAAACTGAGTAAGAAGATGCTGCTGATCTGGACCGAATGTGTCGAAAATCCAACTAATTAGTATTTAATTTATGGAGTTTGGGACTGAAAATCCAAACAGGCTAGATCAGATGCTGTACAGGACCTGCTGTCATCCCGTCAAGACCATACCATCTAGGAGTTATGTAGATGTTTGAAGATCTTGAACAGAGCTTGGTTGGACAGATTGAAGCAACTGAAAATACATCCACCGATTGATAATTCAGACAATGGTAAGCAGCGCAATTTAACTTTATGTTAATATTGGCTAGTTGAGAATTTGGTTGCTTTCACTGTTATGGTTACTGTAATAATTTGTGTTAAGCGTTGACTGATGGTTCACTGATCTTGTTGATGTAAATATTTAATGCATCACTAATGGATCTTCTACACAGGTTTACATGTTTTCCAGATGACACAGGAGATGACCAAAGTAATCATCTTTTTCCTTGACTCCTGCCATTCAGACTCAGTCAAATGAAGAAGAAAACATCTCCTGTTTTGCATGAAATTACCTGGAACATACAAGTAAAAAGTTACATACAGGAGTAGCCTATCCAGAGCTGAAGCTATAGATCTTCCATCATCAGCTTTATGCTCAGTGTACAGTTTAAATGCTATAGACAGGTTAAACAGTGAACAAATGACCACATTCATTGCACTAAAGTTGTTTGAAATGCAGAGGTTCCTTTCACTCTAAAATGGACATATTCACGTGCTGTACAATATATCATGCACTTGAATGGCCATATCTAAATGTAGTGCACATTCACTGGCTTAGCTTATATTTAAATGTATTAATTTCAATTGTCCTCACTAGTTCCAACAGTATTTCTTACCACCATCAGATTTGTCAAGTTTGGCACTCTGCTCAGCTCTATTTATTTGTGATGGATGGACACTTGATTTTGTAGAAACAAGGCAAACAACGCGTTTCACATGTTGTGCTTCATCATGTTCGCTATCAAATTCGCTATGACCATCGCCATCTTGCTTTGTCCGCCTGCCTGGCTGTGTGAGCCTCCTACAGTCAATGTGCCAGCCAGGGAGCATGTGGGAGAAATATCTGTTTAAATTTTTGTCCCGGAAGTGATGTCACTCAACTGGAAGTGATGACACTTGTGACGTCATAAGAGCAATTGTGATGTCATCAGTGATGCAAAGTTGTGACATCATCAGTGATGCAAAGTTGTGACATCATCAGTGATGTCATAAGAGCATGTGAGCCCGCACAGCGGTCGAGCTGCAGGGCAGGTGAGGCGGTGCAGCGGCCGAGCCTAGCAGAGCGGCTGTAGCTCAGGTATAGAGCGGGTCGTCACTAATCGCTTTGGATGAAAGAGGTCGGTGGTTTGATTCCTGGCTCCTCCAGTCTGCATGTCGAAATGTCCTTGGGCAAGATACTGAACCCCAAATTGCTCCTGATGGTGTGCCAGCACCCTGCGTGACAGCTTGCCTAAATCGGTGAATGTACCTACTGATTGTAAAGTGCTCTGGATAAAAGCGCTATATAAATGCAGGCCATTTACCAATTAGCCTAGGAATTATATAAAAGGGAGCAAGTGGGCAGTTTGTTTCAAGTGGGCATGTTTGTTTCCATAATGCACTTCAATAATGGTAGGCTGCAGAACAGAGGGGTAATTCTCACCTTTAACCTACAAGTCACTACGCCCATGATTGTCGCTTTATTTACTGCTTTGATTATTCGTTTGCATTCTGCTTGGTGGTTGGGATTTATGCTCTGTGGGTTTATGGCAGTGTATGGAGCACTGATTGCTCTGAATTGTCAGATTAAACTCTGGCTGACACACCAAAAACGTACATGTCGCTAGAGAAAAAATAATAATATTAATGTTTGCTTATCAACTGGCGCCTGGCCTCCTGTCATTTTGCACAAGTGGCCCACGGGTAAAGCAAGTTGAGTATCCCTGACCTGATAGTAAGCCAAACACAATATTATACACTTTTTTTCCTTTCAAATTTGATATGTTTGAAATTAGGGTTAGCCTTCTAGATAAATAAGGTGAACCAGTCACTTTTTCAAATGTGATTTTCTGTTTATTTACAAAAATGCAAAAAAATAAAGTACATTTACAAAATGGAGAGGTTTTCCGCGAACTGGTTCCTGGGTCACGGTCAAGGCTAAATGTCTCAAGGCCAATGCAGGGCAGGCTGCTGGTGGCAAAAGGTCTAGAGAGCCAATGGAGTTCTAAACCCTCTGCTCTAAAAGACTTCCTCTCCACTCCGTAATCAAACAACAGTTCTTTGTTTACATCAATGTTCCTGTTTGCAAGGAAAATAATGACGTCCTTTTCCTCCTCATCTGTGTCCACAGTATAAAGCCTGGGCCTTAGTCTTTGTTAAGTGCAGAGATAAGGGCATTACTGTGGCCAGACAAAACATTGGGTTTGACAGGTCTGGTAAGAAGGTACTTTAAAGGTTGCAGTCCATAAATCACCATGGCCTCCAGGGCGTGCAGGGGGCTTTGGGACAATCCAACCACTCCAGGTCCAGTCCTTCCCCCCGGAAAGACTTCCTGTATAGACAGCTGAACCGGATCTCTTCACTGACACTGATGTCTCTGGTGGCCTGGAAGAGGATGGCGTTCCTTTCTCCTTCCGGGAACTTCATTTTACAGGTGATCGGCTTCACGTTGAAGTTCTTCCTGGAGTGGTTAATCTTTCTCCCCATTGTATCTTTGGACGGGTGATAATCACAGATGATGGACCCCACGGCAAAGGCTTTGGTAGCAACAACTCCTGTGGACAAAAGGAGATGACATTAATGGGCTTGTCCATGATATGATCATATTCATGTTAGGATTTGACTGTGCTCACAAGACATTTGTACATACCTTGCCCTTTGTTGCCCCCAAAATCTCTGATGGCCAGACCTGGCCACTTCTGACTTGTGACCATGCTGATGATGCCCGGGTCACTTTCCACCTGGGTCTTCTTGGCTGGTCTCCACTTAGACACTATGTACTCTGGCCGGGGATGATTGGCAGTCCACCCCTCGTCACTGATTAACTTTGCCACCTTCTGAACAGTTGGTGCACTTTTTGAACATTGGGCTGTCAAAGAGAGAACATTTTAATTTAAATTCTTGTCCACAATTGTGAATTATGTTGCTTGAAATGTTAATCATTTAAGTAAATGGTTGCATAATAAAGTATTTACACTTACACAAGAGGAATTCCTCCCGCTTGCCATACTGCACAGCCCTCCACCTGTCATAAAATACTCGGTCTGGCGGAAACCCAGCGCCAGTCCGTTGCTTCTTACTGGGCGGATGACCAGTTGCTGTCACCGGGAAGTGCTGGAGGAATGCTCCAAAGTCCCTGTCATCCTGTTCAGCAGTGTCTCTGCTTCTCTTCTGTCCCTGATCACTCTTCTCCTCCCCTGACTCAGCAGAAGAAGAGCTGTAAGAAGGAGAACATTTCATGGTTAAAGACTGACAAACAGCTGGACTGACCTTGGAACTGTGAGAGACAATAGTGGAATGTGTTTTGAATGATGACACATACCGTCCCAAACTGTTGAGCAGGTTGGCGGTGGCCACGATACCCTCCAGGGTACCAATGTAGAGTGTAGAGTGTTACAGTAGTGTGCCACTGCAATTTTCTGCTCATTTGAAAAGTGTGCATTCACCTCTATCTCTGCAACTTTTCTGATCTCTTGGCTGGTGAGGTTTGGCAATTTGTAGCTGCAGTGAAGAAGAAAACTCACATTACAATCCTACTCTCCCCCCCTTTTACACAGAACATTTTATTTGAATAATATCATAATACATATAGAGACTAAAAAACAAGTCTATCAATTTAATCCATGTCTTCTTTGTACAATACACATTAATATATAGTCCATGGGATCCTGCTAATACTTACTGTTCATGCAGACGCCTGAGATCGTTGGTGGAGCTCGCAATTGGTCCGCCGGATTTGGACAAGAAAAACTTGCCCTCATCATCTACACCATCCTGCATATATTCTTGGCGGATCTCAAGGTAGTATGCATCCAGCATCTGTGGAGAGAAGATATGAATGAAGTTAAAATGATGGAGCTTTTGGTTAAAACAGGACATGATTGTGGTGTTATAATTATTCATTGTGAGTTTTTTCAGCCCGTTACAAAACTTACTGCAGTCTCCTCCTGGGTGAGGGCTAATGTCGCAATCTGCACTGTGGCCGTTTTATGATAGCTGACCCCCACACAGACTCGTCCATCGACGGGCTTCTGGTTGACCCACTCTGACGCCTGAAAAACAATGAAGGACACAATGTGAATTAATGACATCAACAAAGTAACGCTGTTCCATTTGAATCTGGACATGCAAATATATTCTACTGACTTTGTACCACTGTGGGATACTTACTGTCAATGCCTCCACTGCTCCAGGTTTCTGGAAGTGTTTCAGGATCAGGATGGCTTGGCAGTAGTAGCGGAACAGCGTCTTTTCATCTTCTTCTACACGCTGGTGCTGCAGGAGCTTCCTGTAGATGGCCTGCATGTCCCGCTTTGACTCACAGAGGACTCTCTGGCAGTCATGGAGAGTCAGATAGCCAGACCTAGAATAAGATCAAACAAAACACCAATGAGGAGGAGATTTAGATATTTTTCTGTATCACACAATCCTGACAAGTATTACCAAAATCATTAAAGGAAAGTATGAGTGTTAATAACTCACTTTTTTTGGCATGTGGCTCTGCTGAGGGACTTTGTCACTGGCCTCCTCAAGGTGTTGAGCAGGTCCACGTATGCCTGACACTTCCCATGGAAGTCTGGGTCAGCCAAATCCAGATTTGTTTTGAGAAACTGGACAAACTGGTGCATGTTCTTTATATAGTTCAAGATAGTGGCTGGACCCATCTTCGATGCCTTCAGTTTGTTCAGGAAGTCTTGGGTTTCATTACGCTTCAGGAGAAAGTCCATGCTGACTTCATCCCCACTGGGCTGGAGGTACCTCAACATCCTGGAAACATTGTCTACCTGTGAAAAGGAGGGAGACAACAAGTATGAAAAATCAGTTATGAGCCACAGTAATCAGGCCAAAAGACACACGAAGCTGCTTTAGTGTAGCTTAGAACTTGCCTCCTGTTGGCAGTGTGGGCCTTGCAGGGAGGTAGTCAGGTACTTCTTAAAATTAAGAAGAATTGTAGCTTTATGTGGGAACTTTTCATAAAGTCCACTCTGTTGCATATTGACCCTCACTGAGCAGTGGGACTGGGCCCTGTCCCTGAGAAAATATAGAGACAATTAGCTGAATGGAAATTACAGATGTTGACAGTCAAATATCATTGATTGAAATTGTGTGTTGAGTGAGGCGATGAACTTACTTTTGCAACGTTGAGTCACATGGAGCATCATCATCACCACTGGAAACAGAGCCAGGGATCTCTGAAGTGGCTGGTGGTTCGTCACTGGGTTCAATGTCTGCGTCCATGGGAGCATTGATGATGAAAAAGTTCCTTCTACGAAGATCTTCCAGAAGAGCCAGTCTGGAAGGCTTGTGGGGGTACCGCCTGCACATGTCAGCGTAGTCCCAGGTTCTGCCTTGGCGGGTCCAAGCCTTCATCAAATCCTTGGCCCTCTGCACCTCTGCCTGCCTCTCCACATCTGTGTTGTTCTTCATGCAGACATTCTTCAGGTGGGTAGGCAGCTGGTCCTGGGGTTTCTCGCACAGCAGGCAATGGATGATGCGGCGATCCTTCTCGCTGTGAGAAAGGAGAGAAAGTAGACTGTTTACATAAATGTAAATAAGAGTAATAACAGTGAAAATATTAAGACTAAAGGCTATTTTCCTTAATGTGTGGCTGGATTGTCCATTAGACACATGGGAGAATCACATTTGTACAGTGAAAGCAGCAACAATAAACATAGTTCTATATACAGCGTGATTTTGGAGTTTCTCTCTCCGAGAGGAAATGCATTTCAGCTAATTTCTAATATGCAGCAGTACTTACTTTGCAGTCTGTCCTGCCATTTCCTCTGGAAAATATTCTTCACAAAGAAAACAAAAGCACAAAGGTCTTGAGAGCAAGAAAAGAGGAAAATCCTTTCAAAAAGCAAGAAGCTTAAAAAGGTTTTCTTCAGAAAAGTCTTCAGGTTGATTAAACTCTCTTGGAGTTGGAGAAATCTTCAATGAAGATGGATGGGAACCCTTCTCTAGAAGAAGAAGATGGGTAACTGGTGGTCTGGTGGACTCTGCTTATAAGGCTAAAACATGCTGACAGTCCCACCCACAGTTCTGCATTATTAGCATAGCATTAGCATTATCTGCACACCTGAGGGTAGAAGCAGCAGCACCAGCAGAAGAGGGCAATTAAGCAGAAAAGGGCAATTAAGCAAAACAAAAAGCTGGGAGCACCGTCAGTTTTGAAGGCTAGATGGAGGAAGGGTGTGGCAGAATGTAGAATGTTGAGGGGAAACAATCTAATCAAGTTAAAATAAAATAAACATATTGGTAGAATGCCTAAACATGTCATGTAGCTAAGAACACCAAATTATTATATTAGCAGTCTCAGGAGCTGCAGTCTCAAGTGGCTTCATGTTGGCTTTAGGCAGTGGTGGAGGGACATCAGTCACAATATATGTGCTTTCCTCCCAGATTCTCAACATTTGATCTAAAAAAAGAACTTGATCACATTTGTCCTTTTCAAGTATACAATTTGTAACGTCAGAGTGAAACCGCTCTGATTTTGTTTTTAACATGGAGGGTACCCCTTGTCACCTCCATGCAACAATGTGCTTTCCTCCCAAATTATCAACATGTGCTCTAAAAAAAAAGTATTTAAAAAGAACTATACCGAAAAACAATGCTGCTTTATTTTGCACATGATCTCACACATACAGTATGAGAACGGCTTCCTCGCGCTTTTCCCTCCAGTTTTGGCTCGCCTCTTCCTACTGTGGAGAGACATGTCGCCACTCAGTGGGTCGGTAAAATAGATTATACACATTCAATACCTCCAATTCTGGTATAGGAGACGTAAAAGGGTTAGATCAACGTCCCACCGTCAAAAAAAAAATTTGATTGGCAGTGAACGTGTTAACATGGAGGGTACCCCTTGTCACCTCCATGCAACAATGTGCTTTCCTCCCAAATTATCAACATGTGCTCTAAAAAAAAAGTATTTAAAAAGAACTATACCGAAAAACAATGCTGCTTTATTTTGCACATGATCTCACACATATCCAAACACTGTAAAGAGTTTTGCAGACATGCATTAATTTAGTTTGACAGTTATTGAGAGTTGATTTAATGTAAGTCGTGGACCAGTGCTGTCATTCATGCATAAGTGACATCACTGGTCCACAACTCAACTCAAAACATATGAATATATTTGTGAGATCATGTACAAAATAAATCATCATTGTTTTTTCCTGTGAAGTTCTCCTATAATCAATTTTGGAAGCCCTCCTCTGATTTTGTTTTTCACATGGAGGGTGTTCTAACATCTTTTCTGAAAACAGGGCAGGGTCAAGTGTGGATGGGGCTTCCCCCACAATGTGGCCAACCTGTGAATGAGTGCTAATTAATCTATTCAGAGGTGACTAACTCATCAATATGTCAAACACTAGATGGGGAGTACCAAGTCTCCACTCCACTTCCAATATTGCTATCTTAATGAGGCTACCTAAAAACAACAATGTATTGTTCTCATTCCTGCTGATCAAGTCATAGAGTTGGATTTACTTTTTCATAACTTATCCTATACTGGCTGGCTCCCAGACCGACTATTTTAACTGAATTACCAACAATAGCCAGACAAATATATTAATTAAACAAAATTGTATGTGTATGTTGTATTTGTGCATTTTCAAGTGTAAAAATACAGGATCACTTATAGGTTAATACAGTGTGAGTGTTTTATGTTTAGATTTCATTCTTTGTGTGAAACTGAGTCAGCGTTTGTGTTGAATATGATCAGCTTTTAGATGCTCACATTGTTGAGAGTAGGGGTAATTTGTCCTCCATTATATATATATATATATATATATATATATATATATATATATATATATATATATATATATATATCTCACGCATCTGTGTGTGTGTGTCATTTTGATGTAATTTCTTGTTAATATTGTTTATAAGATACCTCACTCATTAGGCTTTCTTGTCTCTGCCCCTGCACAATCTTTTCATCATTTTATATCCTTTCGTTTGCCTTTGTGCTAAAAACAAAAAAAACTAAAAACGTAAAATAAATTAATTACACATTAGCAATCAAAATAGGTGTGTTACATGAGACCAATTTAGTATAGTTTCTTAATCATAATTTTCACTAATATGGGCATGCCAGCACAAGTTATTGGAAAGAACATTGGTTTTGCGTCATTCAAACACTATTGATGGCTAAGTGAAACCATACTGCTGTGTTTAAGAGCGAGCACACGGAGGTGAGCTAACCGCCCTATTACTGCCAACACGGGGTGAAACTGAGTAAGAAGATGCTGCTGATCTG
Organism: Poromitra crassiceps; assembly: GCF_964638095.1. Lineage (NCBI taxonomy): Eukaryota > Metazoa > Chordata > Actinopteri > Beryciformes > Melamphaidae > Poromitra > Poromitra crassiceps. The sequence goes on from NC_139629.1 coordinate 59,484,203, forward strand.
GACCGAATGTGTCGAAAATCCAACTAATTAGTATTTAATTTATGGAGTTTGGGACTGAAAATCCAAACAGGCTAGATCAGATGCTGTACAGGACCTGCTGTCATCCCGTCAAGACCATACCATCTAGGAGTTATGTAGATGTTTGAAGATCTTGAACAGAGCTTGGTTGGACAGATTGAAGCAACTGAAAATACATCCACCGATTGATAATTCAGACAATGGTAAGCAGCGCAATTTAACTTTATGTTAACTCATTCACCGCCAATGACGTCTTTGACGTGTTATCAGCAATGGCCTTCCCCGCCAAGGACGTGTTTGACGTGTTTTTGTTTTTATTGGTGCAGCGCCTGCAGCAAACACTTGCCCAGCCTGTCACACAGACACAGGTCCCTGCCTTCAAAGGGTAGCCGACAGCACGCGATCAAACACATACCGCAGCTGTTGTTTTATAAATTGAGCAAGAGGAATAGCAGAGAGCGGGTAACGCTTCCTTGTGCAGACAGGAGAAACGCCATTGTAACGCCGAGCTGGAGTCGCCTTCCTCTGTGCCAGCCAGGAGAAAACGGGAGAAAGTAATCAAGAGATGTGTTTGATCATCGGAGGAATGAGGAAATGATCGATCAGTTTGCGAGGGCGGTGAGGACGTGTTGAATAGCCGAGGGGAAAACGGGAACGATCATAGATATGACAGGGAGACATGGACGAGGACGGTGTACCAGAACAAATCAAAATAAACACAGGAACAGCTAGGCAGCAGCGGGCAGAAGGCACTCACAGCAGCCCGCTGTCCTTCTCAAGAGCTATTCAGTTGGTTCATGTAATCGCTGGGCTGCTCGCCCTCCAGTGTTGCTCCTGGCCAATCCCAGCGCCACAGGGCGTGGTTATTGCTTATCCTATGTTGGGTTAGAAATCTAAAAGGGGGATCGTGTGTGTGTGTGTGTGTGTGTGTGTGTGTGTGTGTGTGTGTGTGTGTGTGTGTGTGTGTGTGTGTGTGTGTGTGTGTGTGTGTGTGTGTGTGTGTGTCTGTCTGTCTGTCTGTCTGTCTGTCTGTCTGTCTGTCTGTCGGTGTGTCTGTCTGTCTGTCTGTCTGTCTGTCTGCACACTCACACCGAGTAAACTGTATTGTTGAATGCACTTCATGTGTGTATATATATATATATATATATATATATTTTTTTTTTGTCATTTGTGTCCTAACGAATAATATTTACATGTCTGATGTCAATACAGTTCAAAATAAAAGAATTGAGAGTGAGTTATGCCTGAGATTGTGCCCTTTTACAAAAATGCTTTTTTCTCCCTTTTCTCTTCCCAGACAGGCTTTTTTTGGTGAACATGGGGTGTATAAAAAGGGTTATAAGTAGAGTACAGAACATGCTAAAAGCTAACTTTCTTTTTGGGGGTGAAAGTAGAGACTTAGATCTTCATTTCGAGGTATTGGACATCACTGTAGTCCTAGTACAAAATTTACTGTGGGTCTTGAAAGATGACCAAACATTATGGAAATACTTGGCCTGTGCCAAAAATGCCAGTCAGATATTGGCAGTGAATGAGTTAATATTGGCTAGTTGAGAATTTGGTTGCTTTCACTGTTATGGTTACTGTAATAATTTGTGTTAAGCGTTGACTGATGGTTCACTGATCTTGTTGATGTAAATATTTAATGCATCACTAATGGATCTTCTACACAGGTTTACATGTTTTCCAGATGACACAGAGATGACCAAAGTAATCATCTTTTTCCTTGACTCCTGCCATTCAGACTCAGCCCAGACTCATTAATTTCAATTGTCCTCACTAGTTCCAACAGTATTTCTTACCACCATCAGATTTGTCAAGTTTGGCACTCTGCTCAGCTCTATTTATTTGTGATGGATGGACACTTGATTTTGTAGAAACAAGGCAAACAACGCGTTTCACATGTTGTGCTTCATCATGTTCGCTATCAAATTCGCTATGACCATCGCCATCTTGCTTTGTCCGCCTGCCTGGCTGTGTGAGCCTCCTACAGTCAATGTGCCAGCCAGGGAGCATGTGGGACAAATATCTGTTTAAATTTTTGTCCCGGAAGTGATGTCACTCAACTGGAAGTGATGACACTTGTGACGTCATAAGAGCAATTGTGATGTCATCAGTGATGCAAAGTTGTGACATCATCAGTGATGCAAAGTTGTGACATCATCAGTGATGTCATAAGAGCATGTGAGCCCGCACAGCGGTCGAGCTGCAGGGCAGGTGAGGCGGTGCAGCGGCCGAGCCTAGTAATTAGCAGAGCGGCTGTAGCTCAGGTATAGAGCGGGTCGTCACTAATCGCTTTGGATGAAAGAGGTCAGTGGTTTGATTCCTGGCTCCTCCAGTCTGCATGTCGAAGTGTCCTTGGGCAAGATACTGAACCCCAAATTGCTCCTGATGGTGTGCCAGCACCCTGCGTGACAGCTTGCCCAACCCGATCTCCAAAAAAAACGTAAAATAGGCACGTTTGTGGACAAACGTTGCTATTTTACGATGTCGGCTAAGAAATTGTAAAATGGGAACGTACGCGTCTACAGCGGTGGGCGGGGTTTGGGCGTGTTTTATGGAGATTTTCTGTTTCTAACCCCTCCCCCTACTCTAATCCTCACCCTAACCACTCGGAACGTTAATATTTTACGTTTTTCGAGCCGAAATTGTAAAATAGCAACGTTGGTCCACATCGTTGGTATTATACGTTTTTCTAAGAGACTGTGTTGGCTTGCCTAAATCGGTGAATGTACCTACTGATTGTAAAGTGCTCTGGATAAAAGCGCTATATAAATGCAGGCCATTTACCAATTAGCCTAGGAATTATATAAAAGGGAGCAAGTGGGCAGTTTCTTTCAAGTGGGCATGTTTGTTTCCATAATGCACTTCAATAATGGTAGGCTGCAGAACAGAGGGGTAATTCTCACCTTTAACCTACAAGTCACTACGCCCATGATTGTCGCTTTATTTACTGCTTTGATTATTCGTTTGCATTCTGCTTGGTGGTTGGGATTTATGCTCTGTGGGTTTATGGCAGTGTATGGAGCACTGATTGCTCTGAATTGTCAGATTAAACTCTGGCTGACACACCAAAAACGTACATGTCGCTAGAGAAAAAATAATAATATTAATGTTTGCTTATCAACTGGCGCCTGGCCTCCTGTCATTTTGCACAAGTGGCCCACGGGTAAAGCAAGTTGAGTATCCCTGACCTGATAGTAAGCCAAACACAATATTATACACTTTTTTTCCTTTCAAATTTGATATGTTTGAAATTAGGGTTAGCCTTCTAGATAAATAAGGTGAACCAGTCACATTTTCAAATGTGATTTTCTGTTTATTTACAAAAATGCAAAAAATAAAGTACATTTACAAAATGGAGAGGTTTTCTGCGAACTGGTTCCTGGGTCACGGTCAAGGCTAAATGTCTCAAGGCCAATGCAGGGCAGGCTGCTGGTGGCAAAAGGTCTAGAGAGCCAATGGAGTTCTAAACCCTCTGCTCTAAAAGACTTCCTCTCCACTCCGTAATCAAACAACAGTTCTTTGTTTACATCAATGTTCCTGTTTGCAAGGAAAAGAATGACGTCCTTTTCCTCCTCATCTGTGTCCACAGTATAAAGCCTGGGCCTTAGTCTTTGTTAAGTGCAGAGATAAGGGCATTACTGTGGTAGGCCAGACAAAACATTGGGTTTGACAGGTCTGACTTTAAAGGTTGCAGTCCATAAATCACCATGGCCTCCAGGGCGTGCAGGGGGCTTTGGGACAATCCAACCACTCCAGGTCCAGTCCTTCCCCCCGGAAAGACTTCCTGTATAGACAGCTGAACCGGATCTCTTCACTGACACTGATGTCTCTGGTGGCCTGGAAGAGGATGGCGTTCCTTTCTCCTTCCAGGAACTTCATTTTACAGGTGATCGGCTTCACGTTGAAGTTCTTCCTGGAGTGGTTAATCTTTCTCCCCATTGTATCTTGGGACGGGTGATAATCACAGATGATGGACCCCACGGCAAAGGCTTTGGTAGCAACAACTCCTGTGGACAAAAGGAGATGACATTAATGGGCTTGTCCATGATATGATCATATTCATGTTAGGATTTGACTGTGCTCACAAGACATTTGTACATACCTTGCCCTTTGTTGCCCCCAAAATCTCTGATGGCCAGACCTGGCCACTTCTGACTTGTGACCATGCTGATGATGCCCGGGTCACTTTCCACCTGGGTCTTCTTGGCTGGTCTCCACTTAGACACTATGTACTCTGGCCGGGGATGATTGGCAGTCCACCCCTCATCACTGATGAACTTTGCCACCTTCTGAACAGTTGGTGCACTTTTTGAGCATTGGGCTGTCAAAGAGAGAACATTTTAATTTAAATTCTTGTCCACAATTGTGAATTATGTTGCTTGAAATGTTAGTCATTTAAGTAAATGGTTGCATAATAAAGTATTTACACTTACACAAGAGGAATTCCTCCCGCTTGCCATACTGCACAGCCCTCCACCTGTCATAAAATACTCGGTCTGGTGGAAACCCAGCGCCAGTCCGTTGCTTCTTACTGGGCGGATGACCAGTTGCTGTCACCGGGAAGTGCTGGAGGAATGCTCCAAAGTCCCTGTCATCCTGTTCAGCAGTGTCTCTGCTTCTCTTCTGTCCCTGATCACTCTTCTCCTCCCCTGACTCAGCAGAAGAAGAGCTGTAAGAAGGAGAACATTTCATGGTTAAAGACTGACAAACAGCTGGACTGACCTTGGAACTGTGAGAGACAATAGTGGAATGTGTTTTGAATGATGACACATACCGTCCCAAACTGTTGAGCAGGTTGGCGGTGGCCACGATACCCTCCAGGGTACCAATGTAGAGTGTAGAGTGGGCCATGTTACAGTAGTGTGCCACTGCAATTTTCTGCTCATTTGAAAAGTGTGCATTCACCTCTATCTCTGCAACTTTTCTGATCTCTTGGCTGGTGAGGTTTGGCAATTTGTAGCTGCAGTGAAGAAGAAAACTCACATTACAATCCTACTCTCCCCCCCTTTTACACAGAACATTTTATTTGAATAATATCATAATACATATAGAGACTAAAAAACAAGTCTATCAATTTAATCCATGTCTTCTTTGTACAATACACATTAATATATAGTCCATGGGATCCTGCTAATACTTACTGTTCATGCAGACGCCTGAGATCGTTGGTGGAGCTCGCAATTGGTCCGCCGGATTTGGACAAGAAAAACTTGCCCTCATCATCTACACCATCCTGCATATATTCTTGGCGGATCTCAAGGTAGTATGCATCCAGCATCTGTGGAGAGAAGATATGAATGAAGTTAAAATGATGGAGCTTTTGGTTAAAACAGGACATGATTGTGGTGTTATAATTATTCATTGTGAGTTTTTTCAGCCCGTTACAAAACTTACTGCAGTCTCCTCCTGGGTGAGGGCTAATGTCGCAATCTGCACTGTGGCCGTTTTATGACAGCTGACCCCCACACAGACTCGTCCATCGACGGGCTTCTGGTTGACCCACTCTGACGCCTCAAAAACAATGAAGGACACAATGTGAATTAATGACATCAACAAAGTAACCCTGTTCCATTTGAATCTGGACATGCAAATATATTCTACTGACTTTGTACCACTGTGGGATACTTACTGTCAATGCCTCCACTGCTCCAGGTTTCTGGAAGTGTTTCAGGATCAGGATGGCTTGGCAGTAGTAGCGGAACAGCGTCTTTTCATCTTCTTCTACACGCTGGTGCTGCAGGAGCTTCCTGTAGATGGCCTGCATGTCCCGCTTTGACTCACAGAGGACTCTCTGGCAGTCATGGAGAGTCAGATAGCCAGACCTAGAATAAGATCAAACAAAACACCAATGAGGAGGAGATTTAGATATTTTTCTGTATCACACAATCCTGACAAGTATTACCAAAATCATTAAAGGAAAGAACGAGTGTTAATAACTCACTTTTTTTGGCATGTGGCTCTGCTGAGGGACTTTGTCACTGGCCTCCTCAAGGTGTTGAGCAGGTCCACGTATGCCTGACACTTCCCATGGAAGTCTGGGTCAGCCAAATCCAGATTTGTTTTGAGAAACTGGACAAACCGGTGCATGTTCTTTATATAGTTCAAGATAGTGGCTGGACCCATCTTCGATGCCTTCAGTTTGTTCAGGAAGTCTTGGGTTTCATTACGCTTCAGGAGAAAGTCCATGCTGACTTCATCCCCACTGGGCTGGAGGTACCTCAACATCCTGGAAACATTGTCTACCTGTGAAAAGGAGGGAGACAACAAGTATGAAAAATCAGTTATGAGCCACAGTAATGAGGCCAAAAGACACACGAAGCTGCTTTAGTGTAGCTTAGAACTTGCCTCCTGTTGGCAGTGTGGGCCTTGCAGGGAGGTAGTCAGGTACTTCTTAAAATTAAGAAGAATTGTAGCTTTATGTGGGAACTTTTCATAAAGTCCACTCTGTTGCATATTGACCCTCACTGAGCAGTGGGACTGGGCCCTGTCCCTGAGAAAATATAGAGACAATTAGCTGAATGGAAATTACAGATGTTGACAGTCAAATATCATTGATTGAAATTGTGTGTTGAGTGAGGCGATGAACTTACTTTTGCAACGTTGAGTCACATGGAGCATCATCATCACCACTGGAAACAGAGCCAGGGATCTCTGAAGTGGCTGGTGGTTCGTCACTGGGAATGTCTGCGTCCATGGGAGCATTGATGATGAAAAAGTTCCTTCTACGAAGATCTTCCAGAAGAGCCAGTCTGGAAGGCTTGTGGGGGTACCGCCTGCACATGTCAGCGTAGTCCCAGGTTCTGCCTTGGCGGGTCCAAGCCTTCATCAAATCCTTGGCCCTCTGCACCTCTGCCTGCCTCTCCACATCTGTGTTGTTCTTCATGCAGACCTTCTTCAGGTGGGTAGGCAGCTGGTCCTGGGGTTTCTCGCACAGCAGGCAATGGATGATGCGGCGATCCTTCTCGCTGTGAGAAAGGAGAGAAAGTAGACTATTTACATAAATGTAAATAAGAGTAATAACAGTGAAAATATTAAGACTAAAGGCTATTTTCCTTAATGTGTGGCTGGATTGTCCATTAGACACATGGGAGAATCACATTTGTACAGTGAAAGCAGCAACAATAAACATAGTTCTATATACAGCGTGATTTTGGAGTTTCTCTCTCCGAGAGGAAATGCATTTCAGCTAATTTCTAATATGCAGCAGTACTTACTTTGCAGTCTGTCCTGCCATTTCCTCTGGAAAATATTCTTCACAAAGAAAACAAAAGCACAAAGGTCTTGAGAGCAAGAAAAGAGGAAAATCCTTTGAAAAAGCAAGAAGCTTAAAAAGGTTTTCTTCAGAAAAGTCTTCAGGTTGATTAAACTCTCTTGGAGTTGGAGAAATCTTCAATGAAGATGGATGGGAACCCTTCTCTAGAAGAAGAAGATGGGTAACTGGTGGTTCGTTCGTTCGTTAGTTCTTGATCTTGATGATAGCTCAGGGCTTGTGCCCTTTTCTATCCATAGACAACTGGATGGATGTGGAGCCAGGGATATGGAGCTGTGGGAGGAGCCATAGGGGGCGGAGATCGGGGGAGGAGCCGACTGGTATCATGGCAGCATTTTTTTTTTTTTTTTTTTTTTTTTTAAGAAATAAATAAAAAAGAATCAAATAAGAAAGAAATAATTAAAAACAGAATAAAATAGACATGGAAAAAGCCAACAGAGCTCAATGATACATGTGCTTGTGTGTCTATGAGGGTGGGTGCGTGGGGGGCAACTGCTAAATAACGGATATAATTAAAGGAAAGGTGATGATTTTTTTTCTTCTGTCTAATAAATAAGTAAAATCATAAAATCATACTATCATACTGTTGGTGGTTATGGTGGGTTGTTTTGCAGGATTATGGAGAGGGGTGTTCCGGTGGCCCATTGTGCTTCATGGATTAACTGCGTCAGTGCTGGGTTGTTGATTGCTCGATGTATGTATTTCTGTGTGAGGATGGTGTTTCTTTGTTTGATGGTTTGGAGTCCGGACATGCTGTGGATGTATTCAGTGCTGATGTACATTGGGAGTCTGTATGCCATTTTTATTGCCTTGTTTTGGATGGTTTGGAGTCTGTTGAATTGGTGTTGTGAGGCTGTAGTCCAGGCTGGTGCTGCGTATTCGAAGATGGATCTGATGTATGATTGGTAGACTTTGAGGATGATTTCTGGTGATGCTCCGTGTTTGTGTCCGCTGAGTGCTTTGAGGTGGTTGAGTCTTTGGTTTCCTTGTTTTTCCAGGTTATTGATGTGGGTGGTCCATGACATGTTTCTTTGAAAAGTCACTCCTAGGAACTTAGCCTCTTTTGCCAGGGCGATGGGGGTGTTGTAGAGGGTGAGGTGGATGACTGGTTTGAGACGGGGGGTTTTGGTGAACAATATGAGCTGGGTTTTGGTGGGGTTGAGTTTAATTCTCCATGTGTTAGACCAGGTTTCTATTGTAGTGATGCATGATTGGAGTTTTTTGGCAGCAAGTGGAATGGATTTTGAGTGAGTCCAGTAGCAGAGGTCGTCGGCGAATTGTGAGACATGTCCAATGGTGGGTGGGGGGTAGTAGACGTCTGAGATGTAGAGCAGAAAAAGGAGGGGACTGAGGACTGCACCTTGTGGAACACCGGCTTCGGGAGTGAAAGTGGTGGACAGGGAAGTGGAGACTTTGACCTTGATTTGTCGATTATGGAGAAAGCTTGATATTATATTGTAGATGGGAGGTGGTAGTTTGAATTTATTATCTTGAAGTTTGAAGAGTAGTCCGTTGTGCCACATTTTGTCAAAAGCCTTTTCTACGTCGAAGAATATTGCCATGGTGAATTCTTTTTTGGTGAAACTGCGGGTGATTGCTTCTGACAGCCGGAGGATGTTATCAGTGGTGGATTCGTTTTTGCGGAAGCCTGCTTGGTGAATACCCAGGAGTCCCATGTGCTCTATGTGCAGTGTGAGGCGTGCAGTGATGGTGCGTTCAAATAGTTTGCCGATGTGACTGAGGAGGCTGATGGGTCTGTAGCTGGTGGGGTTTTTTGGATCTTTGCCTGGTTTGTGGATCATTGTGACAATTGCTGTTTTCCAGGGCAGGGGGAAGTGACCAGTGGTGAGGCAGGCAGTGAAAAGGAGGGAGAGCAGGTTCAGGTAGGTTTCAGGTGCTTGCTTGATCAGGATTGTGTCAATATTGTCTTCTCCGGGTGCTTTATTTTTCATTTTTTTCAGGTGAGCTTTGATTTCGTGGGGGGTGATTGGTTGTGTCAGTGGGTGATCAGCTGCTGGGGTGAGAGGTGGAGAGAAGTTTGTTGTGGCCTTGTTGACAGTTTCCTTCCATTCCTGGTTGAAGTGTGGATCTGAGGGACATGAGTGGATATTCTGGAGGTGGTTTCTGAATACACTTGCTTTTTCTTGGTTATTTTCGATGGTTTGGTCTTGATGAGTTAGGGTTGGTATATTGTTTTGGTTATGTGAACCGTTCATGTTTTTTATTTTCTGCCAGAAACTACGTGGGTTGGTCTTGTAGTCACTGTCCAGTTTTTTGTAGAATGATTTCCATTTTTCCTGTTTGCGTAGGGTGAGCTGTTGTCTGATTTGATTCTGGAGCCTGTTTATTTCTGCTTTGGTATCTGGTGATCTGTGTTTGAAGTAGTGTCTGCGTAGTTTTCTTTTCCTTTTGATCAGGTGTAGGATGTGGGCTGGGAGCTGTTGCAGTGGTATGGAGGTGGTGATTAATGGGATGCATGTGTCACGTGCCTGGGTGAGAATTGAACCAATATGTGTGGCCAGTTGGTCCAGTGAGTGGTGGTCATGTGGGATCTGGGTGGTTTCTATGGTTTGTTCGGTGATGTGCTTCCTGTAGTTTTCCCAGTTGGCTTTTTTGTAGTTGAACCGTGGTTGCTGTGGTATGTGTTGGAGTGTGAGAGAGAAAGTGGCGAGGATGGGGAGGTGGTCGCTGCCAATGTCGTGGCTCACAGTGAAGTTTTGGAGAGTGGCTGAGAGGTCCGGTGATGAGAGTGCCAGGTCCAGTATGTCCATGGATGAGTTGGCAGAGTGAAAGAATGTAGGTTCGTCATTATTGAGAATGGTGAGGTTGGTAGTGTCCAATATTTCTTTAAGTGCTGTTCCAGATTTATTTGTAGTGTTGCAGTTAAAATCCTTGTGCTTAGCATTAAAATCTCCCAGTATGAGTACATTACTGTTGCTATTGGTGATGGCTTGGATGAGTTTTTCAGATGGTTGTATTCCAGGAGGACAGTATATGGATGTAATGAGAAGAGTAGTTGATTGATTTAAAAACAGTGTGGCGGCCATGTACTCATTGTTGGAGAGTTCTTCTTGAGTGAGGTTAAAATCGGTTTCCTTGTAGTCTGTGCCCTGTTTGATTAAAAGTGCCACACACCCCCCATGGCCTACTGGACGTTCCTTCCTTAAAATGTTAAAACCATCCATTTTAAAAGGTGTGACTTTGCTGAGGAGGGTTTCGTTGATGGAGGCTACTGTGACCTGTTTTTCAGCTAAAATTTGTTTCAGTTCGCTTTTGTTTTTCCTTATTCCCCTGATATTGGTGTGTAAAAAGGTCGTAGCCATAAAATAAGGTTAAAAGAAATTGAATAAATTAAATGAGCGGTTAAAAAGATGGGACTGTTAAAAAGTTGGTGTTCTTTCTGATGCTTTCTAGGATTTTCTGGATTGTGTTCTCATCCTTGCATAACAGTCTGAGGTCTTCCTGTATTTTGGTGAGGTTTGTGCTGGGGTCCTGGGGGGTCGGTGGTATGGCTTGGGGCATCGGTGGGTTGGCGGTGTTGGGGGGGAACTGGAACTTTAAGTGATTTTGTGGCCGAGAGCTTCTTGGTGCTGTGGTGGTGAGGGCTAAGTAGGTGGGGCAGTTTTTGGAGATGGAGGGGTGCTTGCCATCACAGTTGGCGCATTTAGAGTCTGATCTGTCCTTGGTGCATTGTTTGTGGTGATGGTTACCTGAACATCTGAGACATGTGACTGGGTTCTTGCATTGCATTGATGTGTGGTTGAATTGTTGGCAGTTGAAACACTGTTGGGTGGATGGGGGTGGGTGGGATTTCTCAATTCTGTAGTGAAAATAGTTAATGTAGAAACCTTCTTGAAGGAGGCCAGGTGCATCTGTGGGGTTGGTGAGGTGAATCCGTATGAAGGTGGTGGGTTGTTGAGTGGCTCTGCTGATGATACGGTGTGCTTTGGTGATGGGGATTCCTTGTTTTTCCAGTTCTTCTTTTATTTCTTCAGTGTCCATGTCAGTGTTGACCCCCTTGATTATCAGCTGTTTGATTTGATGGTGAGTAGTGGTGGCTGGGGTGGCTTTTCTTGCTGGGCGGTATGCAATTTTTGAGTTCTGGAATGAGTCTTGGGGCCAGGGGGAAAGAAGTGCGTTTATGGAGTGTATGTCATGTGTGAATATGAGAATGCCTCCTCTTTGCATACGGACAATTTTTTTTATTTTTATGTCTGGTTTGCATCGGATCAGTTCTTCGTAGATGGATTTGTTGGTGGTGAAGATTCCATGGTTGATGTTGTCTATGACTACTGGTATGAGTGAGGGGCTTTTGGGTGAGTCTGGGTGATCTGATCTTGCTCTTTTCTTGGGGTTGGATGAGAAATGTACACTGTATTTCTCCTTGTTTTGTTGAACAGTCTCTGAGAAGGTGGCTGAGTGGGGGAGTATGGGGGGTGTTTCCATAGGGTTGCCATTCACCAGGGTTGTGCTCATGTCTCCAATGATGTTTTGCAGCTGTGGGATGTAGTGGGCAAGTGGGGTTGATTGGATGGTTTTGCTGAGTTCTGTGAATAGTTGTTGGAGTTTGTCCAGCAGAGTTGCTAGGACCTGGGTTTCGGCGGAAATGTGGGGTTGAGGGGTTAGTGCTGATTTAGTGCTGGTTGGAGTGGTGAGGCGCACTGGTGTTTCCTTAAATGATTTGGTCTCATGTAGTTTGGGAGTGCTCTTTGGTGGTGCAGTGGTTCCTCCTGGTGGTGTGATGGGCTGTAGTGAATCCAATCCTTTGAGAGTTGCTGTAATAAAACTGTCTACTGAGGGTGAACGGTTTTTAGTTTTAGGTTTGGTGGCTAGCTGGTCGCGGCGGTGCAGGCGTGGGTCTTTGGGGGGTTGGGCGGGTGGTGGTGGTTGGGACAATATAGTTTTCTGTTGGTCTCCTTGTAATTCCTGTGGTGGTTGTGACTTATGGTCTCTGTGTTGGTGTTTATCAGGTTTGGAGGGGAGCGTTTTGGTTGCTGGGTGTAGAGTTTTTCCTTCCATTGAATGTTTTCTTGTTGATTTCTCTGGTATAAATGCTGTGGTCCAAATGCTCTTCATCTCCTCCTTTGAAAATCCACCGACTGCCATCTTGGTAAGTAGGTGTTGATAATGATACGTGTCAAATAAAATCAATAAAAACTAGTATAAAACTGGTGGTCTGGTGGACTCTGCTTATAAGGCTAAAACATGCTGACAGTCCCACCCACAGTCCTGCATTATTAGCATAGCATTAGCATTATCTGCACACCTGAGGGTAGAAGCAGCAGCACCAGCAGAAGAGGGCAATTAAGCAGAAAAGGGCAATTAAGCAAAACAAAAAGCTGGGAGCACCGTCAGTTTTGAAGGCTAGATGGAGGAAGGGTGTGGCAGAATGTAGAATGTTGAGGGGAAACAATCTAATCAAGTTAAAATAAAATAAACATATTGGTAGAATGCCTAAACATGTCGTGTAGCTAAGAACACCAAATTATTATATTAGCAGTCTCAGGAGCTGCAGTCTCAAGTGGCTTCATGTTGGCTTTAGGCAGTGGTGGAGGGACATCAGTCACAATATATGTGCTTTCCTCCCAGATTCTCAACATTTGATCTAAAAAAAGAACTTGATCACATTTGTCCTTTTCAAGTATACAATTTGTAACGTCAGAGTGAAACCGCTCTGATTTTGTTTTTAACATGGAGGGTACCCCTTGTCACCTCCATGCAACAATGTGCTTTGCTCCCAAATTATCAACATGTGCTCTAAAAAAAAGTATTTAAAAAGAACTATACCGAAAAACAATGCTGCTTTATTTTGCACATGATCTCACACATATCCAAAAACTGTAAAGAGTTTTGCAGACATGCATTAATTTAGTTTGACAGTTATTGAGAGTTGATTTAATGTAAGTCATGGACCAGTGCTGTCATTCATGCATAAGTGACATCACTGGTCCACAACTTAACTCAAAACATATGAATATATTTGTGAGATCATGTACAAAATAAATCATCATTGTTTTTTCCTGTGAAGTTCTCCTATAATCAATTTTGGAAGCCCTCCTCTGATTTTGTTTTTCACATGGAGGGTGTTCTAACATCTTTTCTGAAAACAGGGCAGGGTCAAGTGTGGATGGGGCTTCCCCCACAATGTGGCCAACCTGTGAATGAGTGCTAATTAATCTATTCAGAGGTGACTAACTCATCAATATGTCAAACACTAGATGGGGAGTACCAAGTCTCCACTCCACTTCCAATATTGCTATCTTAATGAGGCTACCTAAAAACAACAATGTATTGTTCTCATTCCTGCTGATCAAGTCATAGAGTTGGATTTACTTTTTCATAACTTATCCTATACTGGCTGGCTCCCAGACCGACTATTTTAACTGAATTACCAACAATAGCCAGACAAATATATTAATTAAACAAAATTGTATGTGTATGTTGTATTTGTGCATTTTCAAGTGTAAAAATACAGGATCACTTATAGGTTAATACAGTGTGAGTGTTTTATGTTTAGATTTCATTCTTTGTGTGAAACTGAGTCAGCGTTTGTGTTGAATATGATCAGCTTTTAGATGCTCACATTGTTGAGAGTAGGGGTAATTTGTCCTCCATTATATATATATATATATATATATATATATATATATATATATATATATATATCTCACGCATCTGTGTGTGTGTGTCATTTTGATGTAATTTCTTGTTAATATTGTTTATAAGATACCTCACTCATTAGGCTTTCTTGTCTCTGCCCCTGCACAATCTTTTCATCATTTTATATCCTTTCGTTTGCCTTTGTGCTAAAAACTAAAAAAACTAAAAACGTAAAATAAATTAATTACACATTAGCAATCAAAATAGGTGTGTTACATGAGACCAATTTAGTATAGTTTCTTAATCATAATTTTCACTAATATGGGCATGCCAGCACAAGTTATTGGAAAGAACATTGGTTTTGCGTCATTCAAACACTATTGATGGCTAAGTGAAACCATACTGCTGTGTTTAAGAGCGAGCACACGGAGGTGAGCTAACCGCCCTATTACTGCCAACACGGGGTGAAACTGAGTAAGAAGATGCTGCTGATCTGGACCGAATGTGTCGAAAATCCAACTAATTAGTATTTAATTTATGGAGTTTGGGACTGAAAATCCAAACAGGCTAGATCAGATGCTGTACAGGACCTGCTGTCATCCCGTCAAGACCATACCATCTAGGAGTTATGTAGATGTTTGAAGATCTTGAACAGAGCTTGGTTGGACAGATTGAAGCAACTGAAAATACATCCACCGATTGATAATTCAGACAATGGTAAGCAGCGCAATTTAACTTTATGTTAATATTGGCTAGTTGAGAATTTGGTTGCTTTCACTGTTATGGTTACTGTAATAATTTGTGTTAAGCGTTGACTGATGGTTCACTGATCTTGTTGATGTAAATATTTAATGCATCACTAATGGATCTTCTACACAGGTTTACATGTTTTCCAGATGACACAGGAGATGACCAAAGTCAGGGCCGTAGCTAGCTATGAGGACGGGGAGGTCCGGACCTCCCCTAATATTTCAGCCTGCCAAAAAAAAAAAAAAAAAAAAAAATTTTTTTTTTTTTTTTTTTTTTTTGCAGGCCAGGCCAGGCCACTCACTGAACAGCAGGCCAGGCGCCGCCTACTGGTTTACTAGTGGTTTTATTACTTTATTCAGGTTTAAAGTGGGTGCATCTCATTGTAAAATTGGACTTGGCCCAAATTGGGCTTCAAATGGCCCAAATCAGGCTTCAAACGGCCCAAATCTGGCTTTAAACGACCCAAATAGGACTTCAAACGGCCCAAATCTGGCTTCAAACGGCCCAAATTGAGCTTCAAACGCCCCAAATGAGAGCTGAGCAGGTGGTGACATGAAAGAGAATATACTGAATAATGACATCACAACAGTATAATCCTAATGTTGATTTAAAATGATATATTACTCTAAATATGGCTTAAAAAGGGGGGAAAAAAAGCTCAATTTTTTTTCGGCGGCGCCGCCGAATCCGCCTCCCCTTGCTGGACCTCCCCTATTTCGGAACCCTGGCTACGGCCCTGACCAAAGTAATCATCTTTTTCCTTGACTCCTGCCATTCAGACTCAGCCCAGACTCATTAATTTCAATTGTCCTCACTAGTTCCAACAGTATTTCTTACCACCATCAGATTTGTCAAGTTTGGCACTCTGCTCAGCTCTATTTATTTGTGATGGATGGACACTTGATTTTGTAGAAACAAGGCAAACAACGCGTTTCACATGTTGTGCTTCATCATGTTCGCTATCAAATTCGTTATGACCATCGCCATCTTGCTTTGTCCGCCTGCCTGGCTGTGTGAGCCTCCTACAGTCAATGTGCCAGCCAGGGAGCATGTGGGACAAATATCTGTTTAAATTTTTGTCCCGGAAGTGATGTCACTCAACTGGAAGTGATGACACTTGTGACGTCATAAGAGCAATTGTGATGTCATCAGTGATGCAAAGTTGTGACATCATCAGTGATGCAAAGTTGTGACATCATCAGTGATGCAAAGTTGTGACATCATCAGTGATGTCATAAGAGCATGTGAGCCCGCACAGCGGTCGAGCTGCAGGGCAGGTGAGGCGGTGCAGCGGCCGAGCCTAGTAATTAGCAGAGCGGCTGTAGCTCAGGTATAGAGCGGGTCGTCACTAATCGCTTTGGATGAAAGAGGTCAGTGGTTTGATTCCTGGCTCCTCCAGTCTGCATGTCGAAGTGTCCTTGGGCAAGATACTGAACCCCAAATTGCTCCTGATGGTGTGCCAGCACCCTGCGTGACAGCTTGCCTAAATCGGTGAATGTACCTACTGATTGTAAAGTGCTCTGGATAAAAGCGCTATATAAATGCAGGCCATTTACCAATTAGCCTAGGAATTATATAAAAGGGAGCAAGTGGGCAGTTTCTTTCAAGTGGGCATGTTTGTTTCCATAATGCACTTCAATAATGGTAGGCTGCAGAACAGAGGGGTAATTCTCACCTTTAACCTACAAGTCACTACGCCCATGATTGTCGCTTTATTTACTGCTTTGATTATTCGTTTGCATTCTGCTTGGTGGTTGGGATTTATGCTCTGTGGGTTTATGGCAGTGTATGGAGCACTGATTGCTCTGAATTGTCAGATTAAACTCTGGCTGACACACCAAAAACGTACATGTCGCTAGAGAAAAAATAATAATATTAATGTTTGCTTATCAACTGGCACCTGGCCTCCTGTCATTTTGCACAAGTGGCCCACGGGTAAAGCAAGTTGAGTATCCCTGACCAGAGGCCTGTACTACGAATGTTGTATTAGAAGATCCAGGATCTGTCCCTTGATCTGGTTTGTCTAAACCAGATCAGCTCGATTGTAGTTAACTTGTACTACGAACGTCGATTGGCACTCGTTAACTCGAACCAGGTTTTTCTAATCAAGCTGACAGCGCGTGCACATGAAAATGCCCGTGCACTGGAGCTCGTGCCCGCAAAAGAGGCGTGGTTTTTAACAACTGCCAATCACAATGCAATATGGACTGCTCCAACTCCTACAGCGCCAGACACGCCTATTTCCTCATCTGCGTTGGATATTATTACTGCATGTTCCCGAATGACTGTCTAAAGTGACCACTTTTATCCACACAAGTAATTTATTTGAAGAGCGGTTTCGTAGGCTATCTACAGCTCTCTATCTACAGTCTTTTGTGGAAGCAATGTGTAATCTATCTCAGTCCAAATCTAGCGGATATTTAATGTAGCCTGTCAGAATGAAAATCCGCGTTGGATAGTCTGCTGAAAGACTGTCTAAAGCTGACGCTTTTATTCACATCAGTCATTTGATTTACTTTGATAAGCGATTTCTGTTTCCTACAGCAGCTTTTTGTGAGTGTAAAAATGTAAATGTGTAATCTCAGTCTATAAATTTCCACAATCTGTAAGCCTATTTAGACCATAGATTTAGAAACGCATGCTCAATGAATAAAATAATGATATCCTAATAGCCTATAAAAGAGAAAACTGCTGAACTGAATTGAGACGATGCGGGCATAGTTTTCATTGATAAAAACTAGCCTATTTTGTGGTCACATGGCTATTGTAATGTCAGCAGAGACGCATATCTCCATATTTCATATAATGATGCTGGAAATATGAAGTTCAATCACATTATACAGGCCAAAAGCAACACAGTTGCAGCTGCAAAATGCAGGAGTCGCCTAGATATGAATCATCTTAATATGGGATCGCCTGTGTGCAGGTGATCCCATATTAAATTGCTTAGATGTATGTAGTAGGCTATTCCAGCATGTAGGCTATGACCATTTCAATTCCAACCCAACGTCAGTCTCAGCTCCGTTGCGCACACGGCACCGTGCGCTTTGGAGACGTTTATGTAACCTTTTTATGCCGGTTTAGTGATATTTCTCCACTCACTATTCAGCTGCAATCGATCAGCGGGATCAAACAACGTATCTAGGCTACTTGAGAGCACAAAAATGAATATATAAAAACATATTCTAAAGTGGTAAGTAGGGCTTAATTAAAATAGCCAACAAGTGCAAGGCTTTAGTCCTTGATTAACATTAACATTGATTAACATTACTCATTCAACATTACAATTCGTGCTCCTTCCTAGATGGGAAACTCGTCCAGAAAGGGGTTGGCCATTTTTCCAAACTGCTGATTCGATTGGTTCGTGGGCAGTGTATTTAAGGTTTAATCTTATCCTTGCAACTTAACCTGCTGCGGACCAGGTTAAGTGTGAAGCATAAGTTGCTATGGAAATATATGTCGGTAAGAAGTTAACTTGCTTTGTAGTACGGCCAAACCAGGTTTAAACCTGAAGTTACCTCGCTAAACCACTAATCTTGCTTTGTAGTACAGGCCCCTGATAGTAAGCCAAACACAATATTATACACTTTTTTTCCTTTCAAATTTGATATGTTTGAAATTAGGGTTAGCCTTCTAGATAAATAAGGTGAACCAGTCACATTTTCAAATGTGATTTTCTGTTTATTTACAAAAATGCAAAAAATAAAGTACATTTACAAAATGGAGAGGTTTTCTGCGAACTGGTTCCTGGGTCACGGTCAAGGCTAAATGTCTCAAGGCCAATGCAGGGCAGGCTGCTGGTGGCAAAAGGTCTAGAGAGCCAATGGAGTTCTAAACCCTCTGCTCTAAAAGACTTCCTCTCCACTCCGTAATCAAACAACAGTTCTTTGTTTACATCAATGTTCCTGTTTGCAAGGAAAAGAATGACGTCCTTTTCCTCCTCATCTGTGTCCACAGTATAAAGCCTGGGCCTTAGTCTTTGTTAAGTGCAGAGATAAGGGCATTACTGTGGTAGGCCAGACAAAACATTGGGTTTGACAGGTCTGGTAAGAAGGTACTTTAAAGGTTGCAGTCCATAAATCGCCATGGCCTCCAGGGCGTGCAGGGGGCTTTGGGACAATCCAACCACTCCAGGTCCAGTCCTTCCCCCCGGAAAGACTTCCTGTATAGACAGCTGAACCGGATCTCTTCACTGACACTGATGTCTCTGGTGGCCTGGAAGAGGATGGCGTTCCTTTCTCCTTCCAGGAACTTCATTTTACAGGTGATCAGCTTCACGTTGAAGTTCTTCCTGGAGTGGTTAATCTTTCTCCCCATTGTATCTTGGGACGGGTGATAATCACAGATGATGGACCCCACGGCAAAGGCTTTGGTAGCAACAACTCCTGTGGACAAAAGGAGATGACATTAATGGGCTTGTCCATGATATGATCATATTCATGTTAGGA
Organism: Poromitra crassiceps; assembly: GCF_964638095.1. Taxonomy (NCBI): domain Eukaryota; kingdom Metazoa; phylum Chordata; class Actinopteri; order Beryciformes; family Melamphaidae; genus Poromitra; species Poromitra crassiceps. The sequence goes on from NC_139629.1 coordinate 59,503,295, forward strand.
TTTGACTGTGCTCACAAGACATTTGTACATACCTTGCCCTTTGTTGCCCCCAAAATCTCTGATGGCCAGACCTGGCCACTTCTGACTTGTGACCATGCTGATGATGCCCGGGTCACTTTCCACCTGGGTCTTCTTGGCTGGTCTCCACTTAGACACTATGTACTCTGGCCGGGGATGATTGGCAGTCCACCCCTCATCACTGATGAACTTTGCCACCTTCTGAACAGTTGGTGCACTTTTTGAGCATTGGGCTGTCAAAGAGAGAACATTTTAATTTAAATTCTTGTCCACAATTGTGAATTATGTTGCTTGAAATGTTAGTCATTTAAGTAAATGGTTGCATAATAAAGTATTTACACTTACACAAGAGGAATTCCTCCCGCTTGCCATACTGCACAGCCCTCCACCTGTCATAAAATACTCGGTCTGGCGGAAACCCAGCGCCAGTCCGTTGCTTCTTACTGGGCGGATGACCAGTTGCTGTCACCGGGAAGTGCTGGAGGAATGCTCCAAAGTCCCTGTCATCCTGTTCAGCAGTGTCTCTGCTTCTCTTCTGTCCCTGATCACTCTTCTCCTCCCCTGAGTCAGCAGAAGAAGAGCTGTAAGAAGGAGAACATTTCATGGTTAAAGACTGACAAACAGCTGGACTGACCTTGGAACTGTGAGAGACAATAGTGGAATGTGTTTTGAATGATGACACATACCGTCCCAAACTGTTGAGCAGGTTGGCGGTGGCCACGATACCCTCCAGGGTACCAATGTAGAGTGTAGAGTGGGCCATGTTACAGTAGTGTGCCACTGCAATTTTCTGCTCATTTGAAAAGTGTGCATTCACCTCTATCTCTGCAACTTTTCTGATCTCTTGGCTGGTGAGGTTTGGCAATTTGTAGCTGCAGTGAAGAAGAAAACTCACATTACAATCCTACTCTCCCCCCCTTTTACACAGAACATTTTATTTGAATAATATCATATACATATAGAGACTAAAAAACAAGTCTATCAATTTAATCCATGTCTTCTTTGTACAATACACATTAATATATAGTCCATGGGATCCTGCTAATACTTACTGTTCATGCAGACGCCTGAGATCGTTGGTGGAGCTCGCAATTGGTCCGCCGGATTTGGACAAGAAAAACTTGCCCTCATCATCTACACCATCCTGCATATATTCTTGGCGGATCTCAAGGTAGTATGCATCCAGCATCTGTGGAGAGAAGATATGAATGAAGTTAAAATGATGGAGCTTTTGGTTAAAACAGGACATGATTGTGGTGTTATAATTATTCATTGTGAGTTTTTTCAGCCCGTTACAAAACTTACTGCAGTCTCCTCCTGGGTGAGGGCTAATGTCGCAATCTGCACTGTGGCCGTTTTATGACAGCTGACCCCCACACAGACTCGTCCATCGACGGGCTTCTGGTTGACCCACTCTGACGCCTCAAAAACAATGAAGGACACAATGTGAATTAATGACATCAACAAAGTAACCCTGTTCCATTTGAATCTGGACATGCAAATATATTCTACTGACTTTGTACCACTGTGGGATACTTACTGTCAATGCCTCCACTGCTCCAGGTTTCTGGAAGTGTTTCAGGATCAGGATGGCTTGGCAGTAGTAGCGGAACAGCGTCTTTTCATCTTCTTCTACACGCTGGTGCTGCAGGAGCTTCCTGTAGATGGCCTGCATGTCCCGCTTTGACTCACAGAGGACTCTCTGGCAGTCATGGAGAGTCAGATAGCCAGACCTAGAATAAGATCAAACAAAACACCAATGAGGAGGAGATTTAGATATTTTTCTGTATCACACAATCCTGACAAGTATTACCAAAATCATTAAAGGAAAGAATGAGTGTTAATAACTCACTTTTTTTGGCATGTGGCTCTGCTGAGGGACTTTGTCACTGGCCTCCTCAAGGTGTTGAGCAGGTCCACGTATGCCTGACACTTCCCATGGAAGTCTGGGTAAGCCAAATCCAGATTTGTTTTGATAAACTGGACAAACCGGTGCATGTTCTTTATATAGTTCAAGATAGTGGACCCATCTTAGATGCCTTCAGTTTGTTCAGGAAGTCTTGGGTTTCATTACGCTTCAGGAGAAAGTCCATGCTGACTTCATCCCCACTGGGCTGGAGGTACCTCAACATCCTGGAAACATTGTCTACCTGTGAAAAGGAGGGAGACAACAAGTATGAAAAATCAGTTATGAGCCACAGTAATCAGGCAAAAAGACACACAAAGCTGCTTTAATGTAGCTTAGAACTTACCTCCTGTTGGCAGTGTGGGCCTTGCAGGGAGGTAGTCAGGTACTTCTTAAAATTAAGAAGAATTGTAGCTTTATGTGGGAACTTTTCATAAAGTCCACTCTGTTGCATATTGACCCTCACTGAGCAGTGGGACTGGGCCCTGTCCCTGAGAAAATATAGAGACAATTAGCTGAATGGAAATTACAGATGTTGACAGTCAAATATCATTGATTGAAATTGTGTGTTGAGTGAGGCGATGAACTTACTTTTGCAACGTTGAGTCACATGGAGCATCATCATCACCACTGGAAACAGAGCCAGGGATCTCTGAAGTGGCTGGTGGTTCGTCACTGGGTTCAATGTCTGCGTCCATGGGAGCATTGATGATGAAAAAGTTCCTTCTACGAAGATCTTCCAGAAGAGCCAGTCTGGAAGGCTTGTGTGGGTACCGCCTGCACATGTCAGCGTTGTCCCAGGTTCTGCCTTGGCGGGTCCAAGCCTTCATCAAATCCTTGGCCCTCTGCACCTCTGCCTGCCTCTCCACATCTGTGTTGTTCTTCATGCAGACCTTCTTCAGGTGGGTAGGCAGCTGGTCCTGGGGTTTCTCGCACAGCAGGCAATGGATGATGCGGCGATCCTTCTCGCTGTGAGAAAGGAGAGAAAGTAGACTGTTTACATAAATGTAAATAAGAGTAATAACAGTGAAAATATTAAGACTAAAGGCTATTTTCCTTAATGTGTGGCTGGATTGTCCATTAGACACATGGGAGAATCACATTTGTACAGTGAAAGCAGCAACAATAAACATAGTTCTATATACAGCGTGATTTTGGAGTTTCTCTCTCCGAGAGGAAATGCATTTCAGCTAATTTCTAATATGCAGCAGTACTTACTTTGCAGTCTGTCCTGCCATTTCCTCTGGAAAATATTCTTCACAAAGAAAACAAAAGCACAAAGGTCTTGAGAGCAAGAAAAGAGGAAAATCCTTTCAAAAAGCAAGAAGCTTAACACATTGAGTGCCAGCCGTTTTTTCAATCCTGTAGGTAAGTTGTGCCAGGGGTGTTTTTGACGATTCTGGCTCATTTTACAACAGCCGAGGATTCTTTTCTGTTAAGACTTCGTGAACACCAATCATCTAAAAAGAACTAATAGAATGTGTGCTTTCTCTGTCTAAAAGAGTTAGTTTGTAGAGTTAGTAGTTATGTAGATATTAGCCGTTGAATACAGCATGGTTTTGGCCTCTGAGAAGGAAAGCTGAGAAAAATGCAGTTTTGTGAAATTCAATCAAACAGGCAGAACAGTCACTTTTCACCATTTATTTTTGGCATCAGTGAGACATCAGACATCTGAACAATAGTTGTTTTCAATAATGGAGGAATAATACAAATAATAAAATAAATAAATGTCAAAATAAATACAAAACAAGAGCAGACTCAGCTTTTTTTTTTTTTTATATAGTTTTTTTTTTTTTATAGTTTTTTTCGGTTAGTGATCAAACCGGTTTGGGCTCGTACACCGAATCCAGAACTGCTCCAAAATGTAATGGGTACTTCCTTGGCCCATGTTACACCCATCCACAAAGTTACATGAAAATCGGCAGGTACTTTTTTATGTATTCCTGCTAGCTAGCAAACAATCAAACAAAGAGCAAAAACAATCCCTGGCAGGTTTTTTTTTTTTACGACCCATGCCTACTCAGCGCCAGCGCCGCTGAGGAAGGTTCTTGTCTGAGTGGTACTCCTCATAGCAGCTACCCCTGTGTAATGAGACCCCACATTTGACACACATGTAGCGTGTCTCTTTTCTAAGATTTTTCTTTGCACACATGCTACACCTCCTCGTTGGGCCATCTTTTTTGGGTGTGGCTGGTATGAGGACCATTACATGGCCCGCTAGCTTGACCTCCAGCCTGCATTGAGGGTCCAGGTATGGTCGCCGGGGCATGGTTGCAGGTTGGTCACTGCCCCCCGCCCCCACCTCCTCCCCGCCACCCCCACCTCCTCCCCGCCAGCCCCCACCTCCTCCCAGCCAGCCCCCACCTCCTCCCCGCCAGCCCCCACCTCCTCCCCGCCACCCCCCACCACAGGTCTGGTCCATACACCGATAACACTCAGGATGAAATCCAGCAATGTTTCACACTTTCTCTGGCGTTTAGCTGGGTGTTTAGCTTTGTACAGAACAAAGGCGTTATAAAAAGAGATCTGAAACATGTACATGACAAATTTGAAGGGCCACCTGGATGTCTTCCTGGCAAACGGATAGTATGCAATGTTCTGATCCAATCTGTCGACCCCATTCATGTACTTGTTGTAGTCTGCCACACACTTGGGTTTTGTGTGTGCGACCCTCTCTGTGCTGCCTTTCTGCCTGACCTGCACCGTCTCCATCGTGTCGTCGTGCAGCGTGGAGACCATTTTCACGATTCTTTTATCTCGCCAGGCGAGAACCATGGTGCCACCGTTGTGGCGCATGACCGTTTCCCCCAGCTTCACGGTGTGGTTGGTGACCATGGTAGCAGGTGGCTCACCCCTGTTCTTCCTCAGAGTGCCACAGACATGTGTCTGACACTCCAGCAGCTGTGCACACATTCCAACAGAGTTGTAGTAGTTGTCCATGTACAAATGGTACCCCTGCCCTGCCAAGTCCCCGAGGAGGAACTCCACCGTCTCGCCTAGGGTGGACCGCTCACCACAGTACGGCTTCATGTTGTAGCAGTAACCTGTCTGGGAGTCACAGAGGATGTAGGACTTTATCCCATACTTTATGGGTTTCTGTGGGTTGTAGACTTTGAAGGCCAACCGCCCACGCCACAGGAGCATCCCCTCATCAATACTAATGTTTTGACTCGGTGTGAACATGTCTCTGAACTTTTCTAACAGGTCGTTCAGAACTGGCCGGACCTTGAACAACTTGTCTGCACCATCAACATCAAAATTGTTACTGAAATGGAGGAATCTTGTTAGCAGTTGAAAGCGGTTGCGAGACATGGTTTTGTTGAAGTGGGGGGTAGCAGTCAGTTCATTTGAGGTCCAGTACATGGCCAGTTTAGGCTTCTGGACGATCCCAGTGAGGAAGTATAGTCCCAAGAAGCTCTTGAGTTCTGCCACTGTAGTGTCCTTCCACCTCCCAAGCCTTGAATGTGGCAGAGCCTCACTGACCTGACTGATGCACTGGTGTGCATACAAGTTAGTTTGGACTACACTAGCCTGGAGCAGCTCATCGTCCAGGAAGAGCTGATAGAAGTCAACTGGTTCAGCAGCACCACCACTATGAGGACCCGGTTCTGCTCTGAAGGGGATGTGGGTTGGCTCCCAGTCAACATCACTCCAGCCTGGACCTGCAGGCCGTTTCCCACTGCCAGCTCCACTGCCACAATCTGCAAATTATAGAAATACATAATTACCATAAAATAGTGTTTTTTATATGTGTGGTACTGAATGCTGGCTGGAACCTGTGATGTGAAAATAAACCTGATTCTGAAGTGTGCTCTTACCCATTTTCCTGGCACCAGAGGCTGTAGCACCAGTACCGCTACAGCTGGCTGCCTCAGGCTCATCTTCAGACTGTTCAGAGTCTGAAATAAAAGTAAAATGAATTGACTGACTGCTGGCTTTTGTATAGTCATAGTAATTACATTTCCACAAGTTACACAAGTCATCTCAAACATCGTCTTACCACTGCTCTCTGGAGCTTCGCTCCTCGACGGGGCCCACTCCTCCTCAGAATCCTCCGCGTCTGGAGAAGACTGGAGGTCACTCGACTCGGACTCAGACGTGAGCCCTGCAGCCGCAGCCGCGACATGCAGAGGCTCACCCCGTTCATCATCCGAGACCTCGGAATCGGTCTCCGGCACAAGCTCGTTTCGGACGGAAAAGAAATCAAGCAGTGATCTCTGATCGGCCGATCGCTTGCGTGCAGCCGCCGAAGACCGCTTGCGTTTGGCCGGCATGGCACAAACACGCCACCCGCTCCCAACTAAACTGAAATAAAACAACTACTGCTACGACTAGATCAAACTGAACTGAAATAAGGCTAATCTACCGGCTACCAACTCGATCAAACTGAACTAGAATAAACTACTAGAATAAAGGCTAAATACTAAAATGAACTGACGCTAACGCTAAATGTGCTAAGCTAACTACAATGAACACTAACTGTAACTACCGCTAACTATCTATCTAAACAAAGTCTTTATAAAGACTATACTAAATACTACTACTGTACTAACAACTAAATCAACTACGCTAACCAACTCGCTCTAAATCTGACTCTAAATTGCTAAATTGCTGAAATTCTCTATATATAAATCGCTATGTAATTCTGTCTCTGTCTTTCTCGCTCAAACTTACCTACTACCCACGCTGATCAAAGAGCCCGCCTTCCTTATATAGAAATCTTTGTTAGAGTACTTCCGGGGCAGCGGGAGAGGTCGGATCCACATTCACATATTGCCCAAGGGCGCCAGCTAGTGGAAACCACTGAAAAAGATGTAAGACGAGTTAGGTCGTCCTTGGCACTCAAGCGCTGGATTATGTAAGACGAGTTAGGTCGTCTATGGCACTTAATGTGTTAAAAAGGTTTTCTTCAGAAAAGTCTTCAGGTTGATTAAACTCTCTTGGAGTTGGAGAAATCTTCAATGAAGATGGATGGGAACCCTTCTCTAGAAGAAGAAGATGGGTAACTGGTGGTCTGGTGGACTCTGCTTATAAGGCTAAAACATGCTGACAGTCCCACCCACAGTCCTGCATTATTAGCATAGCATTAGCATTATCTGCACACCTGAGGGTAGAAGCAGCAGCACCAGCAGAAGAGGGCAATTAAGCAGAAAAGGGCAATTAAGCAAAACAAAAAGCTGGGAGCACCGTCAGTTTTGAAGGCTAGATGGAGGAAGGGTGTGGCAGAATGTAGAATGTTGAGGGGAAACAATCTAATCAAGTTAAAATAAAATAAACATATTGGTAGAATGCCTAAACATGTCATGTAGCTAAGAACACCAAATTATTATATTAGCAGTCTCAGGAGCTGCAGTCTCAAGTGGCTTCATGTTGGCTTTAGGCAGTGGTGGAGGGACATCAGTCACAATATATGTGCTTTCCTCCCAGATTCTCAACATTTGATCTAAAAAAAGAACTTGATCACATTTGTCCTTTTCAAGTATACAATTTGTAACGTCAGAGTGAAACCGCTCTGATTTTGTTTTTAACATGGAGGGTACCCCTTGTCACCTCCATGCAACAATGTGCTTTCCTCCCAAATTATCAACATGTGCTCTAAAAAAAAAGTATTTAAAAAGAACTATACCGAAAAACAATGCTGCTTTATTTTGCACATGATCTCACACATATCCAAAAACTGTAAAGAGTTTTGCAGACATGCATTAATTTAGTTTGACAGTTATTGAGAGTTGATTTAATGTAAGTCGTGGACCAGTGCTGTCATTCATGCATAAGTGACATCACTGGTCCACAACTTAACTCAAAACATATGAATATATTTGTGAGATCATGTACAAAATAAATCATCATTGTTTTTTCCTGTGAAGTTCTCCTATAATCAATTTTGGAAGCCCTCCTCTGATTTTGTTTTTCACATGGAGGGTGTTCTAACATCTTTTCTGAAAACAGGGCAGGGTCAAGTGTGGATGGGGCTTCCCCCACAATGTGGCCAACCTGTGAATGAGTGCTAATTAATCTATTCAGAGGTGACTAACTCATCAATATGTCAAACACTAGATGGGGAGTACCAAGTCTCCACTCCACTTCCAATATTGCTATCTTAATGAGGCTACCTAAAAACAACAATGTATTGTTCTCATTCCTGCTGATCAAGTCATAGAGTTGGATTTACTTTTTCATAACTTATCCTATACTGGCTGGCTCCCAGACCGACTATTTTAACTGAATTACCAACAATAGCCAGACAAATATATTAATTAAACAAAATTGTATGTGTATGTTGTATTTGTGCATTTTCAAGTGTAAAAATACAGGATCACTTATAGGTTAATACAGTGTGAGTGTTTTATGTTTAGATTTCATTCTTTGTGTGAAACTGAGTCAGCGTTTGTGTTGAATATGATCAGCTTTTAGATGCTCACATTGTTGAGAGTAGGGGTAATTTGTCCTCCATTATATATATATATATATATATATATATATATATATATATATATATATATATATATATATATCACGCATCTGTGTGTGTGTGTGTCATTTTGATGTAATTTCTTGTTAATATTGTTTATAAGATACCTCACTCATTAGGCTTTCTTGTCTCTGCCCCTGCACAATCTTTTCATCATTTTATATCCTTTCGTTTGCCTTCGTGCTAAAAACTAAAAAAACTAAAAACGTAAAATAAATTAATTACACATTAGCAATCAAAATATGAGACCAATTTAGTATAGTTTCTTAATCATAATTTTCACTAATATGGGCATGCCAGCACAAGTTATTGGAAAGAACATTGGTTTTGCGTCATTCAAACACTATTGATGGCTAAGTGAAACCATACCGCTGTGTTTAAGAGCGAGCACACGGAGGTGAGCTAACCGCACTATTACTGCCAACACGGGGTGAAACTGAGTAAGAAGATGCTGCTGATCTGGACCGAATGTGTCGAAAATCCAACTAATTAGTATTTAATTTATGGAGTTTGGGACTGAAAATCCAAACAGGCTAGATCAGATGCTGTACAGGACCTGCTGTCATCCCGTCAAGACCATACCATCTAGGAGTTATGTAGATGTTTGAAGATCTTGAACAGAGCTTGGTTGGACAGATTGAAGCAACTGAAAATACATCCACCGATTGATAATTCAGACAATGGTAAGCAGCGCAATTTAACTTTATGTTAATATTGGCTAGTTGAGAATTTGGTTGCTTTCACTGTTATGGTTACTGTAATAATTTGTGTTAAGCGTTGACTGATGGTTCACTGATCTTGTTGATGTAAATATTTAATGCATCACTAATGGATCTTCTACACAGGTTTACATGTTTTCCAGATGACACAGGAGATGACCAAAGTAATCATCTTTTTCCTTGACTCCTGCCATTCAGACTCAGTCAAATGAAGAAGAAAACATCTCCTAATTTGCATGAAATTACCTGGAACATACAAGTAAAAAGTTACATACAGGAGTAGCCTATCCAGAGCTGAAGCTATAGATCTTCCATCATCAGCTTTACGCTCAGTGTACAGTTTAAATGCTATAGACAGGTTAAACAGTGAACAAATGACCACATTCATTTTACTAAAGCTAGTTGTTTGAAATGCAGAGGTTCCTTTCACTCTAAAATGGACATATTCACGTGCTGTACAATATATCATGCACTTGAATGGCCATATCTAAATGTAGTGCACATTCACTGGCTTAGCTTATATTTAAATGTATTAATTTCAATTGTCCTCACTACTTCCAACAGTATTTCTTACCACCATCAGATTTGTCAAGTTTGGCACTCTGCTCAGCTCTATTTATTTGTGATGGATGGACACTTGATTTTGTAGAAACAAGGCAAACAACACGTTTCACATGTTGTGCTTCATCATGTTCGCTATCAAATTCGCTATGACCATCGCCATCTTGCTTTGTCCGCCTGCCTGGCTGTGTGAGCCTCCTACAGTCAATGTGCCAGCCAGGGAGCATGTGGGACAAATATCTGTTTAAATTTTTGTCCCGGAAGTGATGTCACTCAACTGGAAGTGATGACACTTGTGACGTCATAAGAGCAATTGTGATGTCATCAGTGATGCAAAGTTGTGACATCATCAGTGATGCAAAGTTGTGACATCATCAGTGATGTCATAAGAGCATGTGAGCCCGCACAGCGGTCGAGCTGCAGGGCAGGTGAGGCGGTGCAGGGCCGAGCCTAGTAATTAGCAGAGCGGCTGTAGCTCAGGTATAGAGCGGGTCGTCACTAATCGCTTTGGATGAAAGAGGTCGGTGGTTTGATTCCTGGCTCCTCCAGTCTGCATGTCGAAGTGTCCTTGGGCAAGATACTGAACCCCAAATTGCTCCTGATGGTGTGCCAGCACCCTGCGTGACAGCTTGCCTAAATTGGTGAATGTACTGATTGTAAAGCGCTCTGGATAAAAGCGCTATATAAATGCCGGCCATTTACCAATTAGCCTAGGAATTATATAAAAGGGAGCAAGTGGGCACTGTTTGTTTCAAGTGGGCATGTTTGTTTCCATAATGCACTTCAATAATGGTAGGCTGCAGAACAGAGGGGTAATTCTCACCTTTAACCTACAAGTCACTACGCCCTTGATTGTCGCTTTATTTACTGCTTTGATTATTCGTTTGCATTCTGCTTGGTGGTTGGGATTTATGCTCTGTGGGTTTATGGCAGTGTATGGAGCACTGATTGCTCTGAATTGTCAGATTAAACTCTGGCTGACACACCAAAAACGTACATGTCGCTAGAGAAAAAAAAAATATATTAACACGTTCACTGCCGTCGACGAGTTAACTCGTCAAAAAAACAAAAACAGTTGACTGCCGTCGACGAGTTAACTCGTCAATTTTTTTTATTTATTTTTTTTGACGGTGGGACGTGGATCAAACCCTTTTACATCTCCTATAAAAATATGGGAGCTATTGAATGTGTATAACCTATTTTACCGACCCACTAAGTGGCGACAGTGCTCTCCAGACTAGAGAAAGCCGAGCAAAAGCAGCAGGAAAAAGCATGAGGAAACCATTCTCATGAAAATGGTTTGGCGAAAACGCTTTCGTGCTGGGAGCTGGCGCACAACGGTGGGGGATTCCAAAAATAGACTCTGGGTGCAACACACTTTGAAACACACAGCAGAAAGCCCAGAATCGCACGCAGCTTCATCCCAGCTCACAACCGAAAACCCAGAAACTAACGAGCCCGATCCAGACTCGCGCGACGAGCGGCCGCCAGGCAGCACAGACAGGCAGCAGAGACTCGCCTGTGACACACGCTGCAGCCACCAGAGACACACCCACGGAGGGAGGAGTTTGAAGGAGAGGGGGGTGGGGGTGCTGTTATTTTGGAGGAAATTACTGTTCAGAACTATTGTTTAGATGTCTGATGTCTCACTGATGCCAAAAATAAATGGTTAAAGTGACTGTTCTGCCTGTTCTATCGAATTTCACAAAAAGGCATTTATCTCAGCTTTCCTTCTCAGACGCTGAAACCATGCTGTATTCAACTGCTAATGCCTACATAACAGAACATGATAAAAACTAACTCTTTTAGACAGAGAAAGCACACATTCTATTAGTTCTTTTGAGATATTTTGTGTTCACAAAGTCCTAGCAGAAAATAATCCTCGGCTCTTGAAAGATGAGCCAGAATCCTCAAAAAAAACCTTGGCAGAAGCTACCTACTGTATTGGAAAAACTGTTGGCAGTGAATGTGTTAATGTTTGCTTATCAACTGGCGCCTGGCCTCCTGTCATTTGCACAAGTGGCCCACGGGCAAAGCAAGTTGACCTGACCTGATAGTAAGCCAAACACAATATTATACACTTTTTTTCCTTTCAAATTTGATATGTTTGAAATTAGGGTTAGCCTTCTAGATAAATAAGGTGAACCAGTCACTTTTTATGCCTCCGCCGGCGATAGCCAGGCCGGAGGCATTATGGATCCGGGTTGTCCGTCCGTCCGTACGGCCGGCCGTCCGTCCGTACGTTTGTTAACGCGATATCTGAGGAACGCCTGGACGGAATTTCATCAAATTTGCCTCAAACATCGACTTAGACTCAAGGATGATCTGATTAGATTTTGGTGGTCAAAGGTCAAAGGTCAAGGTCACTGTGACCTCTCGAACGCCATTTTCAAGCTTGTTAACGCAATATCTCAGGAATGCCTTGACGGAATTTAATCAAACTTGTCTCAAACATCGACTTGGACTCAAGGATGAACTGATTAGATTTTGGTGGTCAAAGGTCAAAGGTCAAGGTCACTGTGACCTCTCGAACGCCATTTTCAAGCTTGTTAACGCGATATCTCACGAATGCCTTGACGGAATTTAATCAAACTTGTCTCAAACATCGACTTGTACTCAAGGATGAACTGATTCGATTTTGGTGGTCAAAGGTCAAAGGTCAAGGTCACTGTGACCTCTCAAACGCCATTTTCCAGCTTGTTAACGCCATATCTCATGAATACCTTGACGGAATTTCATCAAATTTGCCTCAAACATCTACTTAGACTCAAGGATCAACTGATTACATTTTGGTGGTCAAAAGTCAAAGGTCAAGGTCACTGTGACCTCTCAAACGCCATTTTCAAGCTTGTTAACGTGATATCTCAGGAATGCGTTGACGGAATTTAATCAAACTTGTCTCAAACATCGACTTGGACTCAAGGATGAACTGATTACATTTTGCTGGTCAAAGGTCAAGGTCACTGTGACCTCTCAAACGCCATTTTCCAGCTTGTTAACGCAATATCTCACGAATGCCTTGACGGAGTTTCATCAAATTTGCCTCAAACATCGCCTTACACTCAAGGATGATCTGATTAGATTTTGGTGGTCAAAGGTCAAGGTGAGCTCTTGAACGCCATTTTCAAGCTTGTTAACGCGATATCTCAGGAATGCCTTGACGGAATTTAATCAAACTTGTCTCAAACATCGACTTGGACTCAAGGATGAACTGATTACATTTTGGTGGTCAAAGTTCAAGGTCACTGTGACCTCTCACACACCCAATTTCCAAGCTCTGTAACGCAACATCACAGGAGCGCCTTGACGGAATCTCTTCCAATTTGCCTCAAATGGCGATTTGGACTCCAAAATGAACTAATGGCGGAGGCATAAGTCCGCGTTGCGGTCGTTCTAGTTCAAATGTGATTTGCAAAAATGCAAAAAATAAAGTACATTTACAAAATGGAGAGGTTTTCCGTGAACTGGTTCCTGGGTCACGGTCAAGGCTAAATGTCTCAAGGCCAATGCAGGGCAGGCTGCTGGTGGCAAAAGGTCTAGAGAGCCAATGGAGGTCTAAACCCTCTGCTCTAAAAGACTTCCTCTCCACTCCATAATCAAACAACAGTTCTTTGTTTACATCAATGTTCCTGTTTGCAAGGAAAAGAATGACGTCCTTTTCCTCCTCATCTGTGTTTACAGTATAAAGCCTGGGCCTTAGTCTTTGTTAAGTGCAGAGATAAGGGCATTAATGTGGTAGGCCAGACAAAACATTGGGTTTGACAGGTCTGGTAAGAAGGTACTTTAAAGGTTGCAGTCTATAAATCACCATGGCCTCCAGGGCGTGCAGGGGGCTTTGGGACAATCCAACCACTCCAGGTCCAGTCCTTCCCCCCGGAAAGACTTCCTGTATAGACAGCTGAACCGGATCTCTTCACTGACACTGATGTCTCTGGTGGCCTGGAAGAGGATGGCGTTCCTTTCTCCTTCCGGGAACTTCATTTTACAGGTGATCGGCTTCACGTTGAAGTTCTTCCTGGAGTGGTTAATCTTTCTCCCCATTGTATCTTGGGACGGGTGATAATCACAGATGATGGACCCCACGGCAAAGGCTTTGGTAGCAACAACTCCTGTGGACAAAAGGAGATGACATTAACTCATTCATGGCCAGTTTAGGACTGCCAATATTTAGCTCAGGCCAAAGATTTTCATAATTGTTGGTCATCTTTCAAGACCCACAGTAAATTATCTATTAGCACCAAAGTGATTTGCAATACCTCAAAATGAAGATGTACGTCTCTGGGTTCACCAGGGAAAAAAAAGTGAGCTTTTAGCATGTTCTTTCACCAAAAAGGTCTCTCTGAGAAGAGAAATTGGAGAAAAAGGCATTTTTGTAAAGGACACAATCTCAGGCAGAACTCGCTCTCAATTCTTTTATTTTGAACTGTATTGACATCAGACATGTAAATACTATTCGTTATGACACAAATGACAAAAAAAAAATATATATACTGTATATATATACATGAAGTGCTTTTTTTACATTCAACAATACAGTTTACTCAGTGTGAGTGAGTGTGAATGTGTGTGTGTGCGCGGGGCCCATGTGTGTCTCTTTACATTACATTACATTTCGTCATTTAGCAGACACTTTTATCCAAAGCGACTTACAATGTCACATTCCGTTAACATTAGTGGAATCAACTGTGGAACATCATCTACACAGATACACCCTTGCAGCAGTAGAGTAACATCAATGTTTTTTTGTTTTTGTTTTTTTGGGTGGGGGGGGGCGGTTTGGGGTGAAGAAGGGGGGAAGATGCTAGATGGGGGAGGGGGTTTGGGGTGGAGAAGGGGGGGGAAGATGCTACATCAAAAGGGTTAGTTCAGGAGGGACTCAAGTGGAGCTTGAAAAGGTGAGTTTTTTTTCCAAAGGTGGACTCACTGAAAACTAAAATAAAAAGTTGAAAAAAGAAAAGAAAAGGAGTTTTCAATCTTCGGCGAAAGATGGGCAGGGATTCGGCCGTCCTGACCTCAGTGGGGAGTTCATTCCACCATTGAGGGGAATTTACTCTTTATAGTTCAGAGTGTCATGGTAGACCTCAAAGCAGGGGACCCTGCACAAGGGGATGTGGCAGAAGTTGCACTGGAAACGTGTCTCCTTTCTCTTTTTGTTGACCAGACACACCTTGCATTTCTTTGCTGGGTTGTCATTTTTGGGGGTGGGGTCATGCCTGACAGGGAAATGCTTTGCCAGGTTGGCAGACAGCCTACTCGGACGGTCAGCATAGGGAACTCTATAGAGCTTTGTGGCAGTGGCCGCCTGTATCAGAGACTCCTGGAACGCATACATGGTCTTTACTGTGCCCTGTGGGTTTTTAGCTCTGTACAGGACGAAAGCATTGTGGAGGCAGATTTGGAACATGTACATAACAAATTTAGTTGTCCATTTATAGGACTTCCTGATGAACGGGTAGTACGAAATCATTTGATCCAGCCTATCAACACCGTTCATAGAATGGTTGTACTCTATCACAGAGACAGGCTTCTCCTTCACCACCTTCCCCCTCACACCTTTCTTCCACGTCAAGACCTGTTGCATCTCGTTCTGGTGAAATGTGGATACCATTCTCACAACATTTGTGTCCCGCCATGCGAGAACCCGGTCAGTGTGGAAGGCAATTCTGCCCCCTGGTTGCAGGGTGGCCTTTTCAGCATGGTGTATAGCTGGTGGTTCTCCTCTATGCTTTCTCAGTGTGCCACATACATGAGTCCCCAGATCTAGCAGGATATCACACATGTTTACAGAATTGTAAAAATTATCCATGTACAGTTTGTAGCCCTGCTGTTCCAGCCCCAACAGGAGACCACACACTGTATCTACAAGAGATTTACCGTCTCCACAATAAGGCATCAAATTATAACAAAATCCTGTCTGGGACTCACATAATACATAACTTTTTATACCGTAACGTACAGGTTTCTGTGGGTTAAAAACTTTAAAACTCAATCTGCCTCTCCACAGTAAAGTTCCTTCATCTATTGAGATGTTCTGGCCTGGCTGGTAGAGTTCCTGGAACTTGTTCACTCGCATATCTAAGACTGGGCGGACTTTTTGTTTTTGTTTTGTTTTGTTTTTGTTTTTGGGTTTGGCATAACCTTCGTTATTTCGAATCCCACATAGGTTACGCCAAACCCCACATAGGTTACGCTAAAACCACGACCGCAAAGCGTCCTGCCTGTATTTGGCCAGTCGACAGGAAAGTATCGCGGGACTTCACGAGACTTGGTGACCTAGATCACGTTTGAGGTAATTTGATCCCTGTGCACTCCAGGAAACAGCCTGGGGTGAAATAACACTCGGCTGGATGTTGACGGATCAGATTACGGCGATATGTGGCGAAAACGGGAAGAAAAATAGCTATTTAGATGCAGGAAATACAGGCTACCACTTGGCCCCAAATCAACTCCATTTTACGACTGACTTGGACGATATTGATCTCAAAACAACGCTAGGACGCCCAGAAACGCTGCAGACATCGCTAGGTGAGTGGCCAAATCATAATTAATGCCAGGAAATGGCTCCAGGTTAAAAAAAAACGAAATTCTCCTTTAATCGAAGAAATAGATTAATCGATTATCAAAATAATCGTTAGTTGCAGGCAGCCCTAATTATTAGGGCTGTGAATCTTCACTGGCCTCACGATTCGATTCCGATTCACCTGTCAACGATTCGATTCGATTCCACGATGCATCATGATGCATCTCGATACAGTTCCAACAGTATTGCAGCTCCAAGTATCAAATCCTCAATTTTCTATATTATTACTGCACATGGCTACTTTTTCATCAATTAATACAAGCAGTCAGATAAATATCAAGGCCCTTTTTTACTTAGAAAGTGCTTTAAAATCTGAATGTCAACAGAAATTTAAACATAAATGATTCAATGATTCATCTGTCAACGATTCGATTCCATTCACACGTCCGCATCGCGATGCATCGATTATACGATTAATTTTGACACCCCTACTAATTATGTTACTTATGGATGGAAATATACAGGAATCCTGAAGTGAAATTCAATACCTTTTAAGACTTTTGCAATATATTTTAAGACCTCGACGCCACTTTCATCACATCAGCGATAAGGGGGTAAATCACGTTTCATCCTGATACAATGTATTAGAGTATTTGGACAATGATACGATATTTGCTGATATCACAGTCTGCCACAATACAATATCAATTAAATTCATGGGTCTGTGATCGATATGAGACGATATACAGTATGCCCATTTACCACAATCAGCACAACAGCTACATTTCATAACTCAATGGTCATTAAGACTTTTTAACTGTTAATACTTTTCAAGACCCCGTGGATACCCTGTATAGTGAAAATAAATTACCGTATTCCCCTTTTTGCTTGGGCCCAACTGGAAACGTTCCGGGTGGAGTACAGGTGGAGTCCCCACGAGAACCACTGAGGTACCAGGGATTCCGTTAGCCGGTAATAGCCGGTATTTGTTGCCGTGGGCCGGCAAATTAAAAGGTCGCCGGCTCAAGTAGCCGGTTGGAAATGCCAAATAAATAAATCCATTATATAAAATAGCCCAATATTGTGTGACCAGTGATGTTGCCATAAGCTACAACTTAAATATAGAATTAAATATTATATATTTTCCCCCGCTGTTATGTTGAGTGGTTGGGGGGGGGAGAAAAAATACAGCAGACGCTCCATGCGCACACTACAGTTGTTCAGCATCCCGCACCCGACAGGCCTCGCAGCCGAGAGCGTTTTGGCTTGACACAAGAGACCGAAATGTCAACGCAGACATCCCTCGGCCAGTTATTTTTATGTAATGATGGTCCAGAACAAGATCCAACCAGCCATGAGAAGCCGCCACAGCGAGGAAAAGTTGGGTTGATAAAAATCGCAAGTTTGCTTTGCACATGCGGAGCGCTGATCATGAAGAAACTGCCGCAAGCGTATTGCGAGAATTCTCGCAGTGACAGAGAAGTCCTCTGCAGGTTGTAAAGCTTATTATTATGTCCGTTAATTTAGCCACTAATGTCAACATCATTTCAGCATAAATAACCTACTAGAACCTCAATTGATTTGCCATGGAGTATTTAATGGGCAGCTTTCATTTATTTGTCTGAACACTTTATGGAGCATCATCTCAAAGCTCACAACACGCAACAAGGGATTTCGTTCTCTGATGTAGGCTACAGGTAACACAAGGCTAATATTCTTACCTTTTGCCCTTCAGTTTAAAGTAAAGCAAATATTCTCATGTTGTGAAGTAGGCTATAAGTCCGTTCTGAAAGCGAGTTGGATGCCCGCATGTCAACCAGCTGCAGTCCCTCGTCATCGTGTCAATATAGACCGCTTCAGAAAATATATAGGCTATAAAGTTTGACTGACTGCACGTCTCATCTCTGGCTTGTTGCAGGTAGGCAAACTTCTTAACTCATTGAGTGCCAATGACGACGATTGTCGTCAATTGCGTTTTTTGACGGTGGGACGTGGATCAAAGCCAGATGCATCTCCTGTGAAAGTATGGTGGATGTTGAATGTGTAAAAGCTATTTTACGGACCCATTAGGTGGCGACAGTGCTCTCCAGATTAGAGAAAGGTGAGGAAAAAAACAGAGAAGCAGCTGTGGGGACACGGAAACCACATCGGTATGCATCGATATGCATGAAGCATAATGTTAGCTGTGCCTGCAGCAGCCAATCTGCTGCCACAATTGAGCCCCTCCGTGTCCGCTGCGATAGCCCCTCACATGATTAGTTGTGGAGTTGTTATTATTCTCAGTTGGAAGCGCTGGGAGCCGGTGACAAATACACGCGGAACGCTGTGAAAAAGCTGGGTTTTCAGTGCAGAGCAAACGCAGCACAGAGCCACTAGAGCCACCAGAGACACACCCACGGAGGAGGGGTTTGCAGTCGAGGGGGGTGGGGCACGCAGGGCGGCATACAACACCGACACAGACAGACCCAGACAGCAGGCTCGATGGACAGATTGGTTGGCAAACACAAGCTAGAATATCTGATGCCCACCAGCAGTAAATCAAGACCAGCAAGAAAGTGTAGGGTCTGCGCAGCAGGGGCCAGCGCTGCTGGTTGCAGCTAAAAAATATTATTTTGCCAAACAAAATTCCTTTGTTTTCGCTCTTTTATTGAAGGAAATTATTTTTGAGGTGTCACTACATCAGAAAATATTAGCTTCAGAGTCAGTGATGTGCTTGAAATGTTTCATTTCACAAAAGGCTGATTATCTCTGCTTCTAGTCTGAAACGTCTGTTTTTGCTGAAATCAACCTATCTTCTCCGGCTGATAACTAAAGAACGGAAAATGATATCAATAAACATTTTTTTGCTGATGATACAATAGACTCTCATCGTTCTTTGGGCGTGTTCGGTGTTTACATAGTAATATCACACAATATTCTGTGGGCCTCGAGAAATCACTGAAAACACTCTGAAACTCTGGCACTGGGAGCGTCCGTTCTCCAAAAGTGGCTGGCACTGAATGAGTTAATTTAAATTATCTTTCAAGTTATTTAATTTCACGTTCTTCGATGCAAAGAGACATTTAATGTAGGCCCGCCAGTGTCTTTTTTTAGGCTTAATTAAACGGGAATATATGACAAACTCAGTTCACAAAGTGTGTGACGAGTTCATTCACTATAATAAAATACATTTGTTGGATAATAGCTTTTGTTTTTTGTGTTTTATTGTTTAATGTTAATGGGTCTGCAAACCCGAACCGAATTAATTAATTAAATAAGGAGCGGTGTGCGTGCAGCTCCTCCCTTTGCACTCGCAAGCGCAGACCGCACCGCAGTGAATAGTTAGAAAATGATTTGGAAATCAAAAAATGATTAAAAATTAAGATTTTGTTTGCTAAGAATTATACAATAATGTGTTATGTATTTAAGAAATGATCAGGCTACATCTATCTTTTTTCAATAGGCTACATTTTGACTGGGCCGGTAAATATTCTATAAGGCCGGAATTCTGGAATGTCGCCGGCTCAATTGGCCCGCCAGAAAAAATGGAAGCGGAATCCCTGTGAGGTACAGAGGTTAAAGATTTGTAGAGCACATTTACCTCTCTTGATAAAGCTTATTTCGTTGCTTTTCTCTTTCTTCTCCTTCTTTCCCTTCTGGTGCTTCTTCTTCTTCTTCTTGTCCTTGTTGCGCTTCTTCACTTTCTTTCTCTCATCATCAGAGGAGGAGGAGGAGGAGGAGGAGGTGGAGGATGCAGATAAGGAAGGCGATGTTGGGGAGTAAGAGATGTCTGTCTTGAATGACTCTGATGAGTCAGACAACTCATTTGGGGAGTAGTTTGGTTTCCTTGAAGTCGAAGCATCATCTATCCCACCAGTGCTTTTCTTGGCTTTCTTCTTGTCTAATGCAAGGGTGGGGAGGGAACACATACTGTAAGTCCAAAACACAGTTAGGATATCATCCGAATAAATGGAACAAAACCATGATTTAGGGCTGGGCAATATAGCAAAAAAGTATATGGATATTAAAGGTCCCATTCCGTGCAAAAGCTGTTTTTACTTGTAAATGCATATATACTGCTGTCATCCCTCCCTGTAATGAGTGGTCACAAGCTCAGAACTGCCACAGTTGGATTTGTCCCTATCCAGCTTCCCCCTGCAGCCTCCTTCAAGCCACGCCCCCTAACGCTCTGTTCCCCAGACGGGGTATCGGGACGTCACGATGGTCCTCAAGCATACTGCGCGCGTCTCTCTCACACAAGCTACCTGCTCCTTCTCTGCTGGCTTTCCTGTTTGCGCATGCGTCGATGTTGGATGTCGCCGCCAGAAGCTCTGTCTTGCCCTGCGTTGTTTCAGCTTTTAATCTGGTTTTAAGCAACAATTTTACGCTTCATTTTTAACCATCTTGTTGTGTTGTACCAGATACCCAAATCGGGCGTGCTGTTTTAGTGATCGCATTTTTAGATTTTATATTCTTTGACTCAGCCGCCAATTACTGACTACGCTAGCGAGCCGGAGCTAGCTGATTCAACGGGTTTCTCCCGGGCAGGACCTATCCTACCAGAGCAAGGAAATCTCTGAATCTTCCAGAGCCTTGAACACTCTAAACCTGTGTGTCTGCCTTGGGCTGTGGCGGGGCTTGCCCTCAGCCCAGGCCTACTGCCCCAGGTAGGGCAGCGGACTCAACCCCATATCGGAGACCGAGCTAAGCTAACTGGGCCAAGCTACCAAGAGCTAGCTCACGTCAACACACAAGCCCGGGACTGGACGATTACGTCGGATCAACATCCCCCCGGTTTCATCTACCATCAGCACTCTACTGCGACACCTAACCTCTGCAGCGGGCCCAGTTCTGGGCCCGTGCCGGTATGTTTTAAACCTATGAAGTTCTACATCTGTGCACAAATACCACTACTAGACCTGATCATCGCAGTGGGCTCCTAACGGAGCCCTCGCGAGTAAGTGCCGTAGCTGAGCCGCTAAGCTAGTTGCTAACAGCTGTTAGCTTCCTGCTAGTAGTCTGCTACACCAACAACAACATTGCCTATTGCCCGTAGTTCTGTGTACTGGCATTTATTTTCTCTATCCACAGCATGCCTCCACTTACCTTAGCTGAATCGGAGTTATCCTGCGTGAGATCCGAAATCCAATCAATTGAGTCACTCCTCCACGATGTTCTTCAGCGGCAATCCGTACTCTCCATCCGCCTGGCTGGTCTGCAAAGGGACGCTACCTCCGACCCTGGGAGTCCGGCTGGAGGTCCCACTCCTGGCCCATCCTGGGCAGATGTGGTGAAGAAGGGGAGAAGGCTCTCTCTCCCGTTGTTTTCCCCCAGCGACGACGATGATTCTATCCCACTATCAAATTTCTATACTCCACTTGTGCAGCTAACTGAGCTAGCGGCTAGCGCTAATACTACTAACGCGAGCATTAACTCGCAGCTTTCCCTGAATCAGCCTGCCCCGATCCGGGTCCACTCCAAGGCAACGAGGAAGCGTCGTATTCACCAGACGTCCCCTCCAATATCACATGGAAAACGTTCTCGTTTCGCGTCCCCTCCATCTCCCACCAACCCAAGTTCCAACTCCGTGTGCTCTCCTCTGAGCCTCCAGCCCGTGACCCACCTGTTCCACACACCACTGGACTCTGCTATGGCTAGTGGTGACGTCACAACCAACGCCTCTGCCTCTGCCTCTCTGCTCCCAGCTGCTCCCAATAACGCTAATAGCAACCTGTTTACACTCAATCACCCCAAACTCACTGTCTTCAATGGGGGCTGTAAGGACAGAGAACCAGAAATCCTCATTATTGGCGATTCCATTCTCACATCTGTTGAACTCCCAGGCGCCATCACCTACTGTCTCCCAGGTAGCAAAGTTGAGGACATTATCAGTCTGACTCCAGCGCTCATTGACCTACATACCTCAGCTCACACACTCATTGTTCACGTGGGCACCAATGACGTCAGCTATAAACAAGCTGTCACACTCGGTAACAATCTAGACAATCCAGAGCCTAGGCAAAAACTGTGTCTTTTCCGGGCCCATTCCCACAGTCTCACATGGTCCCGAACGTTTTAGCCGTCTGTTTGGCCTTCATGAGTGGCAGAAAAATTTCTGCACTGCTACTGGGTTGGGTTTTATTGGCCACTTTGACTATTTCTGGTGTAGACCAGACCTCTATAAACAGGATGGCATCCACCCTAATGCCAAAGGTGCAAAACTCCTGACAAATAACTTCATCCAGCACATTGCCTTCAACTCTGAATGATACAGTCCCCAGCATGACCCTATTCCAGACTGCACCCCCTCTGTTGAACAGCTCTCCTTGGGTCCTGCTGCTCTCTCCCCCAGGGCTCAGCCCCTTTCCACTCTGGCTGAGCCTACTTATCCTCTCGCCCATCCCATCCCTACCATCATTAATTACAGACCCCCACAATATTTAGTTGCCTGTCGATCACCATTAAATAATTTGATTACGGTCGGCTGTAATATTCCCTGTTCAGTTAAACCCCTCGTTCCACCTACCTTTGCTCTTTTAAACTCTCAGTCTGTGTCCAATAAAACTTTTATTATTAATGATTTGATTGTAACCCACAAGCTTGATTTCCTACTTGTTACTGAGACTTGGCTTAAACCTGGTGAATGCTCCCCCCTAGTGGAGCTTTGCCCACCCAACTATAATTTTCTTAATGCACCTAGGTTGACAGGCCGCGGTGGGGGTATCGCAGCTGTTTTCAAGAACCTTTTCATCTCTACTTCTTTTAGTTTGGGTTCTTTTAACAGTTTTGAAATCTTAAATTTTAAAATTGTGTGTGATAATCCAATTTGTTGTGTAACCCTTTACCGACCTCCAAAGTCAAATACGGGCTTTCTCACTGAGTTTTCAGAATTACTGTCCTCTCTGGTGCTTAAATTTGACAGGGCCATATTAGTTGGCGACTTTAACATCCATGTTGACAATCCCTCTAACTCTTTTGCCACTGATTTTTTAACACTTTGTAATTAATTTAACCTTGTGCAACATGTCTCTGGGCCCACTCATACTCTTGGCCATACTCTTGATTTAGTTTTTACTCTGAACATGCCTCTTAACTCTTTGAATATGTTTGATTTTGTCTCTGATCATAAATGTATTGTGTTTAATGCAGGCCTAGTGCCTACTACTGTGGCCCAGAAACGTTCATTCTACTCTCGCACCTTCAATGACCAGTCTGCAGCCACGTTCTCCAGTTACTTCTCTGGTCTTGCTAACTGCCCTCCTGATTCTACAAATATTAATGATTTAGTTAATTGGTTTAATGGTTCGTGTTCTTCAGCCCTTAATGTTTGTGCTCCATACTCTTCCAAAACTGTCACAGCTATTAACAGAACCCCTTGGATAAATGAAAATATCAGGCAGCAAAGAAGGCTATATAGGAAAGCCGAACGAAATTGGAAGAAATCAAAACTCTTAGTGCACCATCTGTTTATGAAGGAGTCACTGTTGAATTTGAACAGCATTATTAGGGATGCACGAGCCGCCTACTTCTCTAACCTAATCAACAGTAACAAATCTAATCCTCGGTTTCTGTTCAGCACCATCAACAAACTTATTAATCCTGTTCTTCCTGCCATTCCTGTCTCTTCCTCTGGTGACTTTGACACATTTGTTTCCTTCTTTGTTGATAAGATCCATAATCTGAGGTCTAAGTTTCCCCAGACTGTCTTAACTCCTGTCACACTCAGTCGTCCATCTTTACTCTCTGAATTTACACCACTTTCCCTTCAGTCCCTTTCCAATATTGTATCACATATGCGTCCCTCATCCAGCCCCTGTGATACAGTTCCCACTAAATTTCTCAAATCCATATTTCCTGTTCTCGGTAGTAGTCTGCTTTCTATAATCAACCTCTCACTCTCATCTGGATCTGTTCCTGATTATTTTAAAACTGCTAGTATTCAGCCACTCCTCAAAAAACCCACGCTTGATCCCTCCAAGCTGGAGAACTACAGACCAATCTCGAAGCTACCTTTCATTTCTAAAGTCCTGGAGAAGGTCGTTGCAGATCAGCTCCTAAATTTGGTAGAAGGTCATAATATTTTTGATAAGTTTCAATCTGGTTTCCGAAAGAGACATAGTACCGAGACTGCATTACTTAGAGTAACCAATGATATTCTTATGCATGCTGACAAAGGTGAATATTCTATCCTTATTTTACTTGACTTAACTGCTGCCTTTGATACCATTGACCATGCCATTTTACTTGATAGGCTGCAAAATTGGGTTGGCATCTCTAGTACAGCTCTTAATTGGTTTCGTTCTTATTTATCAAATCGATTTTTTAATGTTTGTATTAATAATCTTGTGTCCTCTTTAGCTCCCCTGCTGTGTGGAGTGCCTCAAGGGTCGGTCCTTGGACCAATAATCTTTGCACTTTATATGCTTCCTTTGGGTATTTTATTCAGCCGCTTTGTAAATATTTCTTACCATTGTTATGCTGACGACACTCAGATTTATTTTTCTGCCAATCCTAATGACGTGAACCATCTGTCCTCCCTCCATGACTGCCTAGCCTCCATTAAAGAGTGGATGTCCATTAATTTCCTTCATCTCAACCCTGACAAAACGGAAGTCATTTTAATTGGCCCAGATAACTTTGCTAACACAGTCAATCCTTTTATTGGCCCACTTCAGCCAAATATCAGTCCGACTGCTAAGAACCTTGGAGTCATCTTCGATCAACACCTGAATTTCAACCATCATGTCACTAAACTTGTCCAGTCCTGCTTCCTCCAGTTAAGAAACATTACCAAAATCAGACATATGTTATCTCTCTCAGATCTTGAACGCCTAATTCATACCTTCATTTTCTCTAGATTAGACTACTGTAACTCCCTCTACTCATGCCTCAGTCAAGCTGCCCTGAACCGGTTACAGCTGGTTCAGAATGCAGCTGCCAGGTTATTAACCAGAACAAACCGTAGGTCCCACATCACCCCTGTCCTTGCATCTCTTCACTGGCTCCCTGTAAAATTCAGAATTCAATTCAAGATCCTCCTGTTTACTTTTAAAGCCCTGCATGACCTCGCCCCTAATTATATTTCAGAGCTCATTGTCCCTTATTCCACCTCTCGACCACTCCGCTCCTCAAACCTCTGCCTTTTATCCGTTCCATCGTCCAACTATAGAACTAAAGGTGACCGTGCCTTTTCTGTTTTAGCCCCAACCCTCTGGAATCAACTCCCCCAATCTGTCAGATCTGCTCAATCTTTGGGCTGTTTTAAGCAATTTCTAAAAACTCATCTTTATAGGCAAGCCTTTTTATGAATATTTTCTTTGATCATTTTGTTTTTGCTCTTTATCATTGTACTGTATTATGTTGTATTTTACTGTTTACTTTGTCCATGTGTAAAGCACTTTGTAACCTTGTGTTTTAAAAGGTGCTATATAAATAAAGAGTTACTTACTTACTTACCATTTTGTCTATAGCCACAAAATTAACACTTCTAGCTGGAGCGACGCCAACTGTACGTGATCCAGCAACTGCGGAGGTGCATTCGGTAAGTCTAGGCATTTTGAGATGTCCTCTTTAGCGTAGCGTTGCTAACGTTAGTTGTGGACACAACCTAGCGTGCTGGTCCACAGACGCTAATCTGATCTGAACTGTTAGTTCTGAATATATTATAGAAACAGACCATTCTTGGGACGCAACGAGATGAGGAAGGGACAACTCCGTCACAACAAACGGGGTTGCTATATTTTCGACAAATTAATCCAGAATGATGTTTTATGGACGAGAGACACACGTTTTTAAGAGGTTACAGCTGCACGAATTGGGACCTTTAAATATTTAATATCCGTCGATATTGATAATTATTGATCATTTTTAATTAACCGTTTTTATTAATAAAAAAAACATGAAAATTAGGTTTGCATTTAACCACTTTATTTTGAACCACCTTGTTTTCAAGGCACACAGGTAATATTGCTAACACTGTCACACATACATGCTCTGAGTGCAAGCAGTAATTTACAGACATGGTGATGTTTTATTTTGATGACATAGCCTAGTGTTGCTAGCCAGTGCACCCATACACAATTGAATTCACAGGCGTCAAAGCCTTTTTGCGTAGTTTTAACTGACAAATCGTACCAGCGTACTTTGATGCGAAAATGTGTGCATGGTACAAAAATGTGTGCAGGTTGGCAGGTCTGATGTACGAACACAATTGTTTGTTGTGAGCGCGCCCCCATGCAAACGGGTCTTTCCTACCCTATAGACCCCTTATACGCCTACGTCACAATGACAACAAGCAGCGTCAGATGCGCAAGACGGAGGCAGAAAGACAGACTCCGCGCAGCCCTGTCAAGTAGTTTTCCAGTGGCCCGAAAACTATTCGAGCAAGACATGTCTTCGTGTTGTACAGTGCGATGCCAGAATCGGAAAGCTATTGTAGCAGAGTATTCGGGTCCGCCTATTCACACTTGGTTAATAAAATAATAAATGATAGAGCCAGGCTGTAACGTTATAACAAGCTGAGCTATCAGTCCGCAATCAGGGGATCCCCCCCCTAACCCTTAACTCCCAGTACACAGAGGGCTGTTTGTCCTAGGGAGGTTTTTCGAAATGGCACTTTGCAGTTCCCTGCAACAGCACCTCTGGTGGTCGTGCCCGGAGCCCCCAGAGGTTTCACCATATTACAGAGAACATGTGGAGCCTGATTATGGATACGTTTATAGATGAGTTTTAGATTTGTGAAACCAATAAAATCATCAAAACTTCAAATATTTATTTTTTAATTGACACGGCAGTGGTGAATCCTAATTGGCTTCCTGTCAAGAATTTATATTGCACGATTGCATATCATCTTAACACGTTCACTGCCAATGACGTATTAATCCGTCAAAAAAAATCCAACGGTTGACTGCCAATGACGTATTAATCCGTCAAAAAAAATCCAACGGTTGACTGCCAATGACGTATTAATACGTCAAAAAAATTAAAAAAAAAAATTGACCGTGGGATGTGCATCTAACCCTTTTACATCTCTTATATAATTATTGGAGCCACCGAACGTTTACAACCCATTCCACCGACCCACTAAGTTGCGACAGTGCTCTCCTGACTAGAGGAAGGCAAGCATAAAGCAGTGTGAGGAAGCCATTCTCATGAAAATGGATTGGCGAAAACGCTTTCGTTTTCGCGCTGATTGCTGGCGGTGCGGGATTGCAAATTTGCATAATAGATTACGGGTGGAACACACTTTGAAACACGCAGCATAAATATGACCAGAATCGCAAAAGCTTCATCAAAGCTCTCAACCGAAACTCCAAGAAACGAGCGAGTCCATCCAGACTTCCTCAAAGAGCGGCCGCCAGCAGACAGGCACAGCAGCAAAGCAGTGAGCCTGGTGACGCGAGGTTACAGCAGCAACAGAAACGAGCTTGTGACACGCCCGCTGCAGCCAAGAAGAACACACACGGAGGGAGGAGTTTGAAGGAGAGGGGTGTTTCCTGCTGTTATGGAGGAAATGACTGTTCAAAACTATTGTTTAGATGTCTGACGTCTTACTGATGCCAAAAATGAATGGTTAAAGTGACTGTTCTATCGAATTTCACAAAAAGCCGTTTATCTCAGAATAAATTTCCAGACGCTGAAACCATGCTGTATTCAACTGCTAATGCTTACATAACTACTAACTCTACAAACTAACTCTTTTAGACAGAGAAAGCACACATTCTATTAGTTCTTTTGAGATATTGTGTGTTCACAAAATCCTAACAGAAACGAATCCTCGGCTCTTGAAAGATGAGCCAGAATCCTCAAAAAAACCCTCTGGCAGAACCTACCTACAGTAAAAAAAAAACGGCTGGCAGTGAATGTGTTAAGATGATTATTTGTGAATATATATAACATAACCAATATAACATTTTTGGAATATCAGATGCCTTTTGCTTCCAGTGAATCTATTGTGCTCGACTTGTTATATAGTGAGAGGGGCGGGTAGGAAGGTTTCGTAACATAACAGACAACTGAGAGCTTCTTTATGATTGATTAATCCATATTACGCGATAAGCTCTGAACATAATGAGCCTTAACCACCGCCCACTCCAACCTCAACCACAGAAAACAGTTGGGTTGTCAAAAGTATAGTATCGAAAAGTATCAATACTGAAAATTATAATCGGATACAATACTCATTTGCAACAGTTTTGATACTATCAGTGCTTTCTTTTAATGAAAAAAATTACTGATTGTTTCCTCCTTATCATTTGGTATCTGTTGCTTCAACAAGCTAAATGTGTTCTGATGGCTAGTGCAGGGCTAATCTGCTGTCTAAATTCAAAGTTTTATCAGGTCTAGATTATGGAGAAGTGTGCGTCTGTCCGTCCATCTGTCTATCTTTATTTTTATGCCTTTTGATGTGTCATCATCGCGTGGTATCGAGAATGGTATTGAGTATCGATATTTTCCTGGGTATACAGTAGGTATCGAAGTAGAAATTATAGTATCGTGACATCCCTAGAAAACAGTAAAAACAGCAAAATGGCAATATGTAGGATTTGGATTGAAACATTTAGATGCTTACAATTATGCACATAAGACCCCAAATTAGAAGGCTTTTGTGGATTTTGGTTGCCAGGGTCTTTAATAATTACCCAGGTTTTTAACCACAATCTGAAAATTAATGTAAAACTTTGTCCTTAATTTATTTAGTCTTTCTTTCTTTCTTTCTTTCTTTCTTTCTTTCTTTCTTTCTTTCTTTCTTTCTTTCCCTTTTTTCTTTTTCTTTCTCCAGTATGGACGAGGCAGAATGGTTGTTGGATGGAAGAGGAGGAAGTGGGTGTTTGGTATGCTGGGGGTGATGCATCGAGGAGACAAATCTGCAAAACCAGTTCTCCGATTGGTTGAAAGGAGGACCAGAAGAGAACTGGTTCTAGCTCACCATGCCAGGAGAGGGTCCATCATCATCAGTGATGAGTGGCGGGCTTACAGAAATGCTTTGCCACAGCTAGGTTACAGGCATTATACTGTGAACCACAGTGTGTAGCATTTGTTGATGCCCAGACAGGAGCTCATACTCAACATATAGAGAGGGCCTGGAGACTGTGGAGGCTCAGGGGGAACCGGACAGCAGAATTACTGGTGGACCACCTCGCAGTGATTGAATGGCATCAATGGCTTGCAAAAAAACATCGTAATGGGGTCGGCCGTCTCATTCATGACATCGGGAAACTGTATAGATGATCTGGTGCTGCATGAGGGAGGAGTTAGGCGGCGTTCACACACAACGTGCTCATTTGAGCTGCCAGCGTCTTTCTGCAATTCATTCTCTATATAAGGACGCACTAAACAAGCTCCTCTTTCGAAGAACACACCTGGGGCTCTATCTTCCAACAGGCGCTATCCCCTAATAGCGCTTTGCGCACCTGTTTGCACTTGCCTTAAGGCAGGGAAGATAGCATTCCGCCTTGTGCTGTCCGCCATGTGTTCTGCCAAGTTTTGCTCCCCCGCCAATCAGCAAAAAAAAGCATCCCCACCTCACGGGAGCATACTTGTAATCATTTATACAGAAATGTAACTGTTTAAAAGTGATATAATTGTCTGGTAGACATGACCTCCCTGATTTCTAAGTTAAAACAGCCCCGGAATATATTGGGGATGCAATTCTCGGCCGGGATGCGGAAAGGTTCACGGCAGGTGTCGCAAGCGCAAATTAGTGCCGTGCCAAAATCATCTGCGCCCCAAAATGCCTGCGCAAACATAGCATCTAGTTTTTTTGACGGAGCGCTCTGGGCGTCTCAAGCTGAAAAAGGTTCAACATTTGGAGGAAAAGCGCGCTGCTCGTCGTTTCACCCATCCTACCTCTTCTCCTCCCAGAGGGATCCTCCACCTCTGCTGCTGCCAGAATTGGCAATAATCTGGCTTTCATGTTGACATCTAACAGATGAAACCAGCTGGCTACCATCCGTGTGTTCAGCGGAGGTTGAGGATCCCTCTGGGAGGAGAAAAGGTAGGATGAATGAAAAGACGAGCAGTGCGCTTTTCCTCCAAATGTTCAACTTTTTCAGTTTAAAAACACCCAGAGCACTCTGCAAAAAAACTAGATGCCACCATTGTTTAAACGCCAGGTGCGTTCCTTGAAAGAGGAGCACATTTAGCGCATCCTTACATAGAGAATGAATTGCAGAAAGACGCTGGCTGCTCAAATGAGCACGTTGTGTGTGAACTCGGCCTTAATTGTGAAAAAGTAGGCCAATGCAAAAGTACACTGGTTAGAATTACCACTTGAGGCTGGCGGTGGGGGGGGGGGGGGGGGGGGGGGGTTGACCTTTATATAACTCACCAGTTTATACAGTCTATGGCTGCCATGAGAAGTTTGATTGTATTGAATGGGAAAATGCCCTGACTTCTCACTTGATTAATTACCTCGGTAAACACTTTCCTAATGAGTTTGGTCTCAATCACTATAGTTTCAAGTATTCTTCAGTACAGCATGATGTTTTTGTAAATTACAGTCTCATTTAGAGTCAAATAGATGATAACGTAGATGCCTGTCCAATGGTTGTCCAGCTCGCCAATCATGGACCAATAGCAGGTAGCTCTGTGGGAAACCCCTGGTGGCAACGACCAAAATTCCAAACTCGAGGCTTCAAAACAGCAGCCTACAAACCAATGGGTGACATCAAACTTACTACATCCATCTTTTGACCACCTCAATGTGCC
Source organism: Poromitra crassiceps (assembly GCF_964638095.1). NCBI lineage: Eukaryota > Metazoa > Chordata > Actinopteri > Beryciformes > Melamphaidae > Poromitra > Poromitra crassiceps. The sequence continues at coordinate 59,534,179 of NC_139629.1, forward strand.
AGGTAAAGGGGGCCATAGGAATAGGAAGGTGGTAGAGAGTCGGGATTTGCGGGTTGCGTAGTGTGGGGTGGGTAGTGTATGGGATATGGGTGCTGTGTCAATCAAAAAATAACATGTATTCCGCTGATTAACCGGCTATCCCCCCCACCACCACCTTACTCGACCATCACGCTGTCTTTGACTGAGCTGAGGAGGAAGGGCGAACTTTGAAAGCTGCGTTAATAACTATTCCTATTATTCTTACTACTACCGTAAATTCCGGACTATAAGCCGCGGCTTTTTTCCCGTTTTTTGGCCTTTTTTGGCCCCTGCGGCTTATATAACGGTGCGGCGTATCTATGGATTTTTTCCAAAAAAAAAAAAAAAATCTCTCTTTTTTAGCACTCTTTCTAACTATAAATCCACTTCTGTTTTAATTTCCTCTCTTGCCCTCTTTTAACAACATAACATAACATAACATAACATAACACAACACAGGTAAGCAGAAAGAAAAAGACGAAAGAAAGAAAGAAGCAATCACCGCCATGAATGAGGAAATGACTCACCTGCTGGAGGCTGGAGATACACGGCTTGGGCTAAACTTTTACTCCGTGAAACACTATCGATTAAGTCCGACATCGCTCAGAGGTTTGAGCAGCTTGAAAACAAGTTTGAAAACGTGCAGAAGTCCATCCACTCACTCACTAAAGAAAATAATGCAACCGTGAACAAAGTTTCTAATGCGGAAAAGCGCATCAGCGCACTGGAGGACAAAAACAACACAGTGAGTCCGAAAGTGGATAAAATGCAAAAACATCGAAACGCTGCACACGCAGGTTGATGACTTAATCAGCAGGAGTAAAAGAAATAACATTCGCCTGATCAATGTAAAAGAGGGAGCTGAGATTGGTGACATGGACGCTTTCGTGGCAAAATCCTGTGTTACATCCTGGACCTGAAGGAAGGCGAGAAACCACCAGAGGTGGACAGGGCACACCGGGCGCCTCGGCCACGTCCAGACCCCGGCCTGCCACCGAGGGCCATCTTCATCTGCCTACTCCGCTGGCCCGACCGTCAACTCATCCTCCAGGCTGCGGGGAAGAAGCCCCTCACCTGGGAGGGTACGCGCTTTTTCGTCCGGCAGGACCTCTCCGCGTTGGTGCAACAGAAACGCGCAACATACAACAGCATCATCGAAAAGGTTAAAGTCAATGGATATCGCTTTGGCGTACTGTACCCAGCGAGACTCGTCATAACCATTGATGGACAGCGGCGGAACAAGAGCTCAAAGTGAAACTGCCGAATATCTTTTGAGTTGGACTGGTCAATAGTACTGTGAGTAACTAAAATAAAAAAATAAAAAACGGAATTCTCTCTTCTTTAGCACTCTTTCTAACTATAAATCCACTTCTGTTTTAATTTCCTCTCTTGCCCTCTTTTCACCACACCGCGGACACTGTGTGCACTGTAAAAAAAACAAAAAATACCATTAAAACACCCGCGGCTTATAGTCCGGTGCGGCTTATATAAGAAAAAAATAGTCAACTTTGAAGGTGCGGCTTATACACCGGTGCGGCTTATAGTCCGGAATTTACGGTACTATTCCTACTATTCCTGCATAGTATACCTTAAAGAGGACACGAAACATTTGATCAGATATTAATTTGCATTTCACCTCAGACAACACAGGACACAGATTTGCCTGCTAGAAAGACGAACATTTCAGCTTTTTGCCAGCTAGGGCACTGCTAGATGATGTCACTAGGTTGACTGTACAGTAGCCTACAGTAGTAAGCATTTTGAATGTTTTGATGAACCCAAACAACCACGATCCAAGTCAGAAACACAACAGCTGCTGTGAGCCTGTTAGAATTCAAAATCCTTGCTACCAACACTTAACCAGGCAAAATCCTTACTACTGTAGGCTACTGTAGAGTCAACCTAGTGACATCATCTAGCAGTGACCTAGTGGACACAAAGGTGAAATGTTCATACGAGTCGTGATCAAATGTTTCATGTCCTCTTTAAGTCATACCTTTGTTTAATTGTGTTTTATTGTTTTGTTCAATTAAGAATGTGAATCTATTTTATTTGATTACATTGGTGACAGTTTACAGTCTTGTACAATAGATTGAGAAAAGAATTGCACAAACGTTTGCAACCCAAATTAGGTACATTTTATTCACTGTTGCAATAAATGTTTTCTACTGTATATTTATTTTATTATGCTACCTCATTGTTACTGTAAGTACACATTAAAATGCTACCTCATTGTTACTGTAAGTACACATTAAATGTGTCAGTTATAGAGTTTTATACAGTAGTAGACTGTGAAAATAATTGCACAAACGTTTGCACAGCCAGTGGTATTGGTTTTATACTGTTGCAATAAACATGTTCTACTTTATATGTTCTCTGCTGTATATGCAAATTATTTGTAACCGTTTAGGAAGATCTACAGATGATATGTAACACATTTATGAGTGATGGATTGTTTACACTTTAGATCAGGGGATAAAGAAAGCTTTACAAATGATTTGTATACATGTACGAATCATTTGTAACCGTTTAGGAAGATCTACAGATTATATGTAACACATTTATGAGTGATGAATTGTTTACACTTTAGATTAGGGGATACAGAAAGCTTTATAAATGATTTGTATACATCTACAAATCATTTGTAACTGTTGAGGAAGATCTACAGATTATATGTAACACATTTATGAGTGATGAATTGTTTACACTTTAGATTAGGGGATACAGAAAGCTTTATAAATGATTTGTATACATGTAGTTTGTGCTGCAGTGCTTCTAAGTGCTGACTGCTTCGGTCGGCCTGGGGATACATGGAGTCAGTCCCTGTTCACCCGCATGGGAGAAGCTTCATTAACAGGTCATAACCGGTACAGTATCATTGTTTTGAGGCTTTTAACAGGCTACCTTACAAGTAATTAATGAGACATCCACAAATTATATGCAGATCATTTACTAATGATTTGTTCATGATTAACAAATGTGTAAGTGGCGAGATACTGATAAATAGAAGATGCAATATAAAAACTGACTTAGAAGTGATTTATAATGTATCAACTAATTACTTTTAAATAATTTACTAATGATTTGCACATCATTTGTTCATGATTAATAAATGTTTATAGAGATAATGGTTGGAATATAAAAACTTTGGATAGAATATTGATTAATTATTAACAATTTACTAACGTTTTATTTATGATAATTTCATGATTTACTTAAAGTTTATAGATGACTTACAACACGTTTTTAATATGTTTACATAGCACTTATTAATAATTTACAATTTTTTTGTAAATGATTAGTTCATCATTAGTTCATCATTAATAATAGCTTATAAATGATTTACTACTGAACGTTATTATAAAGTGTTACCGTAGTTTCCATAGTTGTCTATTCAGTGGAAGGACTAATTTCAAATTTAGAGATTGTGGGGAGAACCCTGAAAGCCATGTATTGCACTCACTTTTATCTCCTTGATCAATGCAGTGGCATCTTCACCCAGGTGATCAATTAGACATCTGATTATGACTTCTCTCCTTTGTTGGATGGGGCAGTCACTCTGTTAAGGAGAAATTTTATTTTAATAGCTGACAAGATGCAATACTCACTCTAGATCAGAGGTTTTCAAAGTAGGAGGGGGGCCTCCAAACAGTTACAGGGGAAGCTTAGTGAATGGAAGAGAAAAATATTAGATTATTAGCGTACTCATCAAAAGGAGATCACATAAAATAGCCTAAATGTATGTTTTGGTGAAAGAGATGGTCCACAGATAAAGTAGTCTGTCGGGATTTTAGCATTTTCCCAATTTTTCCACTGTCAGAAACTAAGAAAGAGAGAGACAGAGATAGTTTGATTGCAATTCCATTGAATTAATTTGAATGATTGGGATGCATTTGCTATTTTTGGTTTAATCTGCATGCTTGTTCAAGTGACACCTGTCGGTGATATTCAGGCCTACATTACCTTTTTTCTGAATTAATACACAAGATTAATTGGTCATGTAAACACTAAGTACTTAGCTACATGACCAATGAATCTTGTTTATTCATTCTTGTTAGTGTCTCCTAAAGATCAATATATCAGCTTCCCGTCTTCTAAGGTTAAACCTTTCGTTTGTTTTAGAATCAGCATCTTTGCAGATAAGTTGACTCAATGTGAAGCAATAATAACTAAACAGCTTTCATGTGTAATTTGGATAGGCCTATCTCCATTGACTGTATATATTATCCCTATCTCACAACACCATCACATCATATACCTGTAAAAACATCTGTGATTTGTTGCAATTTGGGTTCTTTTGTTGACTGGAAATAAATGTTTTTGCAGTGGGGAAACGGGGGTGGGGACAAAAGAAAAGATGGGAGGAGGATTTCCAGTGGACTCAATTAAAACCCTGCGAAACAGTGGGAGCTGCCGTGCCAGCAGAGAGAGATGGAGAGCTTGTCAACAGATCGTCTGTGGTGCCCCAACGACCCTCTTCACCTATAGGTGAAGGTGCACTGCAAGTAGGCTTCAATTTCCAAGTTTCCTCAATTAACTTGCCATTAACCCCTCTTTGCGATGTGATAAAAGTTTCTCAGGGAATTATAGTTGATTGCCTCACTGAATAATCTGCTGCTTACCCAATTTTAGCAGCAGAATTTGATGTCCTGGCGTGGCACATCCATGCGTTATGACGTATCCAAAAGGAATTCCTCTGCACTGCGGAGGCAACCGGTCCCCCGACACGCTGCACACCGCCTCGCTCAGCTGGTTCTGCTTGTGGGCTATCGGCATTGCGGACTGTCGGCACTGCGGTCTGTCGGCACATAGATGCGGCACCGTTTGGACAGGTCTTCCCACGTGCAGCACACACAGCAGTAATGAGTAGAACATAGCCAATCTATCTTTTTATTTTCGCCTGTATATCGGCTATTTCTGCCCCATATAACGTTATAACATCACGTGGTGGATGTGGAGGCAATGTGCAATGGCATCAAATCTGCAATGCGAAGGGTGGTACATCCAAGAACACCTGATAACCTCATGAGCCAGTGTCCTCCCTTGAAATCTTTATTTGATAGACATACATACACTATATATTACAAAGTTTTAGACTATTTCGCCCCTTATAGTCAAATGTAGATCCCCCTTCAATGAAATGGAGATCATGAAACATGTGGAATTACAGGTACACTATTGCATGGGATGTACATCCACATTGTCGAACAAGTACGCAATTCTGCGATACGTACACACATGTCCAAACTCCACAGAGATGTAAAGACAAAAAAATTGTTGTGTGCTGTGGTGAGATATTTCGTTTAACCTTTAAATAAGTCCATTTACTAGAGAGTAAATTGTAACATCGTTTATTTACAAAACAAAAGTCCAACAAAACGGATCCGGTTCACTGCCTGCTCTCCCAACCTCCTGTAGCTGGCAAATGACCTAGGACAAAGGATGTCTTACTTCTTTATAACCTTTGGTCTAGGCTCCGCCCAGACACTGTGTCTGCAGTTCACAGCGCCCTCTATCTTCCTGGAGTAGTGTTGTGCTCGCAGGAGCTGGTTTGGTTATGAAATATGATTATTAATAATTATGAATTATTAATATTCATAAATTTATTAGATTTGACAGAAAATATTGTATTCTCTGTAAGATTCGGGGCACCACTGTAGTTAAGGCTACAGACCTGTCTAAAAGTCAAGTTATGACTTGTTTAGACACCAAACCAAATTGTCATATCAGTCTCATAATGATACAGTGTACATTGTACAGTTAATTGAAGGGTCAAAGTTCGTAAGCTTCTGTCACAGATTTCCACAGATAAAATACCTCATGAATAACCACCAAGATTCATAGCATTATGTAATAAAAAGATTTAATAAATCACAATATCAATTGACATTAACATAATGATTAAAATATCAGTTCATCACATTTACTTTTATGACTAATACTCTACCACATCTATAGCTAATACCTAATGTGAATAAACATCATCAATAGTGTGTGTGTGTGTGTGTGTGTTTATGTGTGTGTGTGTGTGTGTGTGTGTGTGTGAGTGTGTGTGTGTGTGTGTGTGTGTGTGCGTGTGCTTTAGGGGAAGAGAAGGAGGGAGAGAGGGAGGAGTGGCTCGTTCTGGCTGTCTCTGTGATGTAATCACAGGACTGGCTGAGAGGCGGGCTGATCGTGTGTAGACCGCCTCCTTTTCAAAATGGCGGTTTTGCCAAAGTTGAGGAAGGATTGACCTAGTCAGACAGAGGTGGCTGGGGGGCGGTCTGGAGCCGCCTCCTTTCCAAAATGGCGGTTCTGCCGAATTTAGGAAGGGATCACTCTGCCTGCCTAGCCTGGATCACTCTGTGTGAGTGACTAATCAAACTCTCTAATTCAGCTTAACTGTATTTTTGCGGGTGGACATTCTGAACATCTCTAGACCGTTCCAAGCTTAGCCCTCTCGGTTGAACGGGCTCAGCTGGGAGGCCGAGAGAGTGGGGGAGGGTGAGAGGGAGAGGGAGAGAGGAGAGTGGCCCGCTGATGGCCGCTGAGTTCTTCCGAACTTAGCGCTCACCTTCAGGCGTCTATATCATTCAACAGTGTGCGAACATTTTACATCAACATACCGGATACTGTAATCAACACATACATGGTAATGCATTTTAACCCTAACTGCCCAGAACCATTAAACCATGAATGAACTCTCACGTGTGTTCCACTCTGTGGAGCGGGATCCTGTTGGTTGGGGAGAGTTGTCCTACGCGCAGTAGGGAGGATGGCTTTGGGTTGTGGGAGCGATGGCCTGCAGCGCGGTTCACCCTGGCCTGGAAAAGCGGGCAGCGGACGTCTGCTGGGGGTGCAGATGATGCCGGGGGTTGACGTGCAGTCTCTCTGCTCGTTGAGTCGAGGGTCGTGCTGTGCTCTGTGGTCCTTCTTTGTGGCTGGTTGCAAACCACGGTCTGTCTTGGGCGTCTTTCGTCTGCAGCAGTTGGTTGGATCTGCTGCGGTGTGTCTTTTCTTCAGCCGTTGGTTAGGCGGTCTTGCCTGGAAGCTTGATCAACAGCTGGCGTTGTGCCAGGCTGTGGCAAGTCTGGAAGCGTAAGGAGGTTTTTCCCTGCGACTTATAACGCTAAACCGACTTAAATTAAAACTGAGATTAAGTAGAGCTATCTCAGTTATGCATGCTATTTCTCGTGGGACTTACGGCTGGCCTTTGGTAGGCGTTTTCTGAGTGAGGCCTGGTTCCTCCTGAGGCCCTGGTCTCCTTTGTTCCAGAGAGGGTACAGAGAGCGGGGGAGGGGAGCCGCCTGGCTCCTCCAGTCCTTTCCGCATCAAGGTCTGACGGGATCAAAAGCTTACTGTAGACTCAAGTTAAAACTGTTTCCAACAGTTTTGGTACTGTCTGGGGAAAATCACGAAGGGTTCTCATTGGCCTCTCATGTGTCTTTTGTGATGGTTCTGGCCAATGATAGCGCTCTGTGAGCTGGACTGTGCCCATTCTGTAAGGTGAGGCAAGGGAAAAGGGGGTTTTATGGCTTGATTACCCTTAGAGATAAAACAATGGCCGGAATCCTTTGAGGCTCTGAGAGGTGTGAAACGTCCTGGGGCAACCACAAAAGCCATTTGTCTCCTCTGAATAGAGGTTTCTTAGCTAGAGAGGACAACATGTTAAATCATGATATGTTCATTCATATTTCTCATGATACAGTACAGTCCATAATGTGTCGATCACAACAGTAGTAATGAACAGGAGTTTTACTTTATTTATCTACAATTCCCTCCTTTTTTTCCTTTTAAGGAAAAACTTAACTGAGGGATTTATTATAAAGTTGCTTTTTGGTTTTGCAACTTTTGTCTATCAGCATACATCATCAGCATTTTGACATCTCACCCCATCCAGAGATACGCACAAGCAGGTCCACAACGCAGCCCTTTCCCAGATCACATAATCCACAAAGTCCAAAACACTTCTATGAATCAAATGACCCGGGAACCATGTTATGAACCACCCTGCACACAACTCTGCACAGAGTGCGGTGGCTTTTAACAGCTTATTCACATTCAGAGGTAAACCTACTTTTTCCATTTGCTTTCCTTCGAAGTAGGCAAAGGCCTCTGCGAGCTTCTACTCTTATAGAACCACTCACTTAAAAAGCCTGTGCATAACCCAGCCTACCAGCGATACCAAAAGTCCATGATGATGCTTATTATATAAGGATAATGTTTATACTATATTATAATAGGCCTTTTATACAATACTTCTAGAATCAATTAGTTACATACTCTAGTACTAGACACCAACATACATTCAATTCAATCATTTACAGTACATATTATTACACTTAACAGCTTTCAAGGTCTATAGTTCACTATCAATATTTGGCATATGTTTCTGAATTCAATTAGGGAGTACAGGATTCTGGTGGCAAGGTTTATTTCTTCATCGTCGCGCGTTGAGTCGTCTTCATTGGCTCCACCTACTTGCTATTCACACACACTTCATTCTTCCAAATTCATTCATAGATCAATATCCTTTCTCACTGCTAAACTGTCTGTTTTATTGAAATGTTCCATCTGTCTTGAACTCGATGTATTCCTCGATGTTCCTGTTTTTCCTGAAACAGAAAATCTAATCTTAGTTCTCTTTTATATACATCAGTTTATCTCAACAGTCATCTATCGTTTAATTTTGATTGCATTTTTCCTCCAGATAAACTCAATAATAGTATTGTATGGTCTGTGCATGGTTTCCTTCTTATATTTATTTTATTATTTGCTATAATTATAATGATCTTCTATTCCAAATTAACTGCTCCCTCCTTTGTTGATCTAACCCTAGGGGATAAGATTGTTCATCATATTCATTATAACCAGCATTCATGCAGACATTACAAAATGAAATTCAAGGATTTTCCAGTACTTTCCATAATACTATTTTCATTGTCAAGGACTTCACATAACCAAGACGTCCTGGCAGATGTAAATTTGGCCCAAAAGCCATCAATTTTACAATTTATTTTATTGGGTATTTGATAATTTATTGGTCTAACAACACAAAAGCTTAACTTCTGTGTTATCAGATCAAACCCCCTCTTTCCTTACGTTCCACATTATGTTGGTTTTGTTTTACATATGCTGTTCCTACTTGGCTTAGACAACCTGTATGATGATAGGGTTAGCATTAGGTGAGGGAAAATTGCAAAGTGAACTGGCTTATTAATCAATGGGAGGCCATAGTTAGTATATTTTGAGAGACAAGCCAAGGACCACTTAAAATCTGTCCACAAGCCTCATTTGGCCTCAGGGCCATGCTTTAGAAGCCTGTGTTAACTTGTTTTTTATTTTATTTTATTTTCCAATTCATCTCGAATTACTGCACAATCTAGATTGCACATTTTCGTTTAAAATCACACAGTATCTCAGCATTAAACTAAAACAATAACACTACTACAATTGCAAATAGATGAAGATTATTCAACAAAAACATTATACAAATGTGTCACTTTGTACTCAACTTATCATTGGCGACTCTTTCTGCAACACTGGACAATTTCCCTCATTATTCCCGCATTCGCTACACTTAAATTTGTAGTGCATGCATTTTCATACTCACCAAACTACTTTCCTATATTTTCATATTATTAATTGCTATAATTAATTGTACCGCTTGTTTATCAAATATTAATTGTCCAGGTTCCAGCAATGAGTCATTTCCTATCTGTTGCCTTGAACCATCCTCCATGGCTCTTTGTATCCTCCATCTCCACGTCCTTCTCTGTAATGACACAAACATAACTTTGTGCATCTCATCTGCTTACACTGCGCACCACATTGAATGATCACTTAAGTTGCTATTTTAACAAATTATTTACATGGCAACACACAAACATATCTTCAGGGTTCTCATTTCAGTTCAATTGACATTAACAGCATAATTTGTATAAAGAATGATTCATCTCACCTCTTAAATTGATTCCTATAATGTAATACATAAGTGCTTCATGACAGGGAGACATACACTATTTCAAATGTTTTTACCACCAAATGTTTTCATACCAACTAAATGACTCTCCTCTTCTCTCCTAGTCATGACCAGAGGTAAAAAGGGGCTACTCTATTGCCCCCTCCCCTACTGTCCCGCTTATGTCAAGAACATGCCAGGGCACCTGCAGCACAAACACGTTATCATCAACATCAAAGAGAGGGACATCCTGACCAAATTGGCCAACTGCCGGATCTGCATCCGGAGGGGCACCTGCCCCCTCCCCGGATGCCTGTATGGGAAGGGAGAGCGTGAGGCCACACACCTGGACCGCCACCTGGCCTCCCACAAAAATAAAAAGGAGGAGATGAAGGTGATTGTGGATGAGATGCGGAAGAGGGCGATGAATCATTCATAGGGGAGGCAGTCGAGGCAGGCCCTTCTTGCCAGTCCTGCCAGACCCTCAGTAAAGAAAATAAACTCCTGAAAGCAAGGGTGCGGAGGCACCTCCGCAAAAATATGTCTTTGAAGAACCAGGTGAGTGTGCAATACAATTCTCTAATTCTAATTATTTATTTAATGAGTGCCAACATCATAGTTTTACTATGCTTTGTATTTGCAGAGGCTCAAAGATGGGGCGGCCACATGCTCTCCCTCCCAGTCAAGGAAGCTGCCCGCAGCCAGGGCAGCTAGAGAGACGACGGAGACAGCGAGACGAAAAGGTGTGTGTGTGTGTGTGTGTGTGTGTGTGTGTGTGTCTGTCTGTCTGTCTGTCTGTCTGTCTGTCTGTCTCTTTTATTTACTGTAACGTTCGGCCTAAATTTACAGGTTCCTGACAAATAACCTGCACTGCCCCTAGCCATCGGAGCAAGAGAGAACCTGTCTGAGGACGACGGAGACGGCGAGGTGTGTGTGTGTGTCTGTCTGTCTGTCTGTCTGTCTGTCCGTCTCTTTTATTCACTGTATGATTCAGTCTACATGTACTCCCACCATCAAGGTCAAGGACTCCCATGATGACCCATTTGATGACCGGCAAAGCACCCCTCAGGACTCAGATGAGGCCATATTCGAGGCCCCCAGTTTTGCCCTTTTATACTACAAGGGCATGGGAAGAGGGAGCCCCTGGCACTAAAACTTCCGGATAGCCATTGTAAGTGTGTGTGTGTGTGTGTGTGTGTGTGTGTGTGTGTGTGTGTGTGTGTGTGTGTGTGTGTGTGTGTGTGTGTGTGTGTGTGTGTGTATGTGAGAGGAGTGGGTGGGTGGGTGTTGCGGTGGTCATTATAATTACATTTCAATCACATATTTGTTGTGTCTTCACAGCCAGATTCATCGAACAGTATGGGCGCCACCTGCAGGGTGGCTCCAAGCCCAATGCAAAATTGTCCGAAAACATCAAGTCCAGGTGCAGCCGGGTCCGGATATTCATGCATTATTTGATCGGGAAAGGCGGCTGTGCATGGAACTGGCATTTCCTGTACCAAGTTGACAAAATCCCTAAGTGCACTTATATATTTTTTTATAATTAGTTATAATACTCTGTCACACACACACACACACACACACACACACACACACACACACACACACATACACATACAGACACACACTATCTCTCACGGACACATGCATACAATTACAGATAGCAAAACACAAGCCTGATGTGAACAGACTATATCCAACCTTGTCCCTTGCTCAGGTGGTCCCGATTGCTGCAGCAGATGGGCCTTTCGATAACAACTGTGAAGACATACATCAATCAGGTGTATGTCTTTATGAAGTACTTCAGCAGGGTTGCCAAGCCTGTCCACTTTAGCCTAACGTGGGACCAGATCGAGGAGGTTATCGTCTGCCTCCAAAGGTGTGATGCCTGCCTCAACCGTCAAATCACTGTTCACCAAATGAAAGTGAAAAGCACTAAGCAGAAGCGCCTTGTGACACAGGCCACCCTCCAGAGGTGCCAGGAGCTGTCCAAGGCGGGGACACCTCGGCATTCCGAAGTGTCGGCACTCCGAAATACCGGCATTCCGACAAAATTCTAACCCTAACCTCGCCATTGCGAAAGAACCCTCCCCCAGACCCTAACCCTAAACCTAACCTCTCCCACCCCCCACGCCTAAGCCTAACCTAACCTCTCGGCGAAACATTTTTTGGAGATAAAAAAGGGCCGCCTCTCCGAAAGCATAGAAGTCAATGATCGGAATGCCGACACTTCGGAATGGCGGGGTGTCCCCGTCCAAGGCCGCCATCCCCAATGCCCTAAGTAAGTGTAGATTCCGCATTGTGTGTGTCTCTCCGTGGCTGTGCTTTCTGTCTCTCGCTGTTTCTCCAATGTGCTGAAATTTATTTTTCTGCTGTGCTGTCTTCTCCTTTCAGAAGCGATTGCCATGCTTCCGTCTCTACGGCTACATTGTAGCCTACATAAGCTCAGTGTATGGCCACCGTGCTGGCGTCCTGGTGAACCTCACCACAACTGAGGTCCGGGAGGTGGAGGAAGCCAGAGACAAATCTGGGTACCTCATCAATGTAAGTATGAGGCTGCCTTTGCTCATTGGGTTGTTGGTTCTGTTGGTGTTAACTAGTGCAGTGCATGTTCCCTCCATGTTCTCTTTAAAGTGTAGTCCTGGAGCAAACTTGTGTTCTGAACAAGCCGCAAGTGTCCAACATGTACAGAAAGCCCTGAAATGTAAAGTTTTTATAAAGTCAACTAAGGTGTTATAACTGAACGATGCGATGATATGACTGTACTGTTTGATATTCAGGGCTTAATCTGAAAGAATAGGCTTGTCTTTCTGCAGGTGGCCGAGCACAAGACCAACAAAACATATGGGTACGCTCAGATCTACCTGGACGCAGAGGAGTACGGCTGGTTCCGGGCGTGGTTGGTCCTGAGGGACGAGCGGGACCCCCAGACCAATTACTTTTTTACAACCAGGGGAAAGGGACCAGCCAAAAACCTGACCCGCTATTTCAAGGACGTGTGGGCTGAGATGGGGCTGCCAGGAGCCCCCACCCTGACGGACCTCCGGTCGGCTGTGGCTACTTATGTGAGAAAACTGCCTTTTACTGCTTTTCATCTAATCTCTTCTCTCACTGTACATCCTCACTAGTAGGTTTGCATGAACAAGGCAGGACCCCCCCCCCCACACACACACACACAACCTCTGTACAGGAGGGACCAGAGAACGTCTCTCTCTCATCACTGTACATCCTCACTAGAAAGATTTCATGAACAGGGCAGGACCCCCCCCCCCCCAACACACACACACACCACCTCTGTACAGGAGGGGCTGACCAGACAACATCTCTCTCATTACTGTAGCCTACTGTACAACCTCACTAGAAAGTTTGCATGAACAGGGCAGGATAAAGATCTGTCACACTTGCCTTCTGAGAAAAGCTCTCCCGCGATCACACATAATTAGGGGTTCAAGCCCTGAAGGGGCTGAAACCCTATTGTTTTTCACCCGGTTTATTATTATTATTATTATTAGGGGTTCAAGCCCTGAAGGGGCTGAAACCCTATTGTTTTTCCTCTGGTTTATTATTCTTGTTCATCTGCTCCGACGCAAATTCCCGTGAGTTGGTAAATGGTAGAGACCTGAGATTTGGCCCAATGACAGATATTGTTGGCAGGTAGCTGCTCAAAAAAGATTTTTCGAATCGGCCTGAAGGTGGCGCTATAATCGATGGTTTTACGTTAAAGGCCATAACTTCCACGCCGTTGGTCCGATTTTCGAACTTTTTTTTCTTCCAGATGTTCAGGTGAACCTGCTCTACAAGTTTGCCATAAGGACCCTTAATGTCCGTCTGGAAAATTTTTGAGATATTTGGAAAAGTTTGGAAAACACATTTTCGAGAACTCCTCCTAGACCGTTGGACCGATTTGCATCAGCATCGCCAGGAAGCCTCTCTGGAGCAAGCTCTACAAACTGCCTTTTTGAAACCTTTGAAATCTACTTTAGTTTCGGAGATATTAATCGTTAAAGTTGTGAGAGGGCGTGGCCTCACAGCTAAATGTCACTAACGTGAAGATGGCCGCCGTCAAGCAGACACGCGGGAGGACAGGTCCTGCGTGTACGCAAGACAATCTTTTTAAAACCACCACGGAGGCACGAACTAACCAGCCTTCTAACCCACGTTGTTATTATATGTCTGTTTTTATGTTCGGTACGTCCTCGCTTTTTAACTAAAAACTTCAATCGTGTCTACCTACCAGCCAAAGGTAGCCAGCACTTTTTGCACACAAGAGCCCTCGCAGACCGCGCAAGCCCGCCTCCAACCACTCTAAAGCTTGCCGCCAGACACAGCCGTCTAGAGGGACTATTACACCTCGCAGTTCTTCTATTCCTGGCTGGCGATGTGGAAACCAACCCAGGTCCACCACCTATGAGCATATCCAGTTTAGACGCCCTGCAACTTCCCCAGCAAGCCCTACCACACCAGCTAGCGTGGCTACCTCAACTAGCACAGCCACCACAACAGCTAACTGCTACTACTCCACAGCAGCTAGCCTGGCTATTCCAACAACTAGCATGGCTATCGCCTTCACAGCAACTAGCCGCCACGTCGCAGCAGATAACTTGGCTATTCCAACCGCCAACATTATGGACACCTAAACAGCCAACAGCCACTCCGGAGGGCTCATACCTGCTCCCACCGTTCAACGGGGCAGCGACGCGGACAGCTTCTCAGCTAGCCCCGCGCCCATGGAGGCCCCGAGCTATCGAGCTATCATCTGGCGATAGCTTAGCAGCGCCAGCCATATTCAACACGGCAGACCATCTGACGTCTACAACACGGGAACGGGCTGGGCCCCCGCGGCCCATAGCTGTCCATCCGACAGCCACGACTGATCATCCGACAATCTTAACACGGTCGCGGGCTGGGCCCCCGCGATCGGTGGCTGAACACCCGGCCAGAGCCTTCATCGAGCTATCACCTGGCGATAGCTTAGCAGCGCCTGGCCACCCGGCCGCCATAACACGGTCGCGGGCTGGGCCCCCGCGGCCGGCGGCCGACCACCCGGCTAGAGCCTTCATCGAGCTATCATCTGGCGATAGCTTAGCAGCGCCAGCCACATCCGACGCGGCAGACCATCCGACAGCTACAACACGGACGCGGGCTGGGCCCCCGCGGCCGGCGGCAGACCATCTGGCTGGGGCCTTCATCGAGCTATCATCTAGCGATAGCTTAGCAGCGCCAGCCACATCCGACGCGGCCGACCATCCGACAGCTACAACACGGACGCGGGCTGGGCCCCCGCGGCCGGCGGCAGACCATCTGGCTAGAGCCTGCATCGAGCTATCATCTGGTGATGGCTTAGCAGCGCCTGGCCACCCGGCCGCCACAACACGGTTGCGGGCTGGGCCCCCGCGGCCTATGATCGGCCACCCGGTCTCTACGGACGAACACCAGCGAACACTGACGAACCCAGTAACAGCAAGAACCTACCAAGGTGACACTAGGGTTAGTAACAGAAACCCAGCTTTTAAAAAACAACGTACTTTTAGACTTTTTCGAACACTTAACCAGGCCAAAGAAATATGGCACCCACAAAGTAAGAAGTCAGGCCTACTTGGGGGTCATATTAACATTCGACGTATGATCCCGAAGAGAGAACAACTAGAACATCTACTAAATGACTCCAACATCGATATCCTAGGTTTATCTGAAACGTGGCTATCCCGATCCTCTCCGGAAGCCGCCATAACAATGCCTGGCTTTAATGTCTTTAGAAAATATAGGGATGAGGGGAGAGGCGGAGGTGTCCTCCTCTATGTTAAAGATCACCTGAAATGTAGCCAGATTGAATGGCCAAATGCTACTAACATTGAATGCATTGGGGTAAACATCACACTATCTGCAGAAATGACTTTTACAGTCATTTGTATTTACAGAAAACCCTCTGCAAAAGCTAACTTCTATGACGACCTTAAAGCTATGCTCAATATGTGTGACCACAAAAAGGAATTAATTTTATTAGGCGACCTGAACGTAAACTGGGATGAAAAAAATAATAGAAAAAACCTAAAAAAAATCACTGACTATCACAACTTCACCCAACTTATAGAACAGCCGACTAGAATCACAAACTTGACCAGAACCAGAATTGACCTTCTATTTACAAATAAACCAGACAGAATTCATAAAACGTTAAACTTCTTGACCGGTCTCTCAGACCATAATATAATTCTTTTTTATAGAAAACTTAACAAAAAATGCCCCGTAATTTCACCCATAGATAAAACGAAAAAAAACCCAAGCTTTAGCATAATCCCTAAAAGTCAACATCAACATGTTGAATCTGCCCTAAAAGAATTATCCTGGGCTGATCTGTTGTCTTGTGATGATGTAAATATCAATGCAAAATATCTCATAGCAAAAGTCAAGGACATTATTGATACCTTCTCCATTAGAGGGAGCCAGAGAAGAAGGAAAGACCATCTGCCATGGATCAATAGTGACTGCCTAAAATTAATGAAGGCCAGGGATCTACTCCTGAAAAAATCTTTACAAACTGGATTAATAATAGACAGGCAAAATTTCACCTCAATGAGAAACAAGGTTACACAAACAATGCGGAAGCTGAAAGCCAACTTCTTTATGACTCAGATCTCAAATGCTAAAGGAAATGGGAAGAAAGTCTGGCAAAATATAAATAAACTAACTGGTAGAATAAATAAAAAGAACTCAAATGACCTTGAATTAATTATAAATGGTCAACTGGTTGACAACCCTGTCACCGTTGCGACAGAGATGAACTCCTTCTTCGTAGAGTCTATTCAGGAGATAGCCCAGCTTTTCCCCCCCTCTAATCAAGACTCCTATTGTCCAATAAATGACACGCATCCTATTTTTTCCCTTAAAGAAATCACTGAAGCTGAAACAGCCAAAATTATTGGCAACTTGAATAACTCTAAAGCTAGAGACGACTATGGTCTCGACTGTAACTTTTTGAAAATATATGGAGATAACCTGATTTGCCCTATTACGCATTTGATCAATTTGTCTATTAAGCACTCTGTCTTTCCGGCAGCTTGGAAGCTATAGCCATAGTAAGCCCCATACACAAATCTGGTCATAAAACGGACCCCAAAAATTATAGACCCATTAGTATATTACCCATATTTTCCAAAGTAATAGAAAAATTTATAACTAATCAATTAATTAATCATTTAAATAATAGTCACAAGCATCCTATGCAATTTGGTTTTCGCTCTCATCACTCAACAGAGTCTGCCACCTTACTTTTTTTGGAAAAGACAAAGTGCTTTTTAGACAAATATAAATTTGTGTCTTGTGTATTTCTAGACCTCAGAAGAGCATTCGATACTGTCAACCATGAAGCCCTTCTAGCTAAACTTTCCCACTTTAACTTCTCCACGACAGCCATCTTGTGGATGAAATCCTATCTCTCAGATAGAAAACAGTGTGTAATGGTAAAGGGTGTTAAATCTCCCTATATAGAATGTACTACAGGACTGCCTCAGGGTTCCATTTTTGCACCTATATTATTTTCACTTTATATTAATGATTTACCAGATGTATGCCCTAGTATGAACACCTTAATGTACGCAGATGACGCAGTAATCTTCACTCCATCCAAAACTATGGAAGAAGCCTCTAACACCCTCTCTGTAGCCATGACTCAAATTCAGGTCTGGCTCGAAAAATCTTATCTTGCATTAAACACCAAAAAAACAGTGGCTATGGTTTTCTCGAAAAAACCCATCTTAAACCCACATCTTAACATCCTTGTGGGAGGGGTGGAGATAGAAACTGTGGATGAATTTAAGTATCTTGGGCTCACTTTGGACTCCACACTCTCTTTCAAGAGTCATATTAAAAGGGTATCGAACACTCTAAAATTCAATCTCTGCAATTTTAGGCAGATTAGAGCATCTCTGACTGACAGTGCGGCCCTAACCTTTCTTCACTCAATGATTTTTGCACATATAGACTACTGCCTCACGAGCTGGTCCTTCTCAGGAGCAACCACCTTGAAGTCCATCGAGTCTCTATATAAAAAGGCCCTGAAAATTTTGGATAAGAAACCTATATCTTACCACCATTGCAATATACTTCTAAAGTTTAAGCTCCTCAGCTTCGACAATTATAGAAAATTTAAAATTGCTTGTATGATTTATAAGGTTCTTCATGGGCTAGCACCACCTCCTTTAGAATGCTTTATCAAACGGAGAGCTACCCAGAACATCACGCGAAGCTCGTCGAGAGGCGACTGTGAACTACCTCTGAGACGGTCCTCTATCGGACAAAATGTTTTGTCCTATGGGGGCAGCAAACTATGGAATAGCCTACCACTGTCAGTCAGAGAGAGTAGCAGCTTTCACACCTTTAAGGGGCTGTTAAAGTCATGGCTCAGATCAAATCAAACCTGCGATCACATTTAAACCTTTTTGTTTTATGTGTTGTTTTTGTATGTCCTTGCAAGTCCTGTGTCCACCTTGGTTAATATCCCTAATGTTCCCTGTTTTTGTTTCATTTGTGTTGTGTTGTTTGTGTTTACCCTATGTGTATGTATGTGTCATTTACATTGCTGTATGTGTATGAATGCCCTACGTATGCACTAATTTTCTTATTTCTTCTTTTAAACTTTTCTGTACCTCACCTGTCGAGGGACTGCGGATGGAAATTAGCTAAGGCTATAATCCGGCACATTTACATGAAAATGTTCATTAATGTTGCACTGTCCCTGAAATAAATAAATAAATAAAATAAATAAATTGTCATAACTTCATGACCGATTAAGGAATCTTCACGAAACTTGCAGGAGGTCTTCGGAGACCATCCTAGACCATGTGTGTCAAATTTTGTGCAATTCGACCAAAAGGGGGCGCCATAAACGCCAGAAATGGGCGTGGCTTAACATAAAAAAGGCTGTAACTCCACACCTGTTTGTCCAATGATCGCGAAACTTGTCAGATATATCAAGGAGGATGTCCTAGTCAGAATCAGAAGCTTTGTCATCTGCGCAAGGCTTGAACCCCGCCCATCGCCGCTTGCGGCTATATTTACCTCTGAATTTACTGGGGAAAACCTGTTTGTGCACCACATGGGAATGACAAAGCGGGGGAAAAAACAAGGAATGCTTTCTTAACCCATTGATACCGGATGCAGCATTTGCGTGTTTCTCCCTTTGACACCGAAGGCAACGTGCGTGTCATTTTACCTTTCATGCCGGCTGAGACGTAGACGCGTAGTGACGTGTATATCGTTGTTTCAAGACGCAGGGCCAATCCTGCATCGTGATTCGCTGAAATTTACGCGGGGGAGGCGAAATGCATTGTGGGTATTGTAGGAAAATTAAGTTTTTTTCTTTGTTTTTTGTGCCTGGATGGAGCGGAAAGTTTTCAAAACTGAATTACGATTTACTAGCTATGGCTGACGCGGAGTATGCGAGTGACGGCAGCGATATTGACGCAGACCAAGACACTGAGGATAGCTTTTTAGTGGACGAAAACAATAACGATGACGTTATTTCAGATCCAGACTATCATGTTGCTGACCCGATAGACAGGGATCAGTGGGCGAGGGATATGTTTGCAGACGAAGACGAGGAAGAAGGGTGTGAGTTTGGTGGATTTCAGGCAGACTGGAAAACTTCCAACTATCACCCACGTCGGAAGAGGGGCTTTCGCCGCAAGCCAGGGGTAAAGATTAATCTACCTGACGATGCAACACCAGTACAGGTATTTTCCAACATTTTCACGGAGGAGCTATGGTTGCGACTTGTGAATGAGACAAATTCATATGCAGAGCAAAGCAGACGCAACTCTCCTTCTAGCAAGAAGAAGTGCAACAAGTGGACCCCCGTCACTATGAAAGAAATGAAAACCTTTGTCGGGCTGTTTATCACCATGGGGATTCTGCGGCTGCCAGCGAGGAGAGATTACTGGAGAAAAAAGAAGTGGCTTTTCCAGACGAGTGTCCCCCACGTCATGTCAAGGGACAGATTTGATATGATCTGGAGGTAATAATAGATTGAATAATAGGTTTCACATGGTGTGTGTGTGTGTGTGTGTGTGTGTGTGTGTGTGTGTGTGTGTGTGTGTGTGTGTGTGTGTGTGTGTGTGAGATAATAGATTATGGTAATAAATATTATGAATAATAATAAATAGGAATAAAACAAATTAAATAATATCAATAAAAATAGGCTAATATGATAGTAAATGATACAGATGATGCCATAATAAGAAATGATGATCATGATGGATAACAAATGATGGCAAGTAAAAGTGTGTCATATATTCTAATAATATGAATAAAAATAGGCTAATCTGTTAGTAAATTATACAGATGACGCCATATTACGAAATTATGATAATGATAACAATAAATTATGGCAATTAAAAGTGTCATATATATATAAATCCAAAGTGACATACAGTATATTTACCTGTGTGAATACCTATGTGCATTTTCAGGTATCTCCATCTACAAGATAACGAAGCAGATGACGTGGACCGGTCTGACAAGCTGTGGAAACTAAGATGGTTTCTCGACTGTCTGTAGACGAGAGCATGGTGAAATTCAAGGGAAGACTCGCCTTCCGTCAGTATCTCCCCCTCAAACCAACAAAATGGGGTGTCAAGGTGTGGGTCATGGCTGAGAGCTCCACTGGCTATTGTTCAAACTTCCAGGTCTACACAGGGCGTGGTGAAGGGGGACAGGAGAAGGGTCTTGCTCACCGTGTTGTCATGGATCTAGCCACACCCTATTATGGGTCACAACTGTCCATTTACATGGACAACTTCTACTCAGGGGTGGAGCTTTTCGAGGACATGAAGAGCAAAGGACTGGATGCCTGCGGCACTATCCGTGCGAACAGAAAGGGACTTCCAACCAACAAAATGCTGACCAAGCAAACTTCACTGGGCAAACATGAATTCAAAGTGGCTCAAAAGGACGACCTCACTTTCTGTATTTGGCAGGACACCAAGGCTGTCATGGTGCTCTCCAATTTCCATGATCCAACTGAGAGAGGGTCAGTGAAGAGAAGGAAGCATGAGGCCGTCCAAACCGAGGTTGTGGTGCCAGCCTGCCTTTCCGACTACCAAAAATACATGAAAGGTGTGGATCTGCTGGACCAGATGGTTGGATACTATCAGTTCCAGCATCGCTCAAAGAAATGGTGGATTGATTGATTGAGTTCTTTATTGATAATGAATACACAGTATATACAATATACATATATACATACACAGGCCCACCATTATCAAAAGGATAAAAACGCAATAAAGCTAACAGCTTATTTCCATTGCGGTCCTCATGATGACTGTTATAAAATGTGTACTGTTGTGTGTATGTCTGGATGTGTGTAAGTGTATAACAGTGTGAGTGCCACAGGCACTTGTCAGAGTCTGGGGGTAACGCGTGGGTCTGCCTGCCACGCAGGGGGAGAATGATATGGGAAAGTGGGGCATAGTGAATCACCAATAAGAATAAGCATAAAATAAAATAAAAGACAATTTGTGCTATTAAAAAATAAACCCATCAAATCCTAATAAAAAACATACATTAAAATATAATCAAGTAAAATAAATAAAATAAAATAAGATCTAATAAAATACAGGGTCGAGTGAAACACCGGCTCAGTTACTGGCTGGCCGACAACAGGTCGCCCCCCACCTCAAACACCTTGGCTACCATCAAAACCAGCCTACATGTACCTATACTGGACAATATATTATAAGATACTATAGCATTACATATCATTACCATACAATATTATATACTATATAATAATATAGATATAATATAATATATAATATAATAATATAATACCACAATATAACACAATACATTAAATCCAGGTTCTGCTTCTCATGATCCAATGCTTGACTTTTATTTTGAAAGAAGGATATGGGCTGATTGTCTTAATCTCAGCTGGGAGACTGTTCCAGGCTACTGCCGCTGAGTATAGGAATGAATTCTGGCCAATGCATCTTTTGCATTTTACTGGGACCAAGTCTGTAGGGCTCCCTCTAGTGCCGTGACTATGTATGTCGCTGACCTTGGTGAAGTAATTTATGAGGTATTTTGGGACTACATTATTGACTATCCTGTGGACCATGCCGAGTTTGATTTGTGTTACTCTTTCATCTACTCTGAGCCACTTGAGGCTGTCGAAATGAGACTGTAGTAGGTGAGTCCTGGGGTTCAATTGTAAAATGAGTCTAACTAATCTATTTTGTGCTGTCTGGAGCCTGTTTTTCAGTGACAATGTGATGCTGGTGTACCATGATGAACATGCGTAATCATATTGACACTGAACCAGGGCCCCCGCTAGAATTTCCAAAGCATATCTGTTAACAGAGGTTGAAATCCTGGTGAGGAACTTCACTCTCTGGTTAACCTTTTTGGCTACCCTCTGCGCCATGCTCTCTCCTGATAAGGTGTTGTCCAGCACACAGCCCAAGTATGTAACCTCCTCTCTGGCTGAGACCTCAACTTCTCCCACCACTACCCTAAACCCCGGAGACCTCCTCAGTTTGATGGTAGAACCAAAGAGAATGGCTTCAGTCTTACCTAAGTGGAGGGACAACCTGTTATCAACCAGCCAGCAACTGATCCTGAGTAGTTCTCGGCTGAGGATCATTTCTACCTCCCCTTTTTCTTGGTGTGAGACCAGTAGAGCAGCATCGTCCGCAAAAAGAAGCAGATCACAATCACAGGCAGATTTCATGTCGTTGACATAAAGAAGAAATAAGACTGGACCTAAAATGCTCCCTTGAGGCACCCCACAAGTTGGCTCTAGTGAAGATGACATGGTGCCATTCACTTCCACCACTTGCTTCCTCCCCCTTAGGTATGACTCTACCCACCTTAGCGAAGCACTGTTAAAACCCATAGCCTTCATTTTGAACAACAGTATATCATGGTTCACAGTGTCAAAGGCTTTTTGTAAATCTAATAAAACCATTCCACAATAATTACCTTTGTCTACTTCTGTTCTGATTTGGTCTGTCAGGTACAGCAAACATGTGTCTGTGGAGTGAGATATTCTGAACCCCGACTGATACTCATACAGGATGTTGTTTGTTGACAGGTATTCATTTATTTGCTCGAAGATAATTCTTTCCATTACCTTTGACACCGTGCTGAGGATCGAGACAGGACGGTAATTCCCCGGGTCTAATTTATTTCCTTTTTTATAGATAGGAATAACTCTGGCTGATTTAAGATCAGTGGGAAAATGCCCCTTTTCAATGGACTTGTTTAGAATGAATGTTATACATGGAGCAATTGTCTCCGCTGCATCCCTCAAGAATCTGGCGGGAATTTTGTCCTGTCCTGTTGCCTTCGCAGGGTTGAGGGCCTTAAGTTTCTTTTCTACCGTGTCCTCAGACACACTTGAGAAAGAAAAGGTATCTGCCAGGATACCTTTCTTCCTGTAAAACTCCCCCACCTGTCTTTCTCCATATTTGCCACTAGGACTGGGCAATTTATTTACTAGTTTGTTTGCTATGGTAATGAAGAACGTATGTATATAATTAGCTACATTGGCATGTCCTGTAATCAGTGTGCCTCCTATATCTAAATTCATATTTTTAGCTTTTGTCTTGAGCCTGTTCCCGTATCCCGTCATTTTCAGACACTTCCACAATTGTTTAGGATTTGACTTATTTTCTGTTATTTTTTCATTGTAGTATTCCGCCTTGGCTATCTTAATTAATCTAGTTACTTCATTTCTAAGTATTTTAAACTCAGTATATAATTGCTCTTCGCTATTTTTTCTAAATCTAGTGAACATGTCATTTCTGGACTTTATTGCTCCAATTATTTCTGGGTTCATCCAAGGCTCCGATCTGACTTTGATTCTGATGGTTTTTTCTGGGGCACTATCATCTACTGCTTCCAGAAAAAGGGATTTAAAAAATCCCCAGGCCTTGTCAACATGAGCACAGCTAAAAACAGGTGACCAATCCGTGCCCCTTAACTTTTCTTTTAATGCCTCACTGTTGGAGGAGGCTGTTCTTCTTCTTCTTGGCTGCCGGATGCTACAATGCATACGTTGCTGCAAAGTGTGCTGGAGGAAGACCATTCATAGCCAAGTACAAGAGCTACAAGGAGTGGCTGGAGGACCTGGCAGAGGAACTTGTTACCCCAGTGACAGCAAGGAGTGCTCCCCCACGAAGAGTACCTGCCGGAGCCACAGCTGAGCATGACTGTGGGAAACTCTACGAGAAGAGAAAGGTCTGCAGGGAGTGTGCGCTGGCAACGAGTGGCACTGATGTCCGTCCCAGTGCCACTGTCTATGGCTGCATACAGTGCAACGAGGCTCTACACGTCGAGTGCTTTGGCAAGCACGTCCGCCGATGTTCTTAGGAGGATGAGATACACTACACACAGATACATGTGTAGACTGAACAGTGAGCAACCAGGCGACCTCATGCAACTCAAGCCTCAACAGCCCAAGTTTGGCACTGATGACATCGGCACTGATGACATCATCACTGATGACATCACTCTTCTGCTTTTTGGTGTTTTATGGCAGTTGGCCATCACTATTTCAACAGCCAGAGTTTGGCACTGATGACATCATCACCGTTATCCATTCCTAACAAAAAGGTTATTTATTACACTACCAGTTCTTATGCAGGGCAGGCACTTTGTTTTGTTATGTTGTGACAAGCAACAAAATGCAATCCGCCGATATCCTTACATACAGGAGATTGAGATGCACTACACACAGATACAGTGTAGAGTGGACAAACTGTGATATAGTTATTGCACTACAAAAAAAACAAGAACAAACTGATAGTTATTGCACTACCATAGCTATTGCAAAACGAGGTTATGTATGTTCTTACACAGGCACTTTGTTTTTTACGTTATGTTTTGTGTTCTTGCACTTTTGAAAGTGTTAAAAAAACACTTGTTGCACTTTGTGTTTTACAATGCCACTTGTAAACAAAATGATACACTGTAAATGTAATGTGTAGAAATTATTATTTTTCCTTTCCTGAAAGCCAAATCAACTGGTTTTATTATTCCGTGTTTCTATCTGTTACAGAGGCTGAGAAAAAGGAAGTTGGCAATTCTGTTCACTTGTCAAAAACTTGGAAAATGACATGACGAAATGAAAAGAAAGATACACTGTAAAACGTGTATAAATTTACATTTTTCATTTATGGATTTTTTTGGTAAATCCTAATGAACTAAAGCAAAAAGCAATGAATTCCAATGAAAGCCAAATGTTGAACTTCAACTGTTTTTTATTCCAGGTTCTATCTGTGAGGCTGAGAAATAAAAAATATATATTTGTGAGTTGGCAGTCCTGTCCTTTTTGTTTTCACAGTGAAACTGCTGAGTAGAGCGGGGTCCGGGCGCTAGTCCGACCTCCCGCTAGTCCGACCTCCCACTAGTCCGACCTACACTGCCATAAATTCGGCTGTGTCACCAAGCCGACCTTAGGTTTAGGCGTGGGGGGTGGGAGAGGTTAGGTTTTGGGTTAGGGTCTGGGGGAGGTTAGGTTTAGGCGTGGGGGTGGGAGAGGTTAGGTTTTGGGTTAGGGTCTGGGGGAGGTTAGGTTTAGGCATGGGGGCTGGGAGAGGGGAGGTCGGAACAGCGAGAGGTCGGAACAGCGACATGGAACCGAGTAGAGCAGACCTGCAACTGCTGAGATGACCTGCTGAAGAGAACAACAATTAGGTGATTTAGGACAAATGAAAGACAAGGTTTAAGCTTTCAAATCTTAATTAGTTTATTTCATATTTCAATCTGATTAGCCTGAAAGTTTTAGTGAACATTCGCAATTCTGCCAAGTTTCAGAAAACCCTCAGCTGCGTTTCAGGCAGTATAAAATGGCTGACGACATGAACGGAGTATGAGCTGCTTTGAGGATGAAGACATGAATGAATAACAAGATTCAGAATCAGATTATTACGTGACTGTTGAAACGCTAGCCAAGGCTCATTGGGTGAGTGACATTTTTGGCGAATTTGCGTTGTATTTCAAGACGACTGCAAAACGGAGATCGCTAAACTTTACTCGTGTTGCAGTAATTGTCAAGGGTTGAACAAAACCGATTTCCTCAGCTTCTATAGTACCTATCATGAAATAAACATGAAATAAAAAGCATTTGAGAGCTTAAACCCGTGGCTTTTTATTTGGAAGGGTTACATTTGCCGTAATCTTGATTAACATTTCTTAAAATTATTTTTTATTTTTGGGGGTTAAAAAAAAATAAAAAAAATAACGTTAGGGCGAATATAATACGAAAAGCCAAAGGGTTAAGCTCTCAAAGGCTTTTTATTTTATGTTTATATGTGCTATAGAGCCTGAGATATGAAGGTTTTAGTGAACGCCGACCGCTCTGGCAACTTCTCCGAAAAAGGCCGGTTTACAGGGGCTGTTTACAAACGTGCAGTAGGTTTAGAGGGCCACTCTAGAGAACGCCCGCCGGTATCAATGGGTTAACAGGTAGGCCATGAGTTGCATGCTGTACCCTCAACCTATCCGTGATTAACGTTAATGAATGGAATGCGCACCTCCAAGGGAAGTCAAGTCAGTCAAGTCAAGTTTATTTGTATAGCACATTTCATACACAGAGGCAATTCAAAGTGCTTCACATAAAATGGTTGACAGGAAAGGAAAAGAAAAGAAGAGAATAAAATGGACATTTAAAAGCATCACAACAAAACTTTAAAAAGGAGTATAAAAAGTGCATTAAGCAACAGGCGCAGCAGTTGCAGAAAGAGCTAAAAACTTATAGAGGACTCATTGGGTTTGCATAGTAGCTGTCAACAGTTAAAAGGGACGGTAAACATAAAAGTCTTTAGTCTATTTTTAAAAGTAAGTAAGGTTGGGGCAGATCTGAGGTCTTCAGGCAATTTGTTCGAGCTAGCAGAAGCATAGTGGGTAAATGCAGCCTTCCCATGATTTGATCCTAGGGACAGTTAATAAGCTGGACCCTGTTGACCTAAGAGTTCTAGACGGTTCGTAGCGTGGGAGCAATTCAGCTATGTATCTTGGGCCTAGGCCATTAAGTGATGTATAGACTAATAACAGTATTTTAAAATCTATTCTATGACACACTGGCAACCAGTGTAAGGACTTAAGAACTGGAGTGATATGATCAGCTTTCTTAGTTTTCGTTAGAACTCTAGCAGCAGCATTCTGAATGAGTTGAAGTTGCCTAAGTTATTTTTTGGAGAGACCAAAAAAAAGGCTATTGCAATAGTCTAACCCAGTGGTTCTCAAATGGGGGTCCGCGGACCCCCAGGGGTCCGTGGCACTTTGCCAGGGCGTCCGCGAAAAGTTTGCAAGTAATTTTATTTTTTTTATTTTTTTATTAACACGTTCACTGCCAATGACGTGTTTTTACGTCAAACAAAATCCAACCGTTCACTGCCAATGACGTGTTTTTACGTCAAAAAAATCGATTTTGTTTTTTTGACGGTGGGATGTGCATCTAACCCTTTTACATCTCTTATATAAGTATTGGACGTGTACAACGTGTACAACCCATTCCACCGACCCACTAAGTGGCGACAGTGCTTTCCTGACTAGAGGAAGGCAAGCAAAAAGCAGTGTGACGAAACCATTCTCTACTGTAGAAAATCTTCATAGTTCAACGAAAATAGTTTATGCTTTAAATCTAAAATGGTTCATGGATTACATTCTAATAACAAACCTATCAAATTAAAAGTCAAGCACATTACCATGGAAACAATTAAAGGATGGGTTTTCCGTGGGGAATATGAATATATATTAAATCTCACGCCCCTAAGGTTTTCGAATCTGTTGAAATTTTTGAAATTGGTGGTTTACTCACAGAGATATCAACCGAAATCCACTCTGTGTGTGTGTGTGGGGGGGGGGGGGTGGTGGGGGGGAGGTGCGGGTGCGGGGACTCGAAATACTACATTTCCCACAATGCACTGGGCTCGCATGGCCTTCGTTTTCATGCCCACCCCTCAGGCATTTGGCTGATATCAAACTCCAGTAGGTGGCGGTAATGCACATATATGTTTGCCAACCGCCATAAAACTCAAAGAAGAAGAAGAAGAAGGCTTCGACAATAAAAGATACAAAGAAGAAGAAATAAATCGAAAATAAAATTGCCTCCAAATTGCACCAAATGTAAACGGTAGTATATATGTCGGGAGATGTCTTCATAAAAATTTTTTCATGCATTTTAAGGCATTTTCGTAGGAGTTACACGCATCTGATGTTGTAACTATTTTCTGTAAAAATGTGTAAAAACGGGTACATTGCTCAGCGTTGATTTCGTTACTTCAACCCACCTACTACTAGATGTAAAATTTGACGATCTTTCCAATGCCGCCAGTCCCGTGTCTATTAGTGCTTCCGTTCCCGAGATATGGTCTCTTTGCAAGGAACTATGGGAAGCTAACCTAGCTACAGTAGGCTAGTGGTGGAAAAAGATGGCTGCCTTTTTGTTTTTGTCAAGGCCTCTGAAGGGGCGTGGAGGACCTCTAGAGGCGGGACCATGGCCAGCAACAGTTGTAGTTCATAGGTGCACGACTTCCGCAAGGCGGGGGGTGTCGCTCTGACGCGTTTTGCGTCAGAGCGACATGGAAATAATGTGATAGATGCTTGATAGGCATGGCAGTGAATATCCAATTTCAAAAATGTCAACGGATTCTAAAACCTTAGGGGCGTGAGATTTAATATATATTCATATTCCCCACGGAAAACCCATCCTTTAAGCTTAGCCCAAAATCACAAATCAGAATGAGGGGGTCCCCGGTATATTTTCTATCTTGTAAGGGGTCCTTGGCTGAAAAACATTTGAGAACCTCTGGTCTAACCTACTATAAATGAAGGCGTGAATTAGTTTTTCTAGATCCTGTCTGGACATGTATCCCCTAATTCTTGCTATATTTTTAAGATGATAAAAAGCTGATTTTCTAATTGACTTAATGTGGGAGTTAAAGTTGAGATCGGAATCAATAATAACGCAAAGATTTTTGACTTGATCCTTAGGCTTCAGGGATAGAGACTCAAGGCGTACAGTGATTTTAAGCCTTTGTTCTTTGGGGCCAAAGACGATCACCTCTGTTTTGTCTTTGTTTAGCTGTAGGAAATTCTGGCACATCCAGTTATTTATTTGATCAATGCACTGGCACAATGATTATATGGGGGCATAGTCAGCTGAGGAAAGAGTTATATACAACTGAGTGTCATCTGCATAGTTATGATAGGCTACTTTGTTTTTTTGCATAATTAGGCCTAGAGGGAGCATATAAAGGTTGAAGAGAATGGGCCCCATAATGGATCCTTGAGGCACCCCACAAGTCATCCTAGTTAGGTCAGATGTGTAATTGCCAATGGAGATGAAGTACTTCCTGTCTTGAAGATAGGACGTGAACCACTGGAGGACCGTACCCGATAGCCCAACCCAGTTTTCCAGTCTGTCCAATAAAATTGAGTGGTCAACAGTGTCAAATGCAGCGCTAAGATCCAGTAGCACTAGAATCGAATTTTTGCCTGAGTCTGTATTCATTCTGATGTCATTTATGACTTTAGTAAGCGCGGTTTCTGTGCTGTGACGGGGGCGAAAGCCTGATTGGAGTTTATCTAGGAGATCATTTGAGGTTAGGAATCTATTGAGTTGTAGGTAAACAACCTTTTCAATTATTTTGGCTATAAAGGGGAGATTAGATATTGGTCTGTAGTTACTGATTACCGATGCATCAAGGCTACGCTTTTTTAGTAGGGGTTTAATAACTGCAGTTTTCAGGGACTCAGGAAAAGTGCCGGTCAAAAGGGAGCTATTAACTATTTGCAATAGGTCCGACGACAGACAGTTATAAACGCTTTTAAAAAAGCTTGTTGGAAGGGTATCGAGACAGCACGAAGATGATTTAAGGCCTTGCACAGTTTCCTCTAAGATGTCGTGGTCGATAACGCTGAACTGGGACAAATTTATCGAACTAGGGATCTGCGGGTAGGATGATGTCACAGCATTTCTTGGTGTGGAGCCACTAATAGCCTGCCTGATATTAATAATTTTATCCGTAAAAAAGGCAGCAAACTCATCACATTTGACAGTAGAGAGGAACTCAGGTGCTACACAAAGAGGCGGGTTAGTCAGTCTATCAACTGTGGCAAATAGAGTGCGTGCATTGTTCACATCTTTGTTAATTATATCGGAAAAGAAGGATTGTCTCGACCTTTTCAGTTCAAGGTTGTAGAAGTGAAGGCTTTCTTTGTAAATATCATAGTGAATGTGAAGATTAGTTTTCCGCCATTTGCGCTCAGCTTTCCTGCAATCTTTCTTGTTGCATCTAACGGATGCAGAATTTCGCGAGGGTGCTTTAATCTTGCCAGACAGCATTT
Organism: Poromitra crassiceps; assembly: GCF_964638095.1. Taxonomy (NCBI): domain Eukaryota; kingdom Metazoa; phylum Chordata; class Actinopteri; order Beryciformes; family Melamphaidae; genus Poromitra; species Poromitra crassiceps. Next base: position 59,564,489 of record NC_139629.1, read on the forward strand.
TTAACCTAACAGGCGCCACACTATCAATAGCATTCAGAATTGTTGAATTGAAGTTATCGAGAATGTCATTGACAGAAGCTGATGTGGGAGGAGATAAAGAAAATGTCTCCATAAAGACATGTCTCCAGGCTGGTGCCTGCATTAATGTCTCGTCTTTTAACGGTTTGTGACCTATTAATGATCTCAGGGGAGATTTCTATTTAAAAAAAGATGCAAAGATGGTCAGAAAGCGCAACATCAATAGTCGACACAGAAGAGGACTTGAAGCCCCTAGTAATAACTAAATCCAGGGTATGGCCTCGAAGAGTGGGGGATGGGCGCAAGTTAACGTTATGAACCAATTAACTTTCTAAATATGTAGAAATACTGTGGCCCAGTTAAAATGACAACAACAACAACACCAGAATTAATTACCGTTTAAGTCATGGGTTGAAAACATGTAGCCTAACTAACTTAGCTAATCATCTAACAACCATTGTTGCAACAGGTGGACCGCATGGTGTGGCCGAGCTAGCTAGTTAAACTGGGAACCGTCTTGTCCCCAACAAAGAAATCACATAGCCTACACCTAGCGCTGAATTAACAAGCAAGGATAAAATATTGTAACGAATCGTGTATTCGTCCAGGAACCAGGAGACTTATAGTTGGTACAGGCTTTTATTCATGGCTTCACACACAGCTCCTAGCGGTAGCTACGCTCCTAGCTCTACACACGTCTACTCCGGTTCCTCACATAGCTTGACTGACTCATGCTCCCACAGGAAGTCCCACTAACACACCGTTCCCCCCAGGAACAACCCCACACAACCATTGTTGCAACAGGTGGACCGCATGGTGTCGCCTAGCTAGCTAGTTAAACTGGGCACTGTCTTGTCCGCAACAAAGAAAGCACATAGCCTATACACCTAGCGCTGGATTAACAAGCAAGGATAAAATATGTACTCACCAAATCAGTGTGCACAATAATCAAAAATACTCCCAGAAAAATTAGCAAAATGTCCGTGAAGTGTTCTGCTTCAGGGCTTGATGGCTTCATGGAGGATGTTAGAGAAGGATGGCGTGACCCAAGATGAGGAGTGATCTGCGCATGTCTAAATGTTTACGTAAAGTTTTCCCAGGGTTATAAGTAGCCAAAGCTCAGGTACAGTTAGTTAATTAGCGTGTTCATCATTTTTTGTCCTGAACTAAAAAGTAACTTATTAAACTTGAGTGTTAATAACAGGCTGGTAAAAACTGATTTAGGTGCACTTATTGTTTCTGATTAAATACCATGTTAGTATTTACGGCAGCAGCACATGGGAGCACATGTTGTTAATTGACTGTGCAGCGTGCAGTGAGAAGCCTAAAGCGGACTTACCCTTAATTTGTGTGCCTCACTGCCTTCATAAAACCATGTAAGTCCTTTCACATGTCGTTTTAATGGTTATTAGTTTTCAGCAATGTTCATGATGTTTGTAATTATGGAGATAGCCTACTGACACTTCAGTTTTCAACATTTTAGCGTAGGGCAAAGGCCATCGGCTTAATTATTGGTTAATTGGCAGTTGCCATATGCCTCCACCGACATGAGAGAGAGAGAGAGAGAGAGAGAGAGAGAGAGAGAGCTTTTACGCATGGTTTCATGGCGCCTCCGATGCGTAAAAGTCCTTCATCGTTCATTCAGGAATGTTTTCAAGATGGCATTTGATTGTCCTGTCTGCCCAGTGCACAATTCGGTATCTGTTTTTTGATTCCTGGTGGAAATATTTTGCTTTGGATAAGGATTTCTCTGCTGACTGCATGGATTTCTTCTGTGCACAATCTACTGTGCTTTTTTCCTCTGTCTCCTGCATTATGAAAAGCTTTATAAATCTAAGCAGTAGGCTAATTCGCAGTAATTTACTTAAGTTACTGTAGGCTACATATTCACCTTCCAGACGGCTTCTAGAAGAAAAAAATGCTTTTAAATGAGCTGTTTGATAAAACTATTTATAAAACGTATTAATACAAATGCTTATAAATGAGCGATTTAAATTAAATGAATTGACAAATGGAAGACTGATGAATTAATGCTGATTTGCCAAATGCAATTTAAAATGTGCATTTTTTATCCATTTTCATATTCTTGCTTATTCATTTTCATATTATTTGTCCTTTGCATAATTCATTTTCACCTTTACTTTACCATTAGACTGTTTTACTTAAAGCACAATTGTGCCACCTGTATACAGGTTAATTAAGTAGGCTACTAACTTGCACAATACATAATTAAATAAATAATTTGCTATAGACTACATGATGTCAAAAATATGCGTGTTCAGGGACGCATGAAGCTGGGGCGGGAGGAGAACAATGAAGGTTGGAGTAGTAGTACCGGCAATAATTTCAATCCACTTTCACACCTGGGTGAAAGGAAAACACTCTTAATAAAACGTCTCCCACATTTACACCTTTATAAACCTCTACTTTGCTGCGCCCTGCAGCTGTGTAAAATGTCATACGAAATAATTATGAATTCCAAGAGGATAAGCTTGCCTGATTAACTGAAAACATTAACGAAAAAAATAATAACCAAAGAAAATAGAAGTCTAATCAAGTAAATAGCCTTTAGAAAGTGCATCAGTTCTATAGTGCTGCGCTGCTGAGACATGCAATGCAGGGATTCTGAGCCGGTAATTGCCGACTTTAACGCGCATCATCTCAAAGCTCACAACACGCAACAAGGGATTTCGTTCTCAGATGTAGGCTACAGGTAACACACGGCTAATATTTTTACCTTTGCCCTTCAGTTTAAAGTAAAGCAAATATTCTCATCTTGTGAAGTAGGCTATAAGTCAGTTCTGAAAGCGAGTTGGATGCCCGCCCGCATGTCAACCAGCTGCAGTCCATCGTTGTCAATATAGACCCGCTTTAGAAAATATAGGCTATAAAGGTTAACTGACTGCACGTCTCATCTCTGGCTTGTTGCAGGTATAGGCAACTTCTTAATTTAGATTATCTTTCAAGTTATTTAATTTCACGTTCTTGGATGCAAAGCGACATTTAATGTAGGCCCGCCAGTGTCTTTCTTTATAGGCTTAATTAAACAGGAATCGCCTATATGACAAACTCAGTTCTCAAAGTTTGTGACGAGTTAATTCACTATAATAAAATAAATTTGTTGGATGAAGGAAGTCCAAGGCAACTCTTCAAGAATATTTTTTAAAAGTCTTTAATAAAATATGGCTTCCACCGACATGTTTCGGCCAAACTGCCCTTTCTCAAGGTGATTTACAGAAACAATGAATGAGCTAGGTCTTTTATTTGTCATACAGTGATTGGGTCATGATTATCAGCTGGTGCACTCAGGGTGTGGCACCCAAGGGTGTGTAGCAATACTTCCAAGGGTTGTCAGGCCTACACATGACCCCCTAGTGGTCAGTGAGAGTAATCATTTACTGAAATAAAATCAATATATTAGCAAACAGAATATCACATCATAGTTACAATACATAGAGGAGCAGATGGCAAGTAGCAGGCAGGGACCGGCCAAAGTCTAGTGTAGATAAAATAAAAATGAAATCATTGATATATCAAAATACATATGATACATATGAGAATAGCAAGAGAGAAAAAATGTCATAGGTAGCAAATAGTACTATAAAAATGCTGCCATATCTAGCGAATCATTCAAACCAGGAAAAACAGTGGCCTGGAGTCTATGGCCCCTATCGTTGCATCGGCGTAGGAACTAGGCCGAGCGCCTGGCGCAGCGCTGATCAGTGGGCGTGGACCAGCGCACTTGATATCTTCGTGTTGGCGCTACACGCAGCCTAAAGCATTACAACCACGCCTTTTAAGCATAAAATTATGCACCACTCTGCTCATTGGATAAGTGCAATAAACGAATCACACGCTTGCCTTTTAAGCTCCAATTCCAGTGGTCCAGTAAAACCAGACAAAGCCAAGCGCTCTGCTCCCCCCCCCCTCCCTTCATCCCGTCTGTCTGTCTCCATATATAGGCTATTATTCCATATTATTATGCTTCTCAAACCAATCTAACTGCAGTTTAAATACTGCAAGCATGTAAATACACTACACTAGCAAGATCAAAGTGAAAAGAATGTTCTAAATGCATCAGCTAGAAAAATATAGCCTATCCCTATATGATGAGATTAATCTTGATTGGTGAAAGTTTGTCCAGAAAGATATCGTTTTCTCTCCCCTGCTGCAGGTAGGATGATGCACATAAATATAGCCTACATTATGTAAAGTCATTGCATAAATGTGTTTTTATTGTAAAACTAAAATGTGAAGTATAGCCAATTTATTGGAGCGGACATCACAGTAGGACATGACAGTAGAAGCGCGTTACGCTGTCACTTATCTAAATCACGTTAAATCGACAAGGGATATATATAGGCCCAGAATGACATATAGGTTTCACATAGGGTGGTGTTTTCATTTCGATGTTTTATTTGGTCCAATATTGAAATGTTCTACAATTGCAGGTTGTGTTACCATTACACATTATTTAGATCAACCTTTATATCTATTTCGGCTCATTTGGTTGCTATTTAGTAGCGAAATGGAGTAGCACAATGCATGCTGGGACATTACACAGGCAGTGAACTTACAACTTCTTTTTCCTATGGGACGTGTGTTGTGTCTGTCTGAGCGAGGGAGTCAGAGAGAGAGAGTCGTATTGTGCCTGTCAGACTGAGGAGAGAGAGGGAGTGACACAGAGAAGGGTGACAGAGGAGAGCCAGAGGAGTGCTCCCCGCAACCAGCGCACTAAATAGGCCTATTTTTCAAAAGCGCAAAGCGCTAAATTTACGCCAGTTGGGAAGATATCATTAGGCCGATATTTAAGGCCGAAACGCCCATTCTCGCCCATTCAGGGAGTGCGCCACGCCCATTCAGCGTAAAGCGCATTTACCAGCCTAAAGCCCTGTTGATATCTTTCCGAGGCAGGCGCAAGGCACATTTTTTAGCGCCGAAGGCCCGTTTTAGCGCCGAAGGCCTGTGGGAGAATAGGGGCCTATACTGTATATCCAGCGGCTTTCCTTCTGGTTGAGGGCTCTCTGTATGTTTCCTCTTCTGGAGGTGATGGGGATACAGTCAATACTAGGGGTGTCACAATATATCGTCCCACGAAATTTCGCGATAGTAAAACGTCACGATATGTATCGTTGAGATGAAATCTCATATCGCAAAAACATTTTTTTTTTTTTTTTTTTTTTTCAAAAAATAGACTAAGAAACGTCTTTGTTTGTTGAAGTTCAATGTGTGGAAAGTAGTTCAGTTGAACAAGTCTCTGAAGAGACACATGAGAAGTTATACAGGAGAGAAACCATTCAATAGACCCTTCTCACGGGGGCCATTTTGTGTCGAGAAGCCAGGGTAAACACAGGTGCAAGCAAAACACTAATGAGGGTTTCCAAATTCCAATCATGGAAGTTGGAAACCCTCATTAGTGTTTTGCTTGCACCTGTGTTTACCCTGGCTTCTCGACACAAAATGGCCCCCGTGAGAAGGGTCTATTGAGTTTCTGGCAAAACTGTTTACTTGACAGGAAAAACTGAAGATGCATAAAAAATAGATTAAGAAAAGTCTTGTTGTTTGAGTTTGAAGAAAAACTGAAGATGCATAATGAGAATTTATACTGCTGAGAAACCTTTTAGTTCAAAGTAAATCTAAGTGACGGTGTAACTCATTCTATTTCAAGATAAGCCTTATCTCCAATCTCATGTTTTTTCTAGTTGTTATTGTAATAACAATTTCGCACAACAGCATGTTTTGTATTTGTGCATTTCAAATAAAATACTACTTTTCCAGTCATATATTGTCATTATTCAAGTTTAAAAAAATATTGTTAAAATCGTATCGTATCGTATCGTATCGTTATCGTGAACCCAGTATCGTGATACGTATCGTATCGTGAACTGAGTGTATCGTGACACCCCTAGTCAATACCTATTGCTGTAAAAGAGCAAACAGCTTGGTGAGCATCTTTGATGTGTTTAGCCATAGCATAGTCACTATTGTTGATCTTAATAGCGTATCTACCGTATGTTCAGCCAAACGATCCTGTAGCCGTCGCTTTGTCCTCCCTACATAGAAGGCGTCACACTTTGAGCATGAAAGTATATATACCACATGCGTCGTTTTGCAGTTAATAAAACTGTTGGTGGTGTACGTCCTTTTTGTAACTGGATGGGTGAAATCTTTAGAGCGGGCTAGGACGTCGCACTGTTTACAATGGCCACATTTGAAGGTGCCTACCGGCTTTTTGGGCAGCCAAGATGCATTCTCCTTGGCAGGCAGATGGCTGCGCACCAACCTATCTCCTAAAGTGGGGGCCCTTCGGAAAGAGAAAAGGGGAGGTTCAGGAAAAACAGATCTGAGGGTCTCATCACATTGAATCAGGTTCCAGTTCTTTTTTATAATAGTGCATATAGCCTGCGCCTTAGTACTATAAGGGGTAGAAAAAACAACCCTGTCAAGGCTCTTTTTCTGCACTTTTTTGGATAAGAGTGCATCACATTCCAAAGTGCTGGCCTTAGACAGTGCTGTGTTAAGAGTCTTATCAGGGTAACCACGTTCTTTAAAACAGTTGTACATGTCTTTGCTCTTGTCCTGGAAATCAGATTCACTGTCACAAATCCTACGCAATCTTTGAAATTGACCATATGGAATGTTGTCAATCAATGAGGGGGAATGGAAACTCTCAGCATGGAGTAGGGTATTCTTATGGGTCTTCTTCCTGTAAATGGAAGTGTGTAGATCTCCATTGTCACTTTTAACTCATTGAGTGCCAGCCACTTTTGGAGAACGGACGCTCCCAGTGCCAGAGTTTCAGAGCCTTTTCAGTGATTTCTCGAGGCCCACAGAATATTGTGTGATATTACTATGTAAACACCGAACACGCACAAAGAACGATGAGACTCTATTGTATCAGCAGCAAAAAAAAGTTTATTGATATCATTTTCCGTTCTTTAGTTATCAGCCGGAGAAGATAGGTCAAAAACAGCAAAAACAGGCGTTTCCATCTAGAAGCTGAGATATTGAGCCTTTTGTGAAATGAAGCATTTCAAGCAAATCACTGACTCTGAAACTAATATTTTCTCACCTGAAACATCTGAACAGTAATTTCCTTCAATAAACAGCACCCACACCCCCCTCAACTCCAAACTCCTCCTCCGTGGGAGTGTCTCTGGTGGCTCTGCTCGCTGTGCTGGCTGCTGCGTGTGTCAGGCGAGTCTCTGCTGCCTGCTATGGCAGGCTCTGCTGCCTCACGGATCCACGTTCAGATGGCGGCCGCTCGTCGGGGGAGTCTGGATGGGGCTCGCGTTCGTCTGCGTTTCTGGGGTTTCGGTTGTGAGCTAGGATGAAGCTGCTTCCGATTATAGGCTTTCTGCTGCGCGTTTCAAAGTGCGCTGCACCCAGTCTATTTTCGGAGCGCTCAGCCTCGTGCGCTGGCTCCCAGCGCGACACTGAAAAGCCAAACCATTCTCATGAGAATGGTTTGGCTTTGGTTTTATTTTCTGGCGGCTAATCGTGTGGAGAAGCTATGCAGCAGAGACAAAGACATTTGTGGGAGCGGATTGACTGCTGTTCGCAGCTAACGTTTGCTCCAGGCAGCCAGAGCAATCTGTGCCGCTCTGGCTCATGCATCGGTTTCTCTTTCATCACGAGGCTTTTTCTGCTTTTTTTCCCTCAACTTTCTCTAATCTGGAGAGCACTGTCGCCACCTAATGGGTCTGTAAAATAGGTTATACACCTTCAATAGCTACAATATTTTTACAGGAGATGCACGAGGCTTTGATCCACGTCCCACCAAAAACGCAATTAACGACTTTAGTCGTCATTGGCACTGAACGTTACTTTTTGAATTGACGACTTTAGTCGTCATTGGCACTCAATGAGTTAAGGATTTCCAAGTCCAAGAACTGGATCTTATCCTTGCTGAATAGGATAAGACCAGCAAGGGCCCTCAACCAGAAGGAAAGCCGCTGGATATATAAGGCTCTTTCACACCGGCCTTGAAAGCCGAAAAATCCACGGAAAATAGGATTCACGCCTCCGATGTGAAAGTCGTGAACGCGCTTTGGTGGACAATTGTTTTACGCCTTTTGTCCCGCGACGGTAGGTAGTAACAGCGCCAGGTTACCTGGCAACCCGCCTCCATTTGAAAGCGTCGTTGCAGCGAGCCGGAAAAGGTGCGAATGGTCAGCTCATTCATAAAAAAATTACAGGGGAAATCACCTCATGTATCAAGAAAGTGCACGAGTGAAAGTAAAAAAAGTAGCCTATACAATGCAGGGGCGCCAGGAGGAAAGCTCCGTGCGGTTAGGCTTTATGCTCAAACGATTTTGACATTAGTAGGTAAAATTAACGGATATAATAAGCTTCAGAGGGCTATAGCTGTCTGTGGCGAGTTGGTCTGAGGTTATTCCCTCTCGAAATCAGCTCTGTGCATTCCCTTACAAAAACTACTAACGTTAAGTAGTCATGTGCATTTATAGCCTATACTATTCCCCCGACGAACGTTATGCAGACTGCAGCTGTTTGATATGCGGGCGGTCGTGTATCGTTCCACCTATCCTCCCTGCTCAGCGGACTAGGAGAAGGAGGGAAGTCTTGGTTGTTGAATGAATTCGTTCATCATACAGTAGCCAGGCTACACTAACCTATGAAAATATTAATTTGGGCTAGGAGGAGCTGGAAATCCGGGAGCAGGGGATTTCACCTGAAAGTACACAGCAGCACGGGAATGTGGCCGTGCTGCTTGGCTCTGTGTGAAAGCAATTTCTGTGGCGAGGGTGCAGCCTTTGCGGGACTCCTAAACGGCATTTTTTGCGCCATCTGTGTGTGAAAGAGCCTATAGACTCCAGGCCACTGTTTTCCCTGGTTTGAATGATTCGCTAGATATGGCAGCATTTTTATAGTACTATTTGCTACCTATGACATTTTTTCTCTCTTGCTATTCTCATATGTATCATATGTATTTTGATATATCAATGATTTCATTTTTATTTTATCTACACTAGACTTTGGCCGGTCCCTGCCTGCTACTTGCCATCTGCTCCTCTAGGTATTGTAACTATGATGTGATATTCTGTTTGCTAATATATTGATTTTATTTCAGTAAATGATTACTCTCACTGACCACTAGGGGGCCATGTGTAGGCCTGACAACCCTTGGAAGTATTGCTACACACCCTTGGGTGCCACACCCTGAGTGCACCAGCTGATTATCATGACCCAATCACTGTATGACAAATAAAAGACCTAGCTCATTCATTGTTTCTGTAAATCACCTTGAGAAAGGCCAGTTTGGCCGAAACATGTCGGTGGAAGCCATATTTTATTAAAGGCTTTTAAAAAATATTCTTGAAGAGTTGCCTTGGACTTCCTTTGTTCTTTCTACTGAATCTTCAACCCTATGGATCCAATGAGCACCTTCTGAGAAAGCCTACACTCGACAGAACGCTGTAGCCCTCTTTCCCCATTTTCTTCTCTACATTTGTTGGATGATTGGATAATAGCTTTTGTTTTTTCTGTTTTATTGATTAATCTTAACTCATTCATGGCCAGTTTAGGACTGCCAATATTTAGCACAGGCCAAAGATTTTCATAATTGTTGGTCATCTTTCAAGACCCACAGTAAATTATCTATTAGCACCAAAGTGATTTGCAATACCTCAAAATGAAGATGTACGTCTCTGGGTTCACCAGGAAAAAAAAGTGAGCTTTTAGCATGTTCTGTACTCTACTTCTAGCCATTTATATACACCCTGTTTTCACCAAAAAGGTCTCTCTGAGAAGACAAACAGGAGAAAAGGCAATTTTTGTAAAATACACAATCTCAGGCAGAACTCGCTCTCAATTCTTTTATTTTGAACTGTATTGACATCAGACATGTAAATATTATTCGTTATGACACAAATGACAAAAAATATATATATATATATACATATACATGAAGTGCTTTTTTTACATTCAACAATACAGTTTACTCAGTGTGAGTGAGTGTGCAGACAGACACACAGACAGACAGACAGACAGACACACACACACACAGACACACACACACACACACACAGAGAGAGAGTTCTGTCCACAGCTGCTGCTGGATCGCACCTCTTCCCAGGGAACACTACTGATCGCCCCGCAAATTAGCATAGGAGGGAAACACCAAACTGGTCTGAGATCAGCGTCTAGCCTCCTCTGCATCGTTTTCCTCCTCTCGTTCGGGCTGGGACGAATGCTGCGACACAGGAACGGGGTCGGCTTGGCTTTGGGACCAGGCGCTGGAACCGGATCGATCATGTTGGTTTGACTACCCGAACAACTCAACCCAGGTTCGCCCTGCAGCAGAGGCGACCAGCGCAGCGCGCCGACGGGTGTTTCAATGGCGTTTCTCCTCTATGCAACAGGCAGCGTTTCTCCGTTTTCTCCTCCTCTTCCATTTCAAAACAACAGCTGCGGTATGTGTTTGATAACGTGTTGTCGGCTTTTCTTTGAGGCTAGGGACCTGATAACATGTCACAGGCTGGGGAAGTCTTTGAACTACGCGCTGTACTAATAAAAACAAAAACACGTCAAACACGTCATTGGCCCTCTGGGCTATTCCTGATAACACGTCAAAGACGTCTTTGGCCATGAATGAGTTAATGGGTCTGCAAACCCCAACCGAATTAATTAATTACATAAGGAGCGGTGCGCAGCTTGCTCCCTTTGCACTTGCAAGCGCAGACCGCAGTGAATAGTTAAAGTCGAGCTGAACTCATAAATGACTTTTCTTTTCTTTTAGTTCAGATACCTGGGTATGCAGTGCACCTATTTAATAATGTATGCAAACAAAATCACAAAAGTCTATTTTCTTTAGTTTTTCACACTTTTTCACATCAAAAGTTAATTTTTCAAGATTTCATTGATAACAGTAATGTACAGTTTGCTGACGTCACCCAGTACTATCAAATTTCTACCCCATTTCAACCAATCACATCACGACATGCAGCTGTCAATCAAATCTTCATTTCAGGATAATTTTCTCTTCCAAATGAAGTAGAAAATGGCACCTAGTGCCTGTCATCTGGCAGAATTCCTATCCCATAAACTAACTACTAACTTGGCCAATTGTTAGAAACATGAACACAAAACAAAAACTATAATCTCTAAGAATGCAAAGAAATTTAACTGGCTCGTTAAAACGCGCATTCCATGGATATCGTATTTACAGAAATATCGTAAAAGGCGCGCGCTTGAGAGCGTGGTTGTCAGGGGTCTGCCCTCGGAGATTCCAGGCGGGCAGGCAGCACCCATTCATCGGATTGTCCGCTCCCTCCGCACGAAGCAGCTGGCTGCCTGGTACTCCGCGGATCCCACTCGCGTAGCACGACAACATGCTGAATCCCAATCGATTTGGGGGTGGAACACGCCATGATTGACCAATGCCAAAGCCAGTCGACAGAATTGTCAAATCAAATCATCGACATGATACTATGACCCGCCTCTCAATTTGTCATCTCAGACAAATTATGTTTTCAGTCTGAAACGGACTGTGACGCACGTGACGATACGGGTTCAGTTCGACTTTAAGATAATTATTTTGAAATAAAAAAATGAATTAAAATTAAGATTTCGTTTGCTAAAAATTATGCAATAATATGTTATGTATTTAAGAAATGATTAGGCTACATCTATCTTTTTTCAATAGGCTACATTTTGACTGGGCCGGTAAATAGCTTATTCTATAAGGCCGGAATTCTGGAACGTTGCCGGCTCCATTGGGCCAGAAAAAATCGTAGCGGAATCCCTGGCGCAGTGTGCGACTCAAATGTCTGCACATGCAGCACTGCAGCTGTGCCATATTCCACAATATCCAAACTTCGGAATGGCGGATCCTTTAGAACAGTCATTCCCAACCTATGATACGTGTACCACCGGTGGTACTTGTGCCCCCTGCAGGGGGTAGTTGGGAGGGATCCCCGGAATCTCAATGTTTTTTATGTGAAATAAACCCAACTTTAAAACATGTCGCCTACAGTAATACTATCAAAATACTAGGCTACTATTAATGAAAATAAGCTTGAGAATTTAAATGGGGTTTAAAATAACTTCCACATTGTTGTTTTTTAGATTTAGGAACAAAAAAAAAGAAAATTCTGACGGACACAACTCCCTGTTGCGTGCACAATTAGCGGCTAACGTTACAAGCAAGAAGCTATTGATTACAAGAAACAGATTCTGATTCTGATTCTGATTCTGAAAGCAGGCATGTTGCAAAATTGGTTGAAAATGAACTGGAAAGAGACGTGGAGGAGTCCCGCAGCAATGAAGTTCAACAAGCCAACAAGGAGGACAGGTCAGTGAAACGAGCACAAGCCAGAAGCGCAAGAGCGGTTTGCAGCCTTCCAGTGATAACGCTAATAGCGTTAGCAGCGCTGAACCGATTGCCACTATGGCAGAGAGAGGCAGGTCGGCAGGACTCAGGCAGACTGGCAAGGAGAGAGGAGAGCGAGACGTCAATAATCAAAAACGATCACCACAAAAACCAGCAGGAGAACAGACAGATCAAAAGTACAAACCAAACCGAGAGTGGCGTGACTTCCAAACAATAACCGGACGCCATCTTGCAGAACCAGAGTGTATATATAGCCCGCCTAATTGATGGGCGGACCTGCCAGGTAATGGGCCACACCTGGTGTAACGCCACCTCCACTCAGCCACCCAGCCTAAACACACGCCCACAGACAACAGGGAACAGAACAGGGTTAGTGAGAGGAAGAGGACTGGCCAGCATCCATGACAGTACCCCTCCCTCTACGGGCGCCTCCAGGCGCCCCAGCAGGCCGATCCGGGTACTGAAGATGAAACGCTCGGATGAGGGCGGAGTCGCAGATGTGACGCCGCGGGACCCAGCAACGTTCCTCCGGGCCGTAGCCCTCCCAGTCCACCAGGTATTGCAATCCCCGACCCCGGCGGCGAACATCAAGGAGCCGGTGGACAGTGTATACAGGTCCACCATCCAGCATCCTAGGAGGAGGGGGGGGTGGGACAGGCGTGGACAATGCACTAGTGCACAACAGGCTTAATATGAGACACATGAAAAGCTGGATGCACACGGAGGGTCCGGGGCAACTTCAGCCTGACAACAGCAGGATTAATAATCCTCTTGATCACAAAGGGTCCAATGAACTTGGGTGAGAGCTTACGCGACTCCGTACGTAGAGGCAGATGAGCCGTTGAAAGCCAAACCTTCTGCCCTGGACGATATACTGGGGCTGGAGCACGCCGACGATTGGCCTGTCGCCGGTTGCGACGGGACATACCCGTGGCTGTGCTGACAGCAGAATTGTGCGCGTACTCCGCCCAAACAAGCTGTGCTGCCCAGGTAGAAGGTTGAGAGGAAGCCAAGCATCGCAGAGTCGTCTCCAACTCCTGGTTCCACCGCTCCACTTGACCATTCGTCTGAGGATGAAAACCAGAAGATAGGCTACTTGTCGCGCCAAGAGCGGTGCAAAAAGCCTTCCATACCTTTGAGGTGAACTGTGGCCCCCGGTCAGAGACAATGTCCACTGGAATGCCATGGAGTCGGAAAACATGAAGAACCAGAATCTCCCCGGTTTCTGTGGCAGAGGGAAGCTTGGGGAGAGCAATACAATGAGCAGCCTTAGAGAAACGGTCAATGATTGTAAAAATGACTGTGTTACCTTTGGATGGTGGCAGACCAGTGACAAAGTCCACAGCAATGTGTGACCAGGGACGACGTGGTACCGGCAGGGGCCGCAGAAGACCAGCGCTAGGCTGGTTAGAAGTCTTATCTTGTGCACACACCGGACAGGCGGCCACATAACTGCGGGCATCAACCTCCAGTGTGGCCCACCAGAAATGACGCCGGAGCAGCTCAATGGTGCGATTCCGACCCGGGTGGCAGCTGAGTCGAGAGGCATGGCACCACTGGAGCACCGTGGAGCGCACAGAGTTTGGGACAACAGGCAACCAGGAGGACCTGTACCAGGGTCCGGCTGCGCACGCTGGGCCTCCAATACAGCTGACTCGACCTCCCAGGTCAGAACCCCGACCACACATGTAGCGGGTAGAATGGTCTCCACCACTGGCGTCTCCTCCCCTTCTGCAGCATACTGGCGAGACAGTGCATCGGCCTTAGTATTCTTGGACCCCGGTCGAAAACTCAAGATGAACTGAAAACGGTTAAAAAACAACGCCCATCTGGCCTGACGAGAATTTAAGCGTTTGGCATTCTTGAGGTAGGTCAAGTTCTTATGGTCAGTCCATACCACGAACGGGTGTTTGGCGCCCTCCAGCCAATGCTGCCACTCCTCCAATGCCAGAACCACTGCCAGTAGCTCCCGGTTTCCCACATCATAATTTCTCTCATGGGGCTCCAACTTGTGAGAAAGGTATGCACAGGGGTGCAGCTTCTCATCCACAGCAGATCGTTGTGACAGGACCGCACCAACTCCCACGTTAGATGCATCTACCTCCACCACAAACTGACGAGAGGTGTCAGGCTGCACCAGGACAGGAGCCGACGTGAACCGTTCCCTCAGCCGCTTCAGGAGTCCACCGAAACTGGAAGGAAGTAGATGTTAGTGCCGTCAAAGGTGCTGCCACATGGCTGTAGTTCCGGACAGAGTGCCGATAGAAGTTTGAGAAGCCCAGGAACCTTTGTAGTTGCTTGCAGTTGATGGGTTCAGGCCACTCCGCCACCACACTCACCTTGGCCCGGTCCATACTCATCTGACCCTCAGCAACAATGAACCCCAGGTAGGAAGTGGAAGGTACGTGGAACTCACACTTCTCAGCTTTGACGAACAGCTTATTCTCCAAGAGCCGCTGCAACACCTGGCGGACATGCTGGACGTGGTCAGGGAGCGACTTGGAGAAGATCAGAATATCATCTAGGTAAACAAAAGCAAATTGGTTTAACATGTCACGTAGAACATCATTAACCATGGCTTGGAAAACGGCGGGAGCGTTGGTGAGCCCTAAAGGCATGACAAGGTACTCAAAGTGACCACTGGGGGTATTGAATGCCGTCTTCCATTCGTCACCCTCACGGATGCGCACCAGATGATAAGCATTACGCAGGTCGAGCTTGGTGAATATGGTTGCCCCATGTAATGGATCCCCCGCCGAACTGATGAGGGGAAGAGGGTAGCGATTTCTGATGGTTATGGCATTCAACCCCCAGTAATCTATGCAGGGCCGCAGGGTGCCATCTTTCTTCTTCACAAAAACAAATCCTGCTCCAATTGGTGAAGAAGAGGGGCGAATCAGTCCAGCCACTATAGATGTTTGAACATACTCCTCCATTACTTCCCGCTCTGGACGGGAGATGTTATACAGTCGGCTACCAGGCAGGCTCGCTCCAGGTTTCAACTCTATGGCACAATCATAGGGTCGATGAGGTGGAAGAGAGAGAGCTCGATGCTTGCTAAACACCTCACCCAGGTTGTGATATTCAGCTGGTACCAACGTCAGATCTGGTGCTGGAAGTGGAGAAGGCGGACAGATAGCATTAGACACCAAGGCGGATTTAAGACAATGTGCATGGCAAAAAGGGCTCCAGCTGTGAATAATGCCCGTTCCCCAGTCAATGTGTGGGCTATGTGTCACGAGCCAAGGGAAGCCAAGTAACAGAGGGGTACCAGGAGAACAGCCCACATAAAAACGGATGATTTCCTGATGATTCCCCGACAGGTAAAGTTTTACCGGCACAGTCTTCTTGGTGAGAGTGAATAAATAATCTCCATTCAGGGCATTAACCTTCAATGGCACCTCTAAGTCCACAAGAGAAAGGTTAAGCTGTTCGGCCACAGACACATCCATACAATTTTCATCTGCGCCCGAATCAATGAAAGCAGGGAATGAGTGAGTTTTACCTTGCCACACGACAGAAGCATGTAGTTGTGTTCTTGGGTGGGAGGAGGAAGAGCAGGAGGTCTGGCCCATCTGTATCCTCCGTGCTACAGAGGGGCCTGATCTTTTCCCGGACGCAGAACACAGTCGTTAATATAATGGCCCGTCTTGCCACAATAAAAACAACAATTATCCCGCCTGCAACGGTTTCTTTCATCGGGAGTGACTCGGGCTCCCTCGATCTGCATCGGCTCTGGTTGGGACCTCCTCGGAAACTCTCGGACATCTCCGGAAGTATTGGCGACCCGAGGTGAAAAAATAGAAAACTCACGTGTCGGGGACCGGCGAGAAGGAAAAGCCGAGCGACCTGCTCTCTCTCTGCGGCGCTCACGAAGACGGTTGTCCAGTCTAATAGCGAGCGTTATCAGAGAATCCAAGTCGTCAACCTCCTCTCGGGAAGCCAGCTCGTCCTTCAGAGCTTCGTTTAAACCGCGCATGAAAACTTGTTGCAGCGGCTCATTGTTCCAGTCACTGTCCGCGGGGAGGGAGCGGAACACAATAGCATACTCCGCCACGCTCCGGAGGCCCTGACGGAGCGACAGCAGCTGCTTGGAGGCTTCTCCTCCTTTAACAGGATGGTCAAAAACCTTCCGCATCTCCTCGGTAAATGCATCGTAGGACCTGCACACACTGGCCTGCATCTCCCATACTGGCTGAGCCCATTCGAGCGCTCTGCCCTTGAGACTGCCGATCAGAAAAGCAATACGGGACTGGTCTGTCGGATAAGCCCGGGGCTGGAGATCGAATACCAGCGAACACTGGAGAAGGAACGAGCCACAGGAACCAAGATCCCCACTATAGCGCTCCGGCATAGGGCCACGGGAATCATGACTACCAGCAGTTAAGCCGCATCCAGCTTGCTTCTCAGCTGTTTCTTGGTTGTCTTCGGTTTGGTCAGGAGGATTATTAGACGCTCGTATCTCACCGCGGAGGCTAGTGAGATTAGCATTTAAGTCTCTCATACCGTCCAATACCTCACGTAATGCCTGATCGTGTTGTCCGATGAGGGCGCCCTGGTTGGTGAGGGCTTGGCGCAACGCATCCGCGTCTGCCGGGTTCATGTTGGTCCGGTTATTCTGTCACGGTAAACACAGAAAACCCAGAACCAGACATGGACACAGTCTAGATGCCAAACTGAGGTTGTATTTAATAAAGTCTTTTAAACGTAAATAGGGCTATAAGCCAAAACGTAGAACACAATGATCTAGACGAGTGCGTCTTCAGAGCGCACGGGAAAGTCCAGGCCGCTTTGGCGGGGCGCACAGCTGCGCGTTCCGTTGAGCAAGGGCGGCTAGGCACGTAGAGAGAGGCAGGCAGAGAGAGGCAGGTTTCCATTGGGCAAGGGCGGCCAGGCAGATCGAGAGAGACAGGCAGAGAGAGGCAGGTCGGCAGGACTCAGGCAGACTGGCAAGGAGAGAGGAGAGCGAGACGTCAATAATCAAAAATGATCACCACAAAAACCAGCAGGAGAACAGACAGATCAAAAGTACAAACCAAACCGAGAGTGGCGTGAGGCAGGACTTCCAGACAATAACCGGACGCCATCTTGCAGAACCAGAGTGTATATATAGCCCGCCTAATTGATGGACCTGCCAGGTAATGGGCCACACCCTCCTCCACTCAGCCACCCAGCATAAACACACGCCCACAGACAACAGGGAACAGAACGAAAGTTACTTGTGTAACTACGGTTCTATGAATCCCGGATGACCGCCAGAGGCGGTGCTTTAAGGACTGAATATCTTCGTCTCGCGCTTGCACAGGTCGAGTACCTATACCAACAAAGTCACCCATGACCCCCGCGTGACGCCGGCTTGTCTATATCTTCCGGTGTCATCCGCGGCTCTTTTCCTATGGAATCTTCTCGCGAAACCATGAGGATTCTGAGTGACTGAACGCTCTGGCGTTCATCCGGGATTCATAGAACCGTAGTTACACAAGTAACTTTCGTTCTATTTCATCCCTCCTGACCGCCAGAGGCGGTGCTTTAAGCACTGGATGACCTCTACCAACAAGGTCACAAAGAATCCCAAGTACCCACCTCACTGCGTGGAGGCAGAGGAACTTGGCAACAGGACCACTCCCAGTGGATGCGGGGTGGCGACATTAACCCTGTAGAACCTGGAAAACGTTCCTGGTGACGCCCATGAGGCCGCTGCACATATGGCCTCCAGGGGCACCCCTCTCAGGGCAGCCCATGATGTTGCGACGCTCCTGGTGGAATGGCACCTCACCCCGGATGGCGGGGGGTGCTCACTCGCCCTGTAGGCCTCGGCGATGGCGTCCACAATCCAGTGGGACAGCCGTTGTTTGGACAAAGCACAACCTTTCTTAGGGCCGCCATGACAGACAAAGAGTTGCTCTGACCGCCGTATTGACGCGGTAGCTTCAACATAAGCTATAAGGGCCCGCACCGGGCATAATAACAGTCTTACCTCACCCACACCTTCCTCCGGTGGGGGGTTGAATCGTGCCAGCTGGATAGGCTGGTTAAGGTATGACCGTGACAGCACCTTCGGAAGGAACGCCGTGTTTGGCCATAAGGTGACACCTGAGTCATCAGAATTCCACCTCAGACATGAGTCACTCACAGAGAGGGCATGCAACTCCCCAACCCGCTTTGCTGTGGTAATGGCCAGCAGAAATGCAGTTTTCATTGACAGCCACCTCAGCCCTGCCTGGGCCAAGGGCTCAAAGGGAGGCAAACACAATGCATCCAGCACAAGGGGCAGATCCCATGCTGGAGCTCTTGGGGTCCTTGGGGGACGCAGCCTCGTCGCCCCTCGTAAGAAGAGGGACACAAGCTTGTGGCCCCCTACGGTAACACCCTCAATCTGGACATGTTGGCAAGAAATAGCAGCCACATAAACTCTCAATGTGGAGGGAGACCGACCACCATCCAGGAGTTGCTGTAAAAATTCCAGAACCGTGGGCACCGAGCAGTGCACTGGATCCTGATTCTGGCGTGCACACCAGTCAGAAAATATCTTCCACTTGTTCTCGTACTGCGAACGAGTGGACGGTGCTCTGGCATTCAGAATGGTCTTCCTGACGCCCCCGCTACAATCTCTCAGTAGTGGGAGGGGCCCTGCAGAGGCCAAGCCCACAGCTGAAGTCGACGAGGGTCGGGATGCCAAATCCGACCCCCCAACTGTGACAGGAGATCCTCCCTGTTGGGGAGGCGCCATGGCGCGCTGCAACAGAGGCTGTGCAGCAGAGGGAACCAAATCCTCCCCGGCCAGAAGGGGGCCACCAGAAGCACCCTGTGGCCCATCTGAAGGACCCTCTGAAGCGTTGGCAAAATCAGAGGCAGTGGTGAGAAGGCATACAGCAGAATGTCTGGCCAATCGTGCGCCAGGGCATCCTGTCCCAGGGGACTGGTCTCCTCCCTCCAGGAGAACCATAGGGGCAATGGGTCGACCCCTCTGAAGCAAAGAGGTCCACCTCCGCCCTGCCAAAGAGGCCCCAGATGGTCTCCACCACCTCTGGGTGAAGCCGCCATTCCCCTGGCGGAGGCTTCTGTCGGGAGAGGAAATCTGCAACTTGGTTCCGCTCTCCCGGTAAATACATCGCCCGCAGGCTGG
Source organism: Poromitra crassiceps (assembly GCF_964638095.1). Classification (NCBI taxonomy): domain Eukaryota; kingdom Metazoa; phylum Chordata; class Actinopteri; order Beryciformes; family Melamphaidae; genus Poromitra; species Poromitra crassiceps. The sequence continues at coordinate 59,583,985 of NC_139629.1, forward strand.
CCAGGCGGGGAGCCGCCCACGTTAACAGACTCTGGGATACCCTCAGCAACCTTGCGGACCTGGTGCCGCCTTGATGGTTTATCTGAGAAACGGTCGACATGTTGTCCGACCGAACAAGTACATGTTTCCCTCTCAGGAAAGGTAAAAAGTGCCGGAGTGCTAGCTCTACGGCACGAAGCTCCAGCACATTGATGTGCTGTGTGCCCTCTTGAACAGACCACTGCCCCTGAGCGGTCCTGCTCTGCCAGACTGCGCCCCACCCTGACAGGCAGGCGTCCGCTGTGACAGTCTCTCGGCGTGATGGAATGGAGCCCATGGGCACGCCCTTCATCAGAAATGACCTCTCCCTCCATGGGGACAGGGGAGAGAGGCACCGCCATGTCACCCTGACCTTCCTGTGCCTGTGCCACGTGGCATCCAAGTGGAGGCTGTTCATCCACCTCTGCAGGGGGCGCAGCGACAGCAAGCCCAAGGGGATAACGCCTGAGGCAGCTGTCAACTTGCCCAAGAGACGCTGGAACTGGATGTAGGGCAACACCCCGCCCCCTCTGAAGAGGGAAAGGAAGTGGAGAATGTTGTCCACACGCTGAGGTGACAGGTAGGCCGTCATGGTTACCGTGTTGAGGACCACACCCAAGAAGGTGACGTGCTGGGCAGGTTCGAGGCAGCTTTTCTCGAAGTTGACCCTGAAGCCCAGCCGGTTCATATGAAATAATAGGCGCTCTGTAATCTGTGCTGCCTGAGCCTGGGACGGTGCACAGATGAGCCAATCGTCCAGATAAGGCAGGATCTTCGCACCCTCTGCCTGCAGAGGTGCAAGAGCTGCCGCTACGCACCTGGTAAACACCCTTGGGGAGAGGGAGAGACCGAAGGGAAGCACCCTGAACTGAAAATGACGGCCCTGAAAGGCGAATCTCAGGAACTGCCGATGGTGCGCCACAATGGGCACATGAAAATAAGCGTCCTCTAAATCTATGGACGTGAACCACTCCCCCCGGGCAACCACTCGCAGAACCTCTGCTGTGGTCAGCATATGGAATGGCATAACTTTTAAAAACCTGTTGAGACCCCTCAAGTCGAGGATTGGTCGAAGTCCGCCTCCCTTCTTCTTTACCAGAAAGTAAGTTGAGTAGAGCCCCCCGGGCTGTAGCAGAGGGTCTACTGGCTCGATGGCTCCCTTGGCCAGGAGGGCAGACAGCTCCTGGTTCAGAGCCAGAGATTTTGCCGGGTCGTTGATGGTGGTCATTCTGACCCGGCCGGAGGCTGGGGGCCGGCGCCGGAACTGCAGTTTGTATCCCTGAGCTAAGGTGGAAACCACCCAGGGATCCAAGGTGTGAGCAGTCCAGTAACTGATCTGCTGCTGGGAAAAGCAGCCGACGGCCGGCCCCAATGCCTCAGTACCTAGCCCCCCTGCCTCTGAAGGTTCTGGGGGGGCGACGGTCAGGCGCAGGGACTCGAGACTGCCCAGGCGCCGGGCGCCCGGGAACGCGAAAGTCCTGAGCAGGTTGCTGAGCAGGTCGCTGAGCCGGCCGCTGAGCCCTCTGCCGACCTCTAGGGTAAGCTGGTGGCTGCGAGCGGTACTGCGGGGCACCCAAAGAACCCCCAGCCCTGCTGGGAGCGGGCCCTCTCCTTTGGAGACCAGCGAGCTGCTGCCTGGTCTGCCCAGCTTGGACCGTGCGCTGCAGCGCCTCTATCGCTGCCGACCCAAACAGCTCTCCTGGTTCCACCGGAACACTACGGAGAATTTTCTTGCATGTCTCCGTCAGAGGTGACTGCGCCATCCAAACCTGCCGGCGAGTCTGGACCAGGGTGGACATCACCCGTCCCAGCTCTCTCGACATTAGGGCAAAAGCCTGCAGTGACGCGTCGCTGAGGCTGGTGACCGAGGCGTCCAGTGGAGCCTGGTGCAGGGAGGTCGAGAGGGCAAGCATCAGGTGGGAGAGGGAGTTGCCGATACGACCCATGCGGGCCGCTGCATCGTATGCTTTGGCAAGCAGATCATCCGTAGCCCTACACTGGGGCCTAGGACATCTGGCGTCCGGCCTCAAAGCCTCGTCCGGAGCCACTATTAGAGAAGCGATAGTCGGCTCCACAGATGGCATGCGGCCCAGACCAAACCTCGGCGCATCCTGCATCGCTGCTAAGGTTCTTGCGTCCGATGTAGGGTGGGAGAGGGCTTAGAGTCCCTCCAGCATGCATGCAGCTCCCTCAGATATTCCTCTGAGGGAGGCACAGACAAGGTGGCAGGGGCTGGACTGCGCCTGAAAAACGCGCTCGCCGGGGCCGAGTCCGCCTGAGGGACGTCGAGCTGTAAGCGGGCTAGGGCCATGCGAATGATGGCCCCCATTGAGCCGTCCTCCGTCTCCAGTGAGGAACCGTGACCTGAGGAACGGGAGCCCATACCTGAGGCCTGTGAGGCATCTTCCTCAGGGTCATTAAACTGAGTAGCTGAAGCTGCCACCGAGAGAGCATCATCCTGCTCTGAGAACGGCATGCTCTCAGTGTGAAGGGCAGGCGTATCCGTCTCCCCCACGTCCACACACTGCTTCTGTAATGCCAGGCTCAGAAGTGCTTTCATCTGGTTTAGCTCAGTTGTCAACCGATCCACCTTGGAAGAGAGTCCGCTGCTTTTCTTAGCTCTCTTCCTGAAGGAGGCGCCCTCGGTCTCTGCCGCCGGGCGCTTTGGATGGCTGGGTTGGGCTGGGGGCAACGGTTCTGATGGGGTGAGAGCATCGCCCAACTGTTGCCCCACCTCCGCCAGTCTAGCCAGCCTCACCGACCGGGGCATGAAGCTGCAATTCATGCACGGGCCATCTGACAGGCCCTCCCTCAAATGCTCGAGGCCAAGGCAAGAGGGGCATAGATCATGGCCATCATCAGGCTGAAGAGAGGCCATACAGGCATTACAACAGTGTGATGCCATCATGGTGATGTCCAGTCGCAACAGTTTAATGGGAGCGGGAGCGAGAGCACTGCCTTCACCAGTAACACTGTTGTCTTACACGGCACAGGCTGGTACACTATTTAGCTCGAGCGGGAACGCCACTGCTAACTAGAAACACAGCTTTTTTTTTCTTTTTTTACTGAAACACACTTAGCTTGAGCGGAACGCTACTGCTAATAATTGAAAAAACACAGGCCGAGCTGGAACACTTACTGTTTAGCTTGAGCGGAAACGCTACTGCAAAAACAAAAGAAAACACAGCAATGGCTGGAGCTTAGCTTGAGCGGAAACGCTACTGCTATGAGAAATTTAATATTTAGCCAAACTGAAAACCACCGTTTCACAGGTGGAACAAACAAAATGTATTGGGAGTATGGGCGAACCGCCGTCCTCACCAGAAAAGTTGAACTGAAAACCACAGCTCGCAAGCTGGGAACTCTTAATATTCAGTTTATGCAGAAACACTGCCGCTAACAAACTGAAAACCACCGTTTCACAGGTGGGAAACTTAATATTTAGCTCTGCAGAACACTGCCGCTAACCAAACTGAAAACCACCGTTTCACAGGTGGGAACTTAATATTTAGCTCTGCAGAACACTGCCGCTAAACAAACTGAAAACCCCCCTTTTTGGGAAAAATTACTATTTAGCTTCTGCAGAAAAACCGCCGCTAAACCCACTGAAAACAAATTAAACGTACTGGGAGTATGAGCGAATCGCTGTCCTCTACCAGCGCCTACCGTGGGGATACCGACGCTTCGATCCACGGAGATCAGTGAGCCAGTCACAGCCCTTGGAGGGCGAACACTCCGCAACTCCGACCGGTGGTCGCAAGGCTGCACACAACTGGCTGCAGACAATGATCCAACAATACAAATCCAAGATCCAAATCTTCAAAACAGATGTTCGTGCGAGTAGCAACCGCACACCTGCTGCAAGCGAGAAGAAAAAAGGAAAAGAGCCGCGGATGACACCGGAAGATATAGACAAGCCAGCGTCACGCGGGGGTCACGGGTGACTTTGTTGGTATAGGTACTCATGGAAACATGGCATTTCATTCCATTTTTATGCTGATGACAGCCAGATCTACGTCCCCCTGAAGAAGAAAGACGCTGCTCCTAAAGCTCTTCTCTCTTGCCTGGACGACATTAAAGCCTGGATGGCCCTAAGCTTTCTAAGCTTTAACGAAAAGAAAACTGAGGTGGTGGTGTTTGCCCCAAATGGTTCTTGTAACCCCCCTCCATTTGATCTAGGCCCCCTGGCTCAGTTTGTGAAGCCAACAGTCTCCAACCTGGGTTTTAAAATGGACAACGAGTTTAAGTTAGATCGCCAAATTAGTTCAGTGGTGAAGTCTAGCTTTTTTCACTTGAGACAGCTGGCCAAAGTAAAACCCTTTTTAACCACACAGCACTTTGAGACAGTAATCCATGCATTTATTACTTCTCGGCTGGATTACTGTAACGCCCTCTATCTTGGAGCCAGTCAATCTTCCCTTGCACGCCTCCAGTTAATACAGAATGCTGCTGCCCGTCTTCTAACTGGCACGCACAAGAGAGAGCATATAACTCCCATCCTCGCCTCTCTCCACTGGCTGCCCGTGCACTTTAGAATCCAGTTCAAGGTTCTGCTTTTTACCTTTAAATCATTAAGTGGTCTCGCCCCTCCATACCTCTCTGAGCTCCTCCACCCCTACTCTCCTGCCCGCTCCCTCAGGTCAGCTGACCAGATGCTGCTGGAGGTTCCGAGGGCGAAGCGGAAGCTTAGAGGGGACAGAGCTTTTTCGGTCGCGGCCCCCAAGCTCTGGAACGACCTTCCCCTGCAGATTAGGCAAGCCCCTTCTCTGGCCATTTTTAAAACCTCTCTTAAAACGCACTTTTATTCTTTGGCTTTTAACATAGCATGAGACCTCTGACCCTGTGCTGCCCCCCCCCCCCCCAGTTTTTCTTATTTTGTGTGTTGTCATTGTATACTGTGTTTTTAGCTACTGTTTTACTTATTACCTATGCACTGTACAGCACTTTGTGGCAGCTGTGGTTGTTTGAAATGTGCTCTATAAATAAAGTTGAGTTGAGTTGAGTTGAGTACTCGACCTGTGCAAGCGCGAGACGAAGATATTCAGAAGCACCGCCTCTGGCGGTCAGGAGGGATGAAATAGAACAGGGTTAGTGAGAGGAAGAGGACTGGCCAGCATCCATGACACATTTGCTGAAATAAAGTTCTCAATTGTATCACTTGCTGTGTGAGAATGATACGGTTATGTTCTCATTTACTGAGGTGCATTGTATGAGAATTGTGTGGAAGAGTTTGCTAGTTCTAGTGCTACCCCTTTGTACATTGTGGCTGTGGCTGACAAAAGTTAACAATAATAATGTTATTAGGAATAAATGTGCCTCCTGCATAAACTGTGCAGCTGAATAGACTGTATTTGAACGTCGGTCATATGGTGGTACTTGGAGAGCCAACTAATTCCTCAGGTGGTACTTGGTGTAAAAAGGTTGAGAACCACTGATCTACACAAGCACTCATGTCAACCAAAACATCTGAACATGTGAAATGAAATGATCCCATCATATTTATTGTCTCCTAACATCTCACACAAGATGTGGAGCAGACAACGGAGTGGACTAAGTTGTCCACGGGACAACGTAGCTGTCACGGCACCTCAACCTGTGTGTGTGTGTGTGTGTGTGTGTGTGTGTGTGTGTGTGTGTGTGTGTGGGCTCGCCATGTTCTTTAGACTAGACTGTGTGCTGTCAAAATAGATGTGTGGGGGAATATCCCAAACTCCAGGATGTGTTATCCAAATAAGGGCATGTATGTCACATATGTTTGGTAGTTATCGCTCCTCGAGGCTGAATGATAAAACAAACAAAAGAAGCCACAAAATGAGAAGGCACATTTTCAAAGTTTACGTTTTCATGTTTATTTAGGCCAGAAAAAACAGCCTATAATGACACAAATAATTATTTTAAGATGCTTAAACATTGGACAGGCCAGACTAGGCTGTAGATTAGCTAGATCCCCTATGTCCCAGTTAGCTTTAGTTAATGTCTAGAGTAGTCAGTTTGTCTGATCTTCTCCCCCTCTCTTTCTCTTTCCCCCTTCCCCCGCTCCTTCCCCTCTTCTCCCTTCCTGTTCTCTCCTCTCCCACATTTCCCATTCCCCCACCTCCTCTCTTTCCATGCTCTTTCCTCCCCCACATCCCACCGCTCTCCCCCCTCCCTTCTCCTGCTCTCTCCTCTTTCTCCCCTCCTCTGCTCCTTCTCTTTCTCCCCAATTTTTCCCCATTCCCTGCCACTTCCTGCTCTCCCCTCTCTCACATTCCCCCTGCTCTCCCTCCCCTGCACCCTCCCACCTCTCCTTCTCTGTTCTCTCCTCCCCCACATTTCCCATTTTCTCCCCACCTCCTCCCTCTCCCTGCCCTCTCCTCCCCCACATCCCCCCGCTCTCCCTCCCTCCTCCACTCTCCTGCTCTCTCCTCTTCCCCCCTTCCCCCACTACTCTAAAGCATAGTACACATTCTACTCCAAAGCATGGCACCCATTCTATCCCCTCCAATATTCCGCCACTATTTAAAGCATGGCACCCATTCTTCCCTAAAGCGAGGCACCCATAAGCTCTATATGTGAACATGTGTTTATTTGGCAAAGGGACTCACTACAAAAGGCTTGCAGCCAATTAAATTAGGCATAGTTTGGTTGCTAAGAAATCGACATATGTCCGTTTGCAAGATGTGTGTCTATATTTCTCTATCATATAATTGTTCGATGTGTTATTATTACTACTGTAATTTGTTAATGTGGTGTCAGCTAGCCCTCCTTTCCCTGTTCTCTCCATATAGTCTCCCATACTCCTCTATACTCCCATACTCTTCCATACGCTCTCTCCTCTCCCACATTTCCCATTCTCTCCCCACCTCCCTCCCCCTGCTCTCTTCTCCCCCACACACCCGCCCCCCTTTCCCCTCTCCTGCTCTCTCCTCTTGCTCCTTCCCCACCTCCTATACCCTCCAACATTTCCCATTCCCCCCCCACCCCATCACTCTCTCACATTCCCCCTGCTCTCCTCCCTTCTCCTGCTCTCTCCTCTGCTCTATCCTTCATTTCTATATTTTCTATATTTCTCTATCAATTGTTCAAATGTTATCCTTATTCTGTATATTCTTGCTACTGTTGTGTCAGCTAGAATTAGCTAGACATATTTTCTGTGAAGCCCTCTGAGACATGCTTGTGAATTAGGGCTATATAAATAAACTTGACTTGACTTGACTTGAGGGATTTAAGGAAACACACAATCATATAATGATTTAAATTTTTTTGACATGGCAAGCCTTCATGGTAATAGGTCAGACTAATGGGGACTCCCTCATTACCACCACTGAGGTGCCCTTGAGCAAGGCCCTTAACCCCCAACCGCTCCAGTGGAGCTGCTCAGTGGCCAGCAGATGAGACTGTGGTTGTACTGGGCAGCTTCCACGTATGAATGTGTGTGTGAATGTGAACAGGGTGCTCCTGAAAAAGAGAGCATTGCTCTCAGTGAGACTCCCCCTGTATAAATAAAGGTAAACAAAAAAGAAAAGAAACAACATTGGGAGGTCGGAATAAAAAAACACGATTTCAGACGGACAAGCCCGTCTTTATTGTCACACGATTACACATCAACACATGCACGGACGGCCACAAACACACACATGCTGACGGTGGCCGGTGAAATTTGTCCTCTGCATTTAACCCATCCTGGCTTGTCCTTTCCTCCGGGGGGCAGGCCAGGAGCTGTGGTCGCTTTTCTCGGGGGGGGGGGGGGGAACCCCCCTGGGGGAGCACGGGGAGAACATGCAAACTCCACACAGACAGAAAGGCCCTTATGACGAGATACCCCACCTGGGCAGTAGGCAGGTGGGGATGAATGGCCAAGGTAGAGCCCAGATACCCTTTGAAAATGGAGAAGTATTTCCGCACTGAGAAAATGCACCAAATTCACTCTCAAGTTGTAGCAAAACTTTAAAAAAACGATTTCAGACGGCAGCCCGTCTTTATTGTCACACAACACACTACAACACATGCACGGAGGGCCACAACACACACATGCTGACGGTGGCCGGTGAAATTTGTCCTCTGCATTTAACCCATCCTGGCTTTATCCTTTCCTCCTGGGGCAGGCCAGGAGCAGTGGTCGCTTTCTCGTACAGCGCCCGGGGACCGACTTCGGATGTTGTCGTCACTGGTCAGATGATGATGACGATCTGATCTTCTGCATGTTTTTAGTGGGGGGGGGGGGGGTTATATACGGAGGAACCCCCCTGGGGGAGCACGGGGAGAACATGCAAACTCCACACAGACAGAAAGGCCCTTATGACGAGATACCCCACCTGGGCAGTAGGCAGGTGGGGATGAATGGCCAAGGTAGAGCCCAGATACCCTTTGAAAATGGAGAAGTATTTCCGCACTGAGAAAATGCACCAAATTCACTCTCAAGTTGTAGCAAAACTTTAAAAAAACGATTTCAGACGGCAGCCCGTCTTTATTGTCACACAACACACTACAACACATGCACGGAGGGCCACAACACACACATGCTGACGGTGGCCGGTGAAATTTGTCCTCTGCATTTAACCCATCCTGGCTTTATCCTTTCCTCCTGGGGCAGGCCAGGAGCAGTGGTCGCTTTCTCGTACAGCGCCCGGGGACCGACTTCGGATGTTGTCGTCACTGGTCAGATGATGATGACGATCTGATCTTCTGCATGTTTTTAGTGGGGGGGGGGTTATATACGGAGGAAACCCCCTGGGGGAGCACGGGGAGAGCATGCAAACTCCACACAGGCAGCTCTTCCTGTCCATGCTTCATGAATGGAACATCAACACCCAGCGTGTCCTCCTGGTGCTAAGGGACAGCGGTGCAAACATGATAAGAGGAATTAAGCTTGCAGAGATGCCTGACCTGAGCTGCAGTGCTCATACACTTCAACTGGTCATCAATGAAGGCATCAACTCCCAGAGGGTGGTGGGGGATCTACTGGCCAGACAAAAAAAATAGCCACACACTTTGACCACTCCCCAGAGGAAAGAAAAATCGGAATTGAGATCTCTTCAATCTCTCATTTGTTTCTCCTAGACAGAAATGAGATAAGTGTGGTACAAAAAGGAGATTACTGCTTAGGTCTCATGTTTCTCGTTTTTTTCTCCCGAGAAACAGACTTGAGCATGTCTCAGATCAGCCTCTGTTGAGCTATACAAGAGATCTCAAAAAAGTCTTAAATGATGTTCAAATTAGTCAGATTTTTGCATCTCAAACTTTGCTCAGACTGATATAAAAGAGAGCTCTCTAGATAATCTCATTTAAATCCCATTTCAGACTTTTAGATGCATCTCAAATTGGACTCAGTCTGATCTATCAAAAAGGTCTCCACACAGGCTTGAATAGTTCTCATGTTCATTGCATTTCATTTGCCTCAATTTAATGTTTAAATGATGTGAAAACATTTTATTTCATTAAATAATTCTGCACACTAGGTTGCATTTTTGTTTTCTTGCTTTATTTCATACAATTTGCATATTCAGAAATCATTAGCTGTCCCAAGTATCTACCATTCTCTACTTATAATATTGTTTTCACATACATTTATGAGACCCTGAACACTTAAGATTAATAAAAACAGTTGTAACAAATAGTATTCACAATGAAAACCAACTCTAATCTAATTACAGTTCTTGGCCCTTGTGCGATTAAAGTCCGCTTAAATGTGTGTCTCTTGGGCAATAAAAAGTCCACTTGCTGTTTGCTTGGCGATGGTTAGCCTAGCCACCACCACCACCAGCTATTCTCAGGTTACCAGGTTGCTAGAGATTTCCAAAGCTCTGAAGCACCAGAGAGTTCTTCGGCTCTAATTGACATTAAAATGCTAGAAAAAGACGCACTAAAACACTTAGTAAAAGAAAAACGGGAGCTTCAGCTCTAAGTGCCAGCGTGGAGCGTCTGTGAAACAGATAGTGCCACAACTGTTTTCTCTAACCAACATGAAAAATAAGCTTGTGGATCAGGATCTTGACTGGGAAAATAAATGGTGATTTGATATTTTGCCATATTGCTCACCTTTAGTTTGATTGACTTGTCTGACTCCATGTACTGTCTAATCCCTCTCCAGTGTGTTTGGGAAATGTGCAGCAAACACGATACCAGGCATGGAACACAAATCTATGAACATTACCTTGGCCAAAATATTCTCAAGTGCTACAACTGTCCTTTTTACTGGAGTTTCCAGTAAGCGCACAATGTGAAAACATGTACCACCTGTTACAGCATCCCGTAGAAGATGGGTGCCTGCACATGAGAATTCATTCAGAAAAGCAAATTTAATCTCATTTTTGTAAGAACAAAAAAATGCAATCTGACCATATTTCAACTGCATGTCATCATAAAATGTCACAGTGTAATTGTTCCTTCTTTTGTCTTTGACATACTGCTTTGAGCTGTACACAGTTCTGCCAATGTGAGCTCTTCTGAATGTTTTGACTACATGACTCCGTGAGCTGTGACCAAGACATTTTTCAAAGGCAGACAGATCATCTGCTCCAAGAGACAGATCACAGGATGCACCAATCAGCATCACTTTGCTGACGACATCACCTGCTAGACCACCACAACTGTTGTTACTGCTCACTCTAATTCTAATGTAGCTTAGCAGCTACATTATCTGGGTTTATGGTTTGAGCAATCATTGGGAGACACTGTATGAGCTTTACAGCATTAACCATTTGCATTGGGATATTCTGGGTCCCATGAATAAGACGAAGTATATGTCCATTTTTGTCCTCAAAATGAAAGCAAGAGTGTGTCCACAAAGGTCCAAGAGCCCTAACGCTATCTGCTAAATGCACAAGCAAGTGTACATTGGCTGTTAGGTATCGCTCACCATAAAGGCTACGTATCTGGGAACAAAAATTCCACAGAAGTCTCTCAGCATGATCTATTTGTGCAGGGGTTATTGACTCCATCAAAAGAATGAATATTGCCTCACTAAGAAGCAGGAAGTGATTGTAGAACACATCTCCCAGAATTCCCCAGAACACAACAGGCCCAAAGGACAACAAAATGGACCGGTACTCAGAAGCTTTAAAGTACATTCGGTGAGAAAATACTGAGCGTGGATATCGTGTCGAAGCAGGGGGCTGAATTTCCTTCATGCGTCTGTCTATTTCATGTACTGACTTGGCCATGCTAAAAGGTTGTCTGGAGAATTCTGAGGAAAACCACAGAAACATCAAAAGACGCATTACCCCTAGCAGAACAGAGTGCATGTAATCAATGCTGGTGCCAGAGATCAAATCATAGCTGTCTAGTTTGCCAAGCCAAGTAGGACCTTTTACCCCATGCACATTGCTTTTTGTTTCATAGGCCTTCTTAGCATCATCCATGTACCTCTTGTGGGTACGAGGGGGACCTTTCAGATCTGCTTCTTGAAAAGGAAAGGCATGTACATGCCCCATTTGCCCAGTTTTTACTGTCTGACCAGGCTGTTCACATTTTAAACACCCAAAGTGCCCATTAAACTGTACTGCATTCAGTACTATTGCTTTAGCTGGTAAATCACAAGTCCCTGCAATGGTCAGAACTTTGCATATGAAAGGCTCAGGGGCTCCAGCATACTGGACAAGAACGCCATCCCTTTCAATTTTGTTGAGGGTTTCACACAGCGGTTTAAGAAATGTTAGCATATCTGGCTTTGAATCCCCAAACCAAAGGCCTGCAAAGATCATGTTTTCACGTTTTGTACGTTCCGCAAAACTTAGTTCATTTATGATACAATAAAACGGCCAAACAGAGAATTTAGAGGACTTGAAGATAGGTATTCCGTCTGTGTTCCACATCAAAGAGATGTTTCTCGAATCACTTAGTGGTCCACCGTGAGTTGTGAAACTCTGGTATATTTCTCCGTCATATATTTCCTCTATGTTGTCGCAACCTTTCTTTTGACGTCTGAACCTGAAATTCAATTTTTCCTCAAAACCAGTCTTAGCAAACAAGGACTTCAACTGTACTTCGACTGGAACCTCAATGAAATATGAAGCTGACCCCTCCGACACCACACTACTGTAGCTTCACAAGCTGGACAATGGGTGTCATTACTCTCGACAGACATAAAGCACTTTTTGCAATATTTGTGCAAAAGTAACGAGGAGGAAGCTGAGCAATCAAAAAACTTTTTGAATTTCTGCAAATTCTTAACACATTCACTGCCAGCAGTTTTTTCCAATCAGTAGGTAGCTTCTGCCAAGGGTTTTTTTGAGGATTCTGGCTCATCTTTCAAGAGCCTAGTCCTAGCCTTTCTGCTAGGACTTTGTGAACACAAAATATCTCAAAAGAACTAATAGAATGTGTGCTTTCTCTGTCTAAAAGAGTTAGTTTGTAGAGTTAGTAGTTATGTAGGCATTAGCAGTTGAATACAGCATGGTTTCAGCGTCTGAAAATGAAAGCTGAGATAAATGCCTTTTTGTGAAATTCGATAGAACAGTCACTTTAACCATTTATTTTTGGCATCAGTAAGACATCAGACATCTAAACAATAGTTCTGAACAGTAATTTCCTCCATAACAGCACCCCCACCCCCCTCTCCTTCAAACTCCTCCCTCCGTGGGTGTGTCTCTGGTGGCTGCAGCCTGTGTCACAAGCGAGTTTCTGCTGCCTGTCTGTGCTGTACCCTCCCTGTCTGTGGCGGCCGCTCGTCGGGCGAGTCTGATGGGGCGCGTTCGTTTCTTGGGGTTTCGGTTGAGAGCGAGTCTGGGCTTTATGCTGCGTGTTTCAAAGTGTGTTGCACCCAGTCTATTTTTGGAACCCCCCACCGTTGTGCGCCAGCGCGAAAGCATTTTCGCCAAACCATTCTACAGTATGAGAATGGTTTCCTCACGCTTTTCCCTGCAGTTTTGGCTCGGCTTTCTCTAGTCTGGAGAGCACTGTCACCACTTAGTGGGTCGGTGGAATGGGTTGTACACGTTCGGTGGCTCCCATATTTTTATAGGAGACGTAGGGGGCTTGGATCCACGTCCCACCGTCAATTTTTTTTTTTTTTTTTTTTTTACGAGTTAACTCGTCCACGGCAGTCAACCGTTGGTTTCTGCTTGACGAGTTAACTCGTCCACGGCAGTGAACGTGTTAAGACACTCTGTCTGCAGTTCAGCCGGACAGTGAAGGGTAATCAGTGCTAGTAAGTCACTTAAAGCCTTACCTGTAATTTTATGTCTGTTTGCAAATGTCATTATAAGCAAAAGACTCTCAGCAACTGGAATTGGTGCATTTCTGTAGAGTGGACAATCCCCAATGTTCACAGAGTTTTTGACTCCACCAGTTCCCTCCTCTGGTAAGGCCTGTCTGTCTGTCTGATCATCAAATGGAAGCTCATCATCAAAAGCCCATGCCTCAACAAATTCAAGGAGTTGGTCATCGTGAGTGGAGTCTGTGGGATCTAACTGTTCAAAATCAGAATCTGCATCATGGTCCCAATTATGAATCTCCCTTGTGCAGTCTTGTGATATTAGAAATATCTCATTGATGGTAATGAGGTCAGGTCCTCATAAAGGAAGCACCTTCAATGTAAGGAGAAGTGCTGCTCTCCGGACTGGAAGGGCTGGAGGCATCTTGTTCACTACAGGACGGATCTGGTCTCTGGCTTGTTGGTCCTGTTTAGAACAGAGGGGGAAGTCACAATCTTCACAAGATCCAGCAGTTAGCGGTCAGAAATATATAGGCTAAGGCTGCATAAATATGTAAAAAATAAATGAAGTACATTTGCCATGCAAATTTCTGGCAGTGTATTAGACAGACAGACAGACAGAAAGACACACACACAGTATAATGTTGAGACATGTCACCTATAGGATGTGCGATTAAACGTTTAAACAGCCCCACCTCGCTAGTCGGCACGAGAAAATACTAGTCTAAACTAATAACTCCATTAATAATGTACAATGCCAGACGGTATACATATGTAAACTGTCTAACAGGGGGAAGCCCCCGCACCCGCTCGTGTGCGATATAAACAGACCAGTGTAGTGAAAATGGGACCAGACAGATAGCATCTTGTAAAACCAGTGCGATTTGTCAGTTTGATCTTGAAAATTTAAATAAGGTTGTATGTAGGCTGTGTCAGATAAAACTGGCATATAACCACTCGACTGGACAGCAATGCGTATCCACGTTCGGCACAGGCCTATGGACATTAACCTGCAAGGATATCAGGCTGCTGGGTAGTCAGCCACATTCTGCAAACCAATATGACATTGTTTGGTGTGAAAAGATAACGCAGCTCATTACGGCATTGAATGACTGTGCAAGATATGCCTCCACTCAACTCTGCTGAAGGCAAATGCTTCCTAAAGTTAATGGACTATATTGAGGCCGAATACACAGTGTGTCGCTACTCGGTACCACATCTGCTCGGGCTACCATATCTACGGGGACCGCCTTCCATTCCGAAACACCACCGTTCCGACACCCCCCCATTCAGAAACACCCCCACTCTGAAATTGAAATTGATTTAACCCCCCCACTCCGAAACCCCCCCACTCCGAAATTGATTTTCAAGTCCATATTTCTCAGAGTTTCCTGCATTCCTGCAGCTTGAAATAAACATTTCAACTCTTTTTGTGTCTCAACTCAATTTTTTTCTTAGGCTATATGTCACTGTCTTCATATACGACCTATGCAGCAAGGGAATAGCTCGCACAGCTCCAGGTCTTAACACTTTGAGTGCCACGGCCCTTGGGCAAAAGGTGCTGTACTGTGCCACATAGGCCGCAATGCATTTTAAAACAGTCATATAATTTCTTTAATAATTACTATGTAAACACTGAACACGCACAAATAACGATGAGACTCTCTTCTATCACCTGCAAAAGTCAAAGTTTATTGATCCCATTTTCCGTTCTTTAGTTATGAGCCGGAGAAGATAGCTTGATTTGAGCAAAAACAGCCCTTTTTTTCTACGAGCTGAGATAATGACCCTTTTGTGAAAGGAAGCATTTCAAGCACATCATTGACTCATTGCTAATATTTTCTGATGTAATGCTGCAGCTGCCTGGGTCTGTTGTATGCTGTAGTGTCCTGCGTGCCCCACCTCCCCCCCCTCCCCCCCCCCCCCCCCCCCCCGTTGTGGGAGGAGTAGCTCTCTGCTCGGCTCTGCTGTGAATGCGTTTGCTCTGCCTGTGCTCAGCACTGAAAAGTCTGCTAGATCCAGCTTTTTTACAGCCGCGTGTATGTCACCAGCTTCCAGTTGAGAACTCCACGGCTGATCATGCGAATGGGCTGTTGCAGCGGACACGAGGTGCTCAATTGTGACAGCAGATTGGCTGCTGCAGGGGCACAGCTACATTATGCTTCAATGAAGCAGCTGCATACGGACGGATGCGATGTGATTTCCTTTTCCACAACGACTTCTTCTGTGTGTTTAACTATACTTTCTCTCATCTGGAGTGCGCTGTCGCCACCTAAGGGTTCTGTAAAATAGGTTAGACACATTCAATAGCTCTCATATTGTAAGAGGCGATGTAAGAAGCTGAGATCGACACCCCCCCGTCAAAAAAACAATTTTGAGTTATTGACGCCATTTGGCGTCGCTGGCACTCTACGGTAAATTTCTAATGACGCCATATGGCGTCGCTGGCACTCAATGTGTTAAAAGGCGTGGTTATAATGCTTAAGTCCGCCTGTAGCGCCGACACCAAAATATCGAGTGGGCTGGTCCACGCCCACTAATCTGTGCTGCACTGGACGCAGTTTATAGGCCGATGCAACGATAGAGCCCATAGTCTTGTATATTTAAACTAAATACATATCTTTATGGTAGCAAGATATAAAGGCATTTAAAATTATTCATATATATTTAATATATGTACGGTACATATGCATATCTTAATATTGATATTTCATATGTGTTTAAAACATTTATATTGCATATAAAGATCAAATATATGTCTTAACATATATGATCAAAACATATGATGCCATCTATAAATTATTCATATATATATATTCAATATATGTACATATACATCCCGTAATATGTGTATGTCATATAAGCTCAACACCTATATCTTGCATATATAAATTAAATATATATGATTACATATATTGGTGGCAACATATAACACCATTTAAATAATTCACCGTACATAGTTTTGTAATATATGTACATATGTATATCTTAATATTGGTATTTCATATATGTGTTTAACATTTATAATGCATATGAAGATCAAATATATATCTTAACATATATGGTCAAAACATATGATGCCATGTATAAATGATCCGTAAATGCATATTCAATGTATGGCTATTTACAAATCTTAATATGTGTATGTCATATAAGCAGAACACCTATATCCTACATATATAAATTAAATATATATGATTACATATATGGCGCCAACATATAACGTCCATTTAAAAATTAACCGTATATAGTTTTGTAATATATGTA
Source organism: Poromitra crassiceps (assembly GCF_964638095.1). Taxonomy (NCBI): domain Eukaryota; kingdom Metazoa; phylum Chordata; class Actinopteri; order Beryciformes; family Melamphaidae; genus Poromitra; species Poromitra crassiceps. The sequence continues at coordinate 59,600,402 of NC_139629.1, forward strand.
CATATGCATATCTTAATATTGGTATTTCATATATGTTTTTAACATTTATATTGCATATAAAGATCAAATATATATGTTCACATATATGATCAAAACATATGATGCCATGTTTACATTATTTGTATATGTACATTTAATGTATGAACATATACAAATCTTAAAATGTGTATGTCATATAAGCGGAACACCTATATCTTGTGAAAATGTGTACGGTACGCCCACATCCCCTCGAACCCCAGAAGTGATTTTGGGTCATATACCCTACAAGCAACGTGCACAGTCAGCGGAGGAATGAGGTCATCTGAGACACTCTGGGGTTGCTTAAAGAAGCAGTAGCCGAATTGCATGAAGAAAAGGAGAAGTTAGGGGGTATTGCATTATGGGCACACGCACGGAGTTAGGGATAGACACGCGGTGTGTGGCAATAGGCATGCGTCTATCACGTATCCTGTCAGCTATCCGGCATTCATCCTGCATGATCAATACATGACACGGTGTTGGTCAATAAGTGGATATTAAGTAAGTTCTGTGTCCTGTTTGGAAGCAAGTCGGGGGAAATAGGAAGTGCTGGGGAGTCAAGATAATGATTAAGGGAAATGATTCGGCGAAAATCTAATATAAAAGACAGGGGAGATTTTCAGTCGGGGTCTATCGTACCTTTGCGAGCAGATGCTACGGCCGATTGAACTACAAACCAATCCACGGACCAAAACAGCCAGCCTAAGACAGCCACGGAGCAATCCCTGACCGAGAGACAGTTTGACTTTGACGGGTAGGAAACTTTCTAACCCAGGTATAGAATGTAGTCCGTTTAGGACCATCTGTGGTTATCACAGAAAACAGTTAGATGGATTCATCTCTGCCTCAGGAAAGGAAGTGGGTTTTTAACTGTTAAATGATATTATCTGCCTGTTGGTTAGCGGCTAAGAGGAAGTTTAATGTGGTTTAGCGGTGTTAAGCGCGCTATGGTTAAGCGAAGCCGTTTTGTCTTAAAACAGGAAATATATAATATGATGGAAAAAAGATAATTTAATTTAGGAAACTACAATTTGTAACAAATATTGTATAATAAATCGCCTAAGATGAGGTGGTTTATTATTAGATATATAATTAGAATCATACTCTGCATTTATGGGAGTGGGTTTTTCTATGAGTAAAAAACCTAGGGTAGATTATTCTATTCAGAGAAAATGGTTTAAATAAATATCCTCATTTAAAATAAATGCATTCATATAGAGTACAATTATAAAGGAATAGATTATATTTGGTTAAAAGCATTAGAAATAAGTTTGTGTCACAACTGCACACCGCACGGTTAATGTGTCATGCACTGTCATCCATGAAAAAGGGTTTAAATAAATTTCTTTATTTAAAGTAAATACATTTAAATAATACACAATTATAGGAGAGATTAATGTATTATTCAGAAATTTAAGAATACATTTATCTCATATTCACACACCTTGTTTAGTGAATGGATAATATTTATTTTTGTTGAACCATGTAAGGTCTGTTTGTCTAGAACCAACTAAAACGAATTTCTTTATTTAAAGTAAATACATTTAAATAATATACAATTATAGGAGAGATTAATGTATTATTCAGAAATTTAAGAATACATTTATCTCATATTCACACACCTTGCTTTAGTGAATGGATAATATTTATTTTTGTTGAACCATGTAAGGTCTGTTTGTCTAGAACCAACTAAAACGAATTTCTTTATTTAAAGTAAATACATTTAAATAATATACAATTATAGGAGAGATTAATGTATTATTCAGAAAGTTAAGAATACATTTATCTCATATTCACACACCTTGTTTAGTGAATGGATAATATTTATTTTTGTTGAACCATGTAAGGTCTGTTTGTCTAGAACCAACTAAAACGAATTTCTTTATTTAAAGTAAATACATTTAAATAATATACAATTATAGGAGAGATTAATGTATTATTCAGAAAGTTAAGAATACATTTATCTCATATTCACACACCTTGTTTAGTGAATGGATAATATTTATTTTTGTTGAACCATGTAAGGTCTGTTTGTCTAGAACCAACTAAAACGAATTTCTTTATTTAAAGTAAATACATTTAAATAATATACAATTATAGGAGAGATTAATGTATTATTCAGAAATTTAAGAATACATTTATCTCATATTCACACACCTTGCTTTAGTGAATGGATAATATTTATTTTGTTGAACCATGTAAGGTCTGTTTGGCTAGAACCATCTTAAATAAATTTCTTTATTTAAAGTAAATACATTTAAATAATATACAATTATAGGAGAGATTAATGTATTATTCAGAAATTTAAGAATACATTTATCTCATATTCACACACCTTGTTTTAGTGAAGGGGTAGTAATTATTTTAGTAGTGACATGTGATGTCTTGTATGTTGAATGCATTTAAGATAGTTTCCTCGTTTAAACTTGAAGGCCTTTATATTATAATACATTTATAAGAGAATATATTTACGTAACGAGGGAGAGAGCATTTTCCCTCTTTTAAGGAACTGAGCCCGGAAGACTTGAACCGTTGCAAACCACAATAGGTCCCCATGCGCCGGAACGGAGGAGAGATTAGAGTAACTGAAACCATGACCAGTGTGTTGAATGGCGATGCATGATGCAAGGTGTATTAGGAGTAGGCAGTTCAGGGAGCTTTAGGGGTGATGAATACGAAGTGTTATGTAATTCAATTGTGTAATAAAGGTTGTTTCATGCTGAACTGGAAGGTTAATCTAGTATGAAGAGAAAATTATATTCAATGTGATGGAGGAGATATGTAGGATGGAATTGAAAGTGTTTATTTAGTTTAAGGTTAGAAGTAATTATACATGATGTTATGTGGGTTGAAATGTGTATTACATGGATAATGAAGAATGTATAAGAGATTGCAATTGTGCTGGGCTTTTTGCTATGATGCTAAAATAAAAAGCAACTATTTTGCGCCAACACCTGAGTCATCTCTCTTATTTGTATGAAGGTCCATCTAATAGAATAGCAGCTTCTTCTCGTGATGTGAAAATACTAGGAGAATTTGGTTTAGCCTAAAGTATCACGTCTTTTAAGGTTACTCTGGAGGCCTTTGATATGACAAGCTTAAAACGACTACTTGACAGGGAAGGTGTACTAAAACATCGTCAGGATTAAGCAAGAATTGTCATCTCAATGGAAGAACTTTTAACATGACCTTAACCAGTGCAGATTAACACATAGTTAGAATTCATTTTCCAACAAACACAACAACAGTTTAGTGCTAGAGGGAGCCACCGTTAACTCGAGTGATCACCCCTAGGGGATGAGGAGCCACTGCCCCCGACGGGTGACCACAGCAGGTCAGACTTGAGAATGAAGGTGGTGAAAAGTTGGATGAATCCCTCTACCCCGCGGGTTACTAGATGAGCTAGTCATGATATACCGTAGCAGATGTCCTTAAGAAAATAAACCAGCGGATAGGCTAGCTATAGAAGTAAGAGTGTAACCTGCGTCGATACGCTGTAAGGCATATCGAGCATTATTAACATGGCGCCCAACACAACAGGTTTCGAACCTACAAGGGCTCGTATATCGCATCGCTGTGACATTGCCGTGTTTTTCTCAGATTTTCTGGACAACCGGGAGTTGGGTGAGGATTTGTGAAGGACGAGGAGGCGGCACCAGCGGGGGAGGGCCAGGAGGGCCAGGCGATGGAGTTCGGGCCACGAGAGGAAGTTTGAGATCATATAGACTTTCTAGCAGGCTAACAAAAAAGCCTGACACAACCCCAAAGAGAAAAGCCGCGCTTACCGAGTACATTTGGGGTAGAAAAGGAACACAGACTGGACAGCTGCCAGATCTCCTTTTGAGTCGGAATTCCGGCAGAGGTGGCTTAGAGTCATAGCGAGGTCGTTCGAATTCTAGAGAGCTCATAGAAGTGGGTTAGCTATGGCGGTCAGACCTTTCGCGGTTGTACCTGTGATGCCAGGAGCACCCCAAATTTTTGAGAGCCCGGAGGAAGGGATCTATGATGTCATACTGATCAAAGGCCCAGATATTGGAGCAGAAAAACAGAGAGCTGATGAGAAATGCAGAAGTTGGTTGTTGTGGTGGTTGGCGTGCCTGGAGACACCATGGGGCGGCCAAGTCGCGATGTTGGTAAGCCCGGGGTCTGAATGGGACAGTTACATAAAACTTGCTGCGAAGGAGACGGGCCGGCAGTTTCGACAAGTTCGGGATGTGAAATCGGCCTCAAAAACAAAGCATGGGGATGTAATTGAGGAGCTCGCACAGTACCCCTATATCCCACCCGGGGCCCGCAGGGGGTCGAAGGAGAGCGTAGAGACGGAGCTGGGGGACGGCGAGGATCAGGAGAAGTTGGGAATGCAACTGAAATTGCCACAATCTCTGCAGGATGAAGCAGATGACACGAAGGAACTGGGGGCGGAGGAACATTCCGCTGATATCCAGTCACATAAGGAGAGAGCTGGGGGGGAGTCCGGGCGCGATCGCGGGGCAACCATTTATTCGGGACCTACCAGAGGAATGGGTGGTCAAGGACTGCCCCGGCAGTCTTCACTTACAGGGAGAGGGCAATATGCCATACCTAGCCCGGCGCCAAGACCCAGTATGAGTGGACAAGGAGGGCCGCCGCCGCACCACGACCTAGTCCAGCACCTGCAATGGGCGGAACCAGACCCCTCGACAATTGGGTTACAGTGCTGGAAGCAGAATGGAGGTGACGGTGATGACATGGAGAGCGAGGAGGAGGTGCAGTGTAGGAACGAGGGTGGAGAGGGACAAGCCCCACCCCAGGAAGGTCCCATGTGGTTGGAATGGATCCTGGAACAGAATCCGAATATGACAGCCACTTCTCTAGTGGGGTGCTACATAGAGCTGCCACCGCCAACACCAGCGCCCAATAAAAAGAAGGGTACGACTCAGGTGTACCAGGTGAGGACATGGGCGGCACAGTCCCTCTACCACTCTTTGCCAACAGATGTGTGGATAGTAGCGACTGATGAGACATGGCGAGTGAAGCAGGAGCTAAGAGCTGACTGGGAGAAGCGTATGGGACACGAGTATAAACAAATGAAGGCAAAGGCTCAGGAAAGGAAAAAGATGGCCACAGATCCAGATATCCTTTTCACAACGTCGGGAGCTGGTTTTCACCAGCAAAGGGTGATACATGTGCAGTGCCCATCCTATCAGGCTAACCCATCGACTTATGAAGGAAGGGTGACTGCGGCCCTAACCGCAGCATTGAGGGTGGCGGACCAACGGGGCCCTAAGACGGCGGCAATAGCTCTGGAATGGTTCCGCGCTCCAGCCAAGGAATGGAAGAGGACAGAGAGGGCAGTGATACGCGCCATTAGAGAATGGGATGCATTGCAAGAGGGAGAGGTTGAATTAAGAGAGGTGACAATAATATATGGACGTGATATGGGGGAGGGGAGACCAAACCCACGTAAAGGAACGGGGAAAAGTGGGGTCATCGCACGGAAGCAACTCGTGCAGAAAGAGGTCACACTCAGGGATAGGAAGGTCCAGATGTCCCAAAGCCCTCCAAGATCCAACCCAAAGACGTCAACTCCCATAGGAAGGAGTTCCCTGCCACGGTCTGATGGGTCCTCGGATGATGAACATCATGAGGACACCAAGGGAAGCTCGGAGGAGGATCAGGGGCCGGGTGATGATCAGGGTCGGAGGTCGGATTCAGATTGCTGGCCCAAAGGCGGGGCACCCTGGAAGGTGTTGAAATCAGCTACATACAGAAGGGACGACAAGAGGCCTCCGGAGAGCTATGATCCCCTGAGGGCGTCTGCACGGGTAGCAAGGGATGCAGAATGGGGACCCATCACAACCAGGGATAAGAGGAGCGTTCACATCCCGGATTGCGGACAACCAGAGGTTAAGGTTCCGCCTACATGGATGCCATGGTTAAGCCAGGTAGCGGATGGGTACTATCCCCGGTCCACATGGACATATGGGGAATTGTGCTGTGTAGCCAACATGCCCCCATACCATAGGTTGGCGGAGGATCGGAATTTGTCGGATAAGTTCCGTAGGAACTACCTGGAAGTGGCATATAATTTTTTCTTGCAAAGGGTTAAGCCTGAGGTGGTGGAGATACTAAACGAGCAGCTGGCAGGAGGTACTGAGGTAGAAGAGGACTGTCTCAGGGCTGCGGGGGTGATGACGAATATAGGGAAGCCCAGGCTGGGCTCAAAGACCCCGCAGCCAGGGGTGACTAAACAGAGGGACATGATAGACAATGTGGACGACAGGGCGCAGGGTTTACCCTGTGCTGGGGTAAGGAGTGGCGATGACTGGCCGATAAGATCTCCGCCAAAGACCAGGTCGGTAACAAGGGCTGAGGAGTATAGGGAGTTCAAGATGTTGCAGGACGCAGTTCGCACCCGACGGTATGGAGAAGGTCAGAGGGATTATCTTTGTGATACCTGGGATTTGGTGTGTGGAGCAACGGACTGTGAGGCAGTGAAGAAGCTATGGATAAGGAAGGTTATGCAAGTTGATATACCAACTCAGACTACGGCAGACCAGTACTTCAACGTTCTTTCCCTTGGAATGAATGATGATGATGACAGAAGGGCCCAGCAATGGAGGGACAAGTTGGATAAGGGATCTAACCTGATGTCCCTCTGGGAGAGTTTGAGGAATTCCCCCACCCGGACGGCCCAACAACAAATTGGCTTTCTCAAGAAAGTGTCTGAGGGACTTCCAGGGGGACAGATGCTTCAGGTTCTGCATCACGATTACCATACCCCAGAGGTGGTACAGCGGAAAGTGGTTGAGTTTGATTTGTTGCAAACAAGGATAAAGGATAAGAAGCGACAGCCCTTTGGGGGAGATAAGCAGGCACATGGCTTCCAGTCGGGAGAGTACAGGAGGTTGCCTCAACCAGCGATGGTCGATCGTCTTTCCAATCAGGGAATACAGAATGCCAGCGCTGCTGGTCCTCCTGAGAGGCAGGCTGGGGTCGGTCGAGGGCGAGGTGGAGGGCGTACAGGTGTCCAACCTCCGGGAGCGGCCGCGACAGCAACGGGATACCTCAGTCAGGATCAGTATAATGCGCTCTCCAATGAGGAGAAGGAGGCGCGAAGGGAGGCTCGTCGGAAGGAGCTGGCGGAGAAGAGGCAGAGCAAGTGACTAACCGACTGTGAAGTGAAGAGCGTTGGGTTAGTGGGGGCGTATAGGGAAGGAGACTTGATTTATACGGATGTGGAAGGCGAGCCCTATTTGGTAGATACAGGAGCGTCAGTGTCAATGACAACAAGGCCGATCAAACCTCGGGGGACGTTGATGGTGCGTCTGGCAAACAACTCAGTAGCTATGATGCCTTATACGGTTTGGAAAGAGAGGATTTGGCTGTTGGGACCAAATAACTTGGTGGCCCTGAAGGATTTGGATGTGGGAGTGGATCCGGCGGAGAGGTTGCAGCAGTTAAAGGAAGAGATGCCAGAAGTAAAGTGGTATAAGGAAGTCGATGTCGAAGAAACGATAAGTCAGCGGGTGGAACAAAGTGATGTGTCCGCTGGAGGCAGGGAGAGGTTGAGACAGATCCTGGATAAGGCGGCGGTGGCAAGGTTCAAGAACGACTGTGGGAAGTTGGACGCGAAGTACACTCATACGATCCTTGGGGGAACACATCCCTATGTGCGTCAATACCCGCTACATCCAGAGGCGGAACAAGAGTTAAGTGTTACGGTGGGAGAATTGCTTGTGCAAGGAGTGATCCGGAGGGAGCCAAATGCCCCGACGAACAGTCCTATTCAGGGGGTCAGGAAGTCTGTGGTGAGCGGCGGAGGATGGAGGGCAGTGATCAACTTCAAGGCTTTGAATAAAAGAACGCTGTCGGACCGAGCAAGCGTAATAAACCCAACCGCAACATTGCAGACTTTGAAGATCAAGAAATACAAGACATGTGTTGATTTGGCTAACGGATACTGGTCACTTCCTTTGGCAGCGGAGTCACAGCCGAAGACAGCTTTCACGCATCGGGGCAAGTCATATGCGTGGACTCGTTTGCCGCAAGGCTTTAAAAATTCAGGAAATGCATTTCAAAGCGCCGTTTGCGATGTCCTGGATGGATTGGGATGTTGGGTGTACATAGATGACGTGTATTTCACCGATGATGATGAGGAGGAACACTTGGACCGGCTGGAAAAAGTGGTGACGCGTCTGACTGAGGCAGGGCTGAAGCTCAATTTGAAGAAATGCCAGATGGCGAAATTTGAGGTTACATATCTTGGGTTTCACGTAGGAACTGACCTTGGGTTGTCAGAAGATTTTCTGGACAAAGTGAGCAAGATCCAACCACCCGAGACAGTGAAGGATCTCCAGCGGGTCTTGGGCTTGTGCAACTACGTGAGAAATCACGTGGAAGGATATCAGAGGTGGGCGAGGCCTTTGTATCAGAAGTTGAGGCAACCAGTTGAGCAAGAGGATGCACCAGTTGACGGGGGGAAGCGAAAACCAACCGGAAAGCACAAGAAGGAAAAGTTGGCGTGGGATTGGACAGTCGAGGATCAAACCAACTTGAAGAATTTGGTGAAGGCGGTTGGAGGAGCTGTAAAATTGGAACCTCGGAGCCTGGACAGCCGCCTAGAGGCGACCATTTTCTGTGAAGAACGGGATGCAGTGGTGGTTGTTAAGAATGAAGGAGCAGGGTTGGTGGCGCTGTGGAGTTATGTATTGTCTTCTGTGGAGTGCAAATACATGATACAAGAAAAAGAGCTGGCGATACTGGCACGATATTGGCCAAGATTGAAAGAGGTGGCTCAAGGCCAGGAGATCAGGGTCATAACCCAGAGTCTGGTGCATAGACAGCTAAAGAAGGAGACGGTGGAGAGTACCAAAGCCACGAACACTCGTTGGGCAAGATGGGAGGATATGCTCCTAGACCCCGATCTGGAGATAGGTCCAGTAGGACCAGGATGGAAGCGGAAGAAACTTCCCGCTCCAAAACCAAGCGTGGTGTGGCAGGTGTGTACAGATGGTTCAATGAAGGGCCGGGACGATCAGGCCCACTGGGGTTACATACTGTGGAACTTGGAGACTGGAAAGGAGGTTTTCCGCTCTAAAGGAAGGGTGCCGGGAACGGCACAGACGGGAGAAGTGACCGCAGTATTGGAAGCTCTGGTGGAGTTGGAGAGACGAAGGATCAAAAGGGCTAGGATAGTATCTGATAGTTACTATTGTGTGCGGGCTCTGAATGAGGACTTGGAGATTTGGCTCGAAAATGGATTCGAGGGAGCCAAAAGGAAGCAGGTGGCACATAGAGAGGTCTGGATGAAAATCGCCGAACTACGTATGAACATGGAGTTAGAAGTGGTACACAAAAGGCGCATACAACGCAGGGGGTGCACTGGGAGGGCAACGCGGAGGTCGACCGCTTTGTCCAAGCACGGAGAGTGACAATCGTAGGGTCTGGTGAGTGGGAACAGACTGATAAAGGAAAACTTGTTCCAGAAGAGTGTGTAGAGGAGGTCACGCTCGCAGTTCATGGGGACATTGGACATGCGGGGGTGACACCTACACGCAGAGAGTTGGTTAAGTTGGGATTCTGGATACCTGAACAACGTGTGAGACAAGTCCTGCATAGTTGTACGACGTGTGGGAAATATAATCCAGGTCGTAGAGGGCGCAGGACGGAAGGCTTGCAGACAATCAAGAGTGAAATACCGTGGGGGTCTTTGTGTATGGACATGGCAGGACCCCTGGGGGTTACAGGCAAGAGAGGGGAGAAGTATTTGGTGGTGCTGGTGGATTCGAAATCAGGATATGTGCTAGTAAAACCGGTGAGGAGGCTCACCGCATCAAGTACGGTCTCCATGTTAGAGCAGGCCTGTAGCGCTCTTGGGATCCCGGGGGAGCTCCGAACAGACAACGGGACTCATTTCAAAAATGCCGTTGTAGACCAATGGTGCCGGACGCATGGGGTGCGGAGGGTTTATTCGCCACCCTATACTCCTCAGGCGAATGGGGTGGTGGAACGCACGATTGCTTTAGTCAAAGGATGGATTGCTAAAAACTCGAACAACAAGGAGTGGAGCACCAGAGCGGTCGAGTTGGGAGCTGCTTTAAATGATAGAACCCGGGAGGGTAGGCCGTCTCCCGCACAGGAACTGTATGGGAGGCCATATGTGACAACGGAAACAGGGAGGCAGGCGAGCGGGCTGTCGTTGAGTCCTGACTCAAGCTGTCCTTTCTCCGTAGGTCAAGAAGTCTGGATCCGAGCCAGGACAAGGCCGGAAGGTGTGGCAGTTTACCCGAAGTTCGAGAAACAAGACAAGGTAGTGGAAGTGTTGGATTGCAACACAGTGCGGCTTAGAGACACGGGTATTCAGGGGGTGGAGCAACTTAAGCCAACGGCCAGAGGATAAACCAGAGGTGGAGATAACGATGGCTACACGCATTTTAGACTTGCCAGCCTGGATAAAAGTAGCTAATATCCGAGGGCTGGTTATCACGAGAAGAGGACAGAATCAGATATGGGCAGGGAAAGCCCTTAAGAAATTGGAGTTAGCCAAGAAAGGCTATGTCGGAGAATTGGAACTGGAACCCATCATTTGGGGGAAGTTGCAAGATGGGGCCTGTTCATGCTGTGGGGGGTTCATAGGGATCCCCATTGCATGGCAGGGGTCCGGTGACGCGCGCCCCCATAAGATAGAGGGGAGGCACAACGATCTTCGTTACGGGTTGGATGGAAAATCTCCAAACCCAGTGAAGGTTATGGATGTGGTTATCTGCGCATCTTGCCGGATTGAGTATTTGGCTCGTCTTAAGATAATAACGCAGTGGGATCTCAGGGGAGAAGCTCAGGAAGGTTACAAGGGGTGCGGTTGTCGGTGGACAGGGGTCAGTGTCCGACGATGTGCCCTGTGTGATCTGGCAACCCAGGCAGGGCGAATAGTGGACCAGGGTGCAGCAGAGGGGTGGCAGGTGAGGAAATTTGTCAATCCTCTGCTTCGGTTGGACACAGGGTCAGGGGACCCTGGGCTTTGGCAAGCTGGAGGTAGAGGCCACGGGGTCGGAGTTTTGGACACATCTGAACGGAGCGTGGCATCAGCTCCGCCAATGGAGCGGGAGTGCAATGTGTATGATGCGACGCTGTGGAAAGATGTTCTACAGGAGGGATGGCCATATAATCAATTAAGAGAGATGACTTCATTGGCTGTGGGACGGGGGTATCAAGGATGCCACGATAAGGTGTATCGACAGTTCAGGATATATAGAGAGCCCGAGGAAGATCTTGATGAGAGCCGCAATTTGGCGGAGCTGTCTGAAACATATCGAGAAATGGCGATAGCCGGGGGATGGGTCGGTCCTTGGGAATTGGTGACGTGGGGCTCAATTGCACGAGAGATGGTGGGCGACGCCAGCCTGCCATGGTCTAGAACTACGGTAGGCATACCGACGGAGCATGGGCGTCATCGGTGTCCTTTGCACTATTATATGACTCGGCTGGATGGATGGGGGAATTATAACTCTGAAGCAAGGGAGAAGTCCTTCAACTGCAGGGTCACGCCGGAAGTAGAGCATAGAGATGGAGCGATTCAGTCCCCAGGCTCGTTCACTCAACGAGCTTCGGTTCCGCTTTTTCCAGATGAGGTGTATTATGTGGAGGTGAAGCTGAAGGCCGTAATTGTTCCCTACAATGGGGTTTATTCTCTGTGCCTGCAGGTTAAACCCACGTACGAGGTCCAGAGCAATGATGACTGCTCTGGGAACGATTATGGAGGGGTTGCTGGCAGGAGAAGGAAGTGGCACGGGTTCGTCAGCAAGTTCCGCCTGCTTAAGGGGAAAAACTAGCTTTTACCAGCCAAAGCCGCGTCCCCTCCCCCAGGCTTCGGTCGGGACGTGGAACAGATGGGTTTGGGATCATTATAATGAGGCAGCTTTGGGGAACAGGTTTGATTTAGATATAAAGAGCCCGTACAAATTATATCCTATGCAGCAGTACGTTTATTGGGTTCAAAATTCTCATATACCGATCGCCATTCGTATGGTGGAGATAGTTAATTTGTCATGTATTTGGAACACCTCACTGGAAAGCCAAAAAGAGCCGGAAACAAGGGATCCTTCATGGGGGTGGGCCTGTGTGGGGACCACACAACCAATGATATATGTGGAGGTTCAGGTAGCCGGATATACGGTGTGGTGCAATCATGAAGGTTTTCGGAAGTTTTGGACAGTTCTGAGAGCCATCAAATACCCAGGGGTAGAACTGGTTATGGATGACTATACGGAGCAGGGTCCATATGAGTGGGATTTCGGGGGGAAGCAATGGGAAGATCCCTGGAATTGGATGGCAGAAATGCTGATCATACATGGCCGGGACAAAGCAGGAGATCTAATTCCGAGGGCATGGGTCATGAAGGGTGCAGAAGACTGGGAATTGATGATGGCCTTTCTGAAGGAGAGGAATGAGCAGGAGGAGGAGAGGCGCCAGCGTAGGAAGAAGATGTACCAGGTTAGGAGAAAGGCGCGCAGAGGATGGAGGGAACGGCGTGAGGAGGAGCAGGAGAAGTACAGGGGAACCTGGTTGAGGAGTATCTTGTTCGCATGAGGATTTATGTAGGGGAGAGTCAACTCACTGTATAAAAGGGTGTATGTGCAAAAGGCATGGAATAACCGTTTTGTTTTTGTTTTGATTTGTTTATTTTTGTGCTGCAGAGTAGAGGAGATGGCCAAAGTAGAGGTTAAAGCGGGGGACGTCCGGGGCCGACCGATGCGGACCGTGGGGGCAGTTGCATTGGGGCTGCTGGGGAGTTCCATCATCTTGGCGATCCTATATCATTACGGGGACTCATTCTGGGAGGCTGAGCATGTCCGAGTGAGTTACCAAACTACCATAGAGTTCAATCAGACTTGTTGGAAGGCAGAGAGAAGGACGATTAGTCTCCCTAAACTTCGACAGTGGGGGAAAGGCTTGGGACCTGATAATCTCACCGCAATTTTAAGATTGTGGAATGCTACCCAACAGGAAGTGTCCTGTAGAGAGTGGTTGGGGGTTCTGAACGAAACACAAGAAGGGGTCAACAATACCTTATATGACTGGGCAGTGAGGGGAAACCCTAATACCCCTGGAGGGGGTATGGTGGAAGCAGTAGAGATCCAGTCCCATGAGTTATTGTTGCACTGGGTGGTGTTAATAGAGGAAGAGACTCGTGAGGCCCAGAGTAATTGGGTGCAGGTTGATGGTCAGGAGCCCAAGCGATATTATAGCCAACTTTGTGTGCCTCTACAATCTAACCTGAGGGTGAGGTACTGGGAGAATGAGGTGGCACATGTAGCAACATCACATGAACGTCGATGTCATGAGGTGATGCTGAAACCTGAGGTGTTTTGGGGGATGGTCAAGCTGTGGTGTAAGCATGATAGGCAGGGTCTGGATGGAAATGAGGAGATCCGGGGTGTGTATGACCAGGCTGTGCTTAACCTAACTGGGGATCAGGGCTCAAATACGACATCGGGGGAGGAGCTGTTGGGGTCAACAGCAGTATAAGTCAGAGAGAGCGGAGTGATTGGCTGGGCAGGTTGGAGTTCATACGATATGCATTGTGCTACATGGGTGGACAGGGTAAGGTGTGTGACGAAGGGTGGAGGCCACACAAGGTGGGCAAAGCGTCCAGAGAACTGAAGAGATGGTGTCTGAAGGAGAAACTCTTGAAGTTGGATGGATGTTTATGGAATCTGGGGATGGGAGTGTGCAGTAATAAGACTCAAGTGGGGCAGGCATATTTGGTTCTGAGCCCAGCAAGTGAGGGAAGACATCGGTGGGGTAAGATGCGGTTTGATACCGCGTCATATGATGAGTGGTTGAACGAGACTTTGCCATGGCTGTGGAAAAAGACTGTCACACATTTCTATACTGAGTTTAGGTCAGATGTCTATCCTACAGCTGCGGGGTTGTATGGACCATATTACACTGAGATGTACGTTCAGAGGATGCCTGCCCCGGAGGATCTGTGGTCAGCACCCAAGAATGATTTTGCTAAGATTGATGAGTGTGCGCTTGGGAGGTTGTATAAGGACCTTCATCAGACAGACGCAGCAGTGGGCCCAGGGACTAGTTATGATTGGACCTCACCTCGGTGTGAGATTGTGCAGATTGGCATATGGGATACGGGATATTGGACCTACAATTGTACTAACTTGATGAGGTATAAGACATTAAAAGGGGCATTGGTAGCATCCATGCAGATCTTTTACAGGGATCATGGGAAGACCTGGTGGGGATTACAGGAGAACGAGGTGGTGGCTTGGGTGGTGCCATGTCTCAATTTGTCAAGTAATTACTGGGTTAGGTATCAATATTTAGCCTCAATATATTCTATTGGTAGTGGGATGTATGAATGGTATGCATGGACTGGGCTGAGGCCACCGATGGTTCTTACACCTCGTCCGTGGAAGATGGTGTGCGACAAAAGCAACACCTCATGTGATGTCAGGTTGGCTCGTAGAGATTGTGGGGAACTGCAAGGATGGGAGGATAGATGTGCTTCGTGGTATCATAATGAATATGGTACTTATGAGCAAGGGGCGACTTGGGTGAAGAAGGGTGAGATCTGGCATAGGCATGCGAACATCTCAGGAGGGTGCACCCACGTGATCCTAGGACAGGTGGCGGGAAGAAAGATTAAGAGTCGGATATGGGTCCCATTTGTTAAGGAGCCTGAGATGTATCGGATGGAGGGTCATGCATTCCGCAAAGCTCTATGTGAAGGGGGAGAGGTGAGAGGGTTCGAGTGGGTGGGACCCAATGGCATCTATGGAAAGGGGATATGTATCTCTCCAAAGGAGCATTGGATACAGTGTGATTCTAATGACTGCACGGTGGCGGAGCTGTGGGGTCGAACTGTGAAGGAGGTTTTTGTGGAAGGGTCCGCAGTCGTCGTGGGGAAAATTGAAGAGGGAATGGGTATGATGAAAGATTGGGCGAAGTATGTGCTAGAGTTAGTAGCACCATATGTGTTGATGTGCTGCGGAACTATCATTGGGATTGTCATGATGGGTTGCGTGTTAAGATATGGTGTGGGAGCGGTATGTCGCATGAGATGTAAGAGGAGAAAGGAGGGTAGGTATTTTCCCCCTCTGAAGCGGGAAGATTTACTTCTTCTTCTCAGGGAGGAGGGTACAACCCGTATGTAAATAGCGGTGCAGCTACGCTTTGCTTGCTTTTATTTTAGATATTAGGCGGTTCGGAGCTCGAACCTTATAGCAATGGCTTTGCTTCAAGCATGTGGCTGAGCTTGGCATAAGGAGTAGAAGGATTATGACTAGGGGGGGTCCTCTGTTTTCTCACACAGTTAATCAGGTGGACATGGAGTTACCAAGATCTAGCAATGAAGGGGTAGTTACAGCTCCTACTATGACAACTGGGCCTCCTTCGGGAGGGTCAAGTACTGGGCCGCGGCTCCCCTGGGTTTCTCAAGGGGGGCTATGGAATAACGCCACTCCAGTTGGGGACATGATGCCGATTTATGGATCAAGCATGGTGAGTGTTGCAGAGTTTGTTCTCATCGAACTGATCTGGTTGCTATACTGCTGTACTGGTTCTTGGAGTCTTAACTTGGTCTTAAGAGTGTTGTGTTTGGTGGAAGGGTTGGTGCATGTAATAGTGCAGAACATAATGCGTAAGAAGGCATTCCTCACTACGGCCTGGTTTGCGGTTCACGTGCTAGGGCGTGTGGCAGTGGATAGGACACGGGCGGGACTGGTTAAAGGCTGTAGCATGCTGATATGGCTGGTGTTGGATTTTATGTCAGTGTGTCAGCCCCGCCTGTGTTGGGTAAGGGCGTTGGTGGAGACCATGATGGTGCTGGGTTTCGTGGTGTATGTGGCTTCTTTGGTAAAAAAGTTAAAAGTCACCCAGTCCTTACGGCCATGGGCAAGGAAGTTGGCGATGCTGGGAGGTTGGGTTTTAGTCTGGGCAGTGATTAATGCATTAGCAGCAGCTGAAACAATTTCCGGAATAGTGGTGGTGATGTGGTGTATGATGTATCAGTTTGTGTCTCCACCACCAGAGTCCCTGCCCCCCTGGCCGGCCGGGCCAACTATTGCGTTCGAATCTCCATTCTGGGTTGGGAGAACTATGCAGAGGCGAAATCCAATAGTGGGGATAGTACGTCCCACTATGATAGCATGTCAAGTTGAGGAGGAGAGGAATGTGGAGGAAGAAGGAAGGCTGGAGCAGGTTGTGACAGCTAGGAGGGTGAAGTTTGGAGAAGTGGGTTAGACGAGGTCATAAACAGGTGATGGAGTTAGTTAGGATGCTTTGCTTAAAGTTTGATTTAAGAGGAGGAGGGTTACTAGGAAGGATTTTACCCGGTTGAGTGAGGACGTTATATAGGGGAGGGTTGCGATGGTTTGTTATTTTTGGGGGTGAGCTCTGGAGTGACTGGAAATTCCTGGTGTGTTCGGAGACCCTCTGAAGATAGTGAGAGGTATAAGTTAGAGATGGGAATTAGGTAGGGAACCGGGTAGGTCTTGACTGGGGTCCTTCTCTTCTATTTTATATATTATGTTTGTTTTCTATGTATATCAGTACATTCACATGGTTCAATTTATACCAGTGGGGGGGTGTTGTGGGAAAGTAATAACTTTATGTGTGCTGTCATCTTAGGGAAGCTGCTGCAGCATGTGCCAACGGGCGGGTCAATTGGCAGGCACCCTGTGGATTGCTGAGTCCGGGGCATGGTGTGGGAGTTGTTTTAACCGTTTCTTGGCAGGACGTGAGGAGACCCTGTGGGGAGTCGTAAGGTTTCCAGGGACGGCGGAGAGAGATCCACCAGGGGTGGACTTGCTGATGGAGTTGGAGGCCAACGCTTTGCTGGTGTACAATTCCGTTTACCAGGCTGGTTCCGGACGGGGTTGAGAGTGTTTCCCTCCAGGTGCGTTCCGGGGAGGCATCTATCGGCCGGTCATGGTGAAGTGGTGGCGCCTGCCAGAGTTAAAGGATATATACACGGTGCATTTGCCCAGCGGGACAATGATCAAGTTCGGGAAGGGAGACCGACCATCGCTAGCCAATCGTGATGGTCCAAGGGCACCGGGGGTGTTTTCAACCCCTGTACCCGTAGGAGGAGAGAGAGTCGGAGTTGGAAACATCCCTCCGGGCACATCTGATATGCCGCGACGGCAGTCAGGGTATGGGGAGAGGGGGAGCATGCCGGAGGTCATACTGTGGCGGCCACCATCTCTTCCCATCTCTTGGCGGGATTGGGATAGAGAGATACGCCCACATCCCCTTGTTGCGAGGAGGGGCATACCAGAGGTCATACTGAGGCGGCCGCCACCTCTTCCCATTCCATGGAGGGATCGTTCTATGGAGATACGCCCGTATCCCCCTGCTGGGAGAAGGGAGCGAGTGGAGTCTGAGGGTAAAGGAGTTGTGGAGAGTGTTGCGGAGACCGCCCCTCGGTCTCCCGCGGGGCTGCCTCCGTCTCCCTGCTCTTCTAAAGGCAGTTCTCAAGTGTCAGTGGGTCCGCCAACGGGAGTGGAGAGCACCCCGCAATCTCCTACGGGAGAATCCCAGACTCCAGTCCCTTCTCCTAGTTCATATGGTTCCAGTTTTTACAGGCCGGCGAGTCCTAGGGAGGAATCTAGGAGTTACACCCCTACATCTCCTCCTATGGAGTCTTCACCCGCGACGCCTGACTCTGATTCATTGCCAGGTTACAGGGTGCAGGTTACAGAAGATATCCTTGATCTTCTGGAGCCGACTTCTCCGTCAAGACCATCACCAGTGGGGACGCGAAGTGATACATCTACATCATCAGAGGGGACGGCGGCACAGGAAGTGAGCCAGGGCTCTGGCTCTGCCTCACAGGTGTGCCCGGTACGGGGTCTGGAGATGTTTGAAGGTTTTACGGTTGAGGAGTATAAGATGTTGGTTGGATATCTGATTAGGGGGCCAGGAGAGGATGAAGCATTGTAGACTGGGGGCGAAGGCAGGATAATTGGCGAAGCATTGCAGGCGAGCAATTTTAGGCATAAGGGCGCTAAGAATTTTAAGTTTAAAAGTGTTATACTATGTAAGGTTTATTAGTAATTTAGAGTAATTTGAGTGTGCAAAGTTTTAAATCAATGATATTTAACATGGAGTATTCAGAGACTCTATCCAGGCACGTTTAGCAATTGAGTGTTCAAAGGAGTCAGTAGGTGGGTTCGAGGCGAGTGGTCGAATCCGTGGAGAGGGTGTGAAAATGTGTACGGTACGCCCACATCCCCTCGAACCCCAGAAGTGATTTTGGGTCATATACCCTACAAGCAACGTGCACAGTCAGCGGAGGAATGAGGTCATCTGAGACACTCTGGGGTTGCTTAAAGAAGCAGTAGCCGAATTGCATGAAGAAAAGGAGAAGTTAGGGGGTATTGCATTATGGGCACACGCACGGAGTTAGGGATAGACACGCGGTGTGTGGCAATAGGCATGCGTCTATCACGTATCCTGTCAGCTATCCGGCATTCATCCTGCATGATCAATACATGACACGGTGTTGGTCAATAAGTGGATATTAAGTAAGTTCTGTGTCCTGTTTGGAAGCAAGTCGGGGGAAATAGGAAGTGCTGGGGAGTCAAGATAATGATTAAGGGAAATGATTCGGCGAAAATCTAATATAAAAGACAGGGGAGATTTTCAGTCGGGGTCTATCGTACCTTTGCGAGCAGATGCTACGGCCGATTGAACTACAAACCAATCCACGGACCAAAACAGCCAGCCTAAGACAGCCACGGAGCAATCCCTGACCGAGAGACAGTTTGACTTTGACGGGTAGGAAACTTTCTAACCCAGGTATAGAATGTAGTCCGTTTAGGACCATCTGTGGTTATCACAGAAAACAGTTAGATGGATTCATCTCTGCCTCAGGAAAGGAAGTGGGTTTTTAACTGTTAAATGATATTATCTGCCTGTTGGTTAGCGGCTAAGAGGAAGTTTAATGTGGTTTAGCGGTGTTAAGCGCGCTATGGTTAAGCGAAGCCGTTTTGTCTTAAAACAGGAAATATATAATATGATGGAAAAAAGATAATTTAATTTAGGAAACTACAATTTGTAACAAATATTGTATAATAAATCGCCTAAGATGAGGTGGTTTATTATTAGATATATAATTAGAATCATACTCTGCATTTATGGGAGTGGGTTTTTCTATGAGTAAAAAACCTAGGGTAGATTATTCTATTCAGAGAAAATGGTTTAAATAAATATCCTCATTTAAAATAAATGCATTCATATAGAGTACAATTATAAAGGAATAGATTATATTTGGTTAAAAGCATTAGAAATAAGTTTGTGTCACAACTGCACACCGCACGGTTAATGTGTCATGCACTGTCATCCATGAAAAAGGGTTTAAATAAATTTCTTTATTTAAAGTAAATACATTTAAATAATACACAATTATAGGAGAGATTAATGTATTATTCAGAAATTTAAGAATACATTTATCTCATATTCACACACCTTGTTTAGTGAATGGATAATATTTATTTTTGTTGAACCATGTAAGGTCTGTTTGTCTAGAACCAACTAAAACGAATTTCTTTATTTAAAGTAAATACATTTAAATAATATACAATTATAGGAGAGATTAATGTATTATTCAGAAATTTAAGAATACATTTATCTCATATTCACACACCTTGCTTTAGTGAATGGATAATATTTATTTTTGTTGAACCATGTAAGGTCTGTTTGTCTAGAACCAACTAAAACGAATTTCTTTATTTAAAGTAAATACATTTAAATAATATACAATTATAGGAGAGATTAATGTATTATTCAGAAAGTTAAGAATACATTTATCTCATATTCACACACCTTGTTTAGTGAATGGATAATATTTATTTTTGTTGAACCATGTAAGGTCTGTTTGTCTAGAACCAACTAAAACGAATTTCTTTATTTAAAGTAAATACATTTAAATAATATACAATTATAGGAGAGATTAATGTATTATTCAGAAAGTTAAGAATACATTTATCTCATATTCACACACCTTGTTTAGTGAATGGATAATATTTATTTTTGTTGAACCATGTAAGGTCTGTTTGTCTAGAACCAACTAAAACGAATTTCTTTATTTAAAGTAAATACATTTAAATAATATACAATTATAGGAGAGATTAATGTATTATTCAGAAATTTAAGAATACATTTATCTCATATTCACACACCTTGCTTTAGTGAATGGATAATATTTATTTTGTTGAACCATGTAAGGTCTGTTTGGCTAGAACCATCTTAAATAAATTTCTTTATTTAAAGTAAATACATTTAAATAATATACAATTATAGGAGAGATTAATGTATTATTCAGAAATTTAAGAATACATTTATCTCATATTCACACACCTTGTTTTAGTGAAGGGGTAGTAATTATTTTAGTAGTGACATGTGATGTCTTGTATGTTGAATGCATTTAAGATAGTTTCCTCGTTTAAACTTGAAGGCCTTTATATTATAATACATTTATAAGAGAATATATTTACGTAACGAGGGAGAGAGCATTTTCCCTCTTTTAAGGAACTGAGCCCGGAAGACTTGAACCGTTGCAAACCACAATAGGTCTCCATGCGCCGGAACGGAGGAGAGATTAGAGTAAGTGAAACCATGACCAGTGTGTTGAATGGCGATGCATGATGCAAGGTGTATTAGGAGTAGGCAGTTCAGGGAGCTTTAGGGGTGATGAATACGAAGTGTTATGTAATTCAATTGTGTAATAAAGGTTGTTTCATGCTGAACTGGAAGGTTAATCTACACACAGAGAAATAGGGGTATCATTTCTGTACTCAAAGGTCCATTTGTCATAAAAGTACCCTGTACGTTACGGAAATGGTCCTCATGGTGACAACTGTGGACCTTTGTCTAATTTTAAAGGTACAAAATCATTGCTGGCCACATAAGGTACATAGTTGTACTTTTAACAAGCAGGGATAGGATTCTACAGCAGGCAATGCTGTTTTAATTTTAGAAAGAAAGAAAGAACTGATCTTATTTTAATATCTAATTTAATTTCTAATCTAACTAATAGGCTAATAGGCTATAATCAGATTTAGGCATACAAACCAAGGGATGTTATCCGCCGTTTATTTTTCCATAGACATGCTGATGAAGGGCAAACCAAGCGATTCAGCTATATTTCGAATCAGGAGAGACCATAATAACATTTCATTCAAACAAAAAAAGTGATTATATTTCTTTTTGATATAGCCTATATATATTTTCTTTTTTATTTATTTTTTTGGTCTGAGTGAAATGTTCTATGGTCTCGAATATAGCTGAATTGCTTGATTTGACCAAATAAAACTATTTTATACGTTTTTTTATGGAATCGAAAAATAAATGGCGAGTGAAATCCCTTTGCAGGAAGCGGGCGTGACTCTAGCAGTGATATACGATTTTACAGCAGAGCCGTTTTAATGTGGGCTCTACCGGGTTAATAAGGCACTTTTATAAGTTTAGAAAAAAATTTAGACGGTCAAAGTAACCAGTTAGATTACCCCTGTGTGCTTTGTTGATCAAAACAACAGCTATTTAGAAATCTGCGTTTCGTTTTCGGAGATCAGAGAGAACCAGAAGCAGCCATTCGCCTCGCTCTCGCAGCCACAGCACACCTCTTTCCGAATGAAGTTCGGCTTTCTTCGGCCCGTAAGGCACTCTGGGTATTAACTCTCGTTACTGCCACTGCGAGACCCGAACCCCATTTTGTCCCCAGACATGAAAGGGGTAACATGGCGGAGCCTCCCGTTTTGTTCAGTTTGGCGCTTCTTCCTCCTTTGTTGTCCAGCCTTTCCACGGATAAACTAATAGAAATAATTGTTGAAGCTGGGATACAAGTTTCAGAAGAAGAGGCAAGGAGATTCAGGGGTAAGTAACCAGTCTTATCGTTTGTAATTAAAGTTACTGTAACTGCTACATAACGTTAACGCTACTAGCCTAACTAGTGTCCAGAAACTTTTCCCCATAGTGATTTTGTTCATTTTAACGTTAATCAAGTACATTAAGTATGCATTACTCCCAATTGTATTGATTTCAACTGCTTTGTTCGGTAATTTATCCTATTTGAATGTATTTTTTTTAGAGAATGACGTCTATGATTCATTTTGCTGCTTGTATAAACCTCTCGAATGGCCAGAAAATACGGAATAAAGCAGTTTCACGTTAAGAACACTTGAATAAAATGGCACCGTTAGCGCCAAAATGCCTTTGTTCGTTTTGGCTGTTTTCTCTCGCGACCTGGTTCTTTGTTTATTTCTGCCGCGAGCAGGCAGTAGGCTTTAGGCTCCAGTAACACATCAATACTGGAGTAGCATGCTAATTTATTATGTTTAAAACGTGATTTAGCTCTTTACAGCATTCCAATTTATTTCGGGGTTGACTGGTAACGTTAGTTGACTGATTTGCTTTTAATTACTGTACTTTGGGGTGTGTGTGTGTGTGTGTGTGTCCGCGCCCGGCGTGTGTGACAGTGGATGCTAGGTGGGCGGATCGATCCCAGAAATATCGATACTACCATACTATGTCTCGTTTTGAATATGGATACTAGCACTAGATGCTAGATGTACCCAGTCTTTTATGTAGGACTATTTTAAGTGCTACATAAATTCATTTAGATCAGATTTAGCCTATTGATTATGCATTCATTCACCTCATAAACCATGACACACTGCTCTCCCCTACACGAAAGCAGAAAAGCAGCAGCGTTTAAAGTCAAGCTGAAATGCTAAGCACATTCTTCTGATTTGCTTTGTAGTTTCCCTCAGAGGGTAACATTTACTTTCTGTGTCCAGCGCCTGTCTGTGTGTCCAGTGCCTATCGTGTGTGTCCAGGGCCTGTCTGGCCTTTCTGTGTCCTGTCTGGCATGTCTGTGATCAGTTTGACATGTAAGTACTGGAATACCTGGACCTGCCTGTTATGTGGGGACTGGGGAGGTGTTTAAATAGCTTTAAATAAATAAGAAAATAAATACGTTTGCGATTTTTGGCATATTAAACAACATATTTGATACATAATAATTACTTTAAATCAGACATGCATATATATGCATGCATATGTCTGATTTAGTGATGATGATGATGGAGTGAAATAATCTGTGTGTGTGTAACAGCCTGGAAATGCTTGAATTTGACTTTGACGTGTATGACGGTGTATGAACCCTGTTAAACAATAGTTTCACTTTGTCAAACCAAGTGATTCATCTATATTTAGAATCAGGAGAGACCATGTAATATTTCACTCAAGACACCCCACCCATGCATTTGTTTGTGTGTTTACATTTGTCCCACACATTTGTTGTCATTTTGTCTCAGAGAATGAAGTGGATGGAGAAACGGTGGATTGTGGACTCACTGACGCCATGGTTGGATTCCTCTTCTGTGGTTCCTTCAAAAAGCAAATAAAATTCAAAAAGTTTGTGCAGAAATACAAGGAGGGTGAGACCATCATTGCATTAGAGCCAATACCAATTCAGCCTGTGGAGGCCCCCCAAGCTCAGCATTCAACTGGTCCAAGGCAAGTGCATCTCCATAAGAGGCAGTTGTGTTTATGTGCTGCTTAAAGGGATACGCCAACATTTTGAGAGATACTAGAATGTAGATGCCTCTATCTTCACTTTGCATTCATTATAATGTGAGATATACAGCCCTCACTGCTAGTAGCTTAGCGCTACAATTAGGGCTATGGGTTCAAATTTCATGAATCGATTAGAGTCAGATTCACAAGGTTCTGTATAGATTAATCCTGATTTGATTCTGATTCGGTTAGTGATACTGAAACATGTTTTTTGAGCTGTAACCAGAATAACATGACTGTCCAGTTATGTAACATCAATACGGGTATTAATATTGATATTTGACAGTAGGAAGTATATTTCCGGACTCATTCCTGCGGTGCTCTATATCGCGATTATGGCAAAGGGCGAATCTTGCAAAAATGTTGCTGGATCCCTTTAACAACATAAAAATTAATCAATATTAATGTTTTATTATAGTGATAGTCAGTTCATAATAGGAGAGTACTCGAATATTGAAATTACTTAAAATGCCCATCCCAAGTAAATATTTTGTGAAAGCATCAATGGTCATCCCTACAATATCCAGGGTTCACACATTCATGGAAAACCTGGAAAAGTCACTGGATTTCAAAATCTATTTTTCCAGCCCTGCACAAGTCATTGAAATCATTGGAAGTTTTGGAGAAGTCGTGGAATTAATAAAATTATTGACGGTTTTGATAAAGTCATGGAATTCACCTCTTTATATTGCTAGCTAGGTAGTAAGACCCACCAATCATATTGGTCTCAAGTTTTTGGCATAAGAAGAGATAGATTTCAGGGATGCAAACAAACAACTAGTCACCTTTAGGTGACAGTCACCAAAATAGGCCAATCAAGTGAATGTTTTTTGAAGTTTTGTTTCCCCCCTCGTACCTGTCACCTTCTTCACTCTCGAGGAGTATGCATCCCTGAGATTTGATTGTCAATATTGCCAAGTTTCCATTGAGCAGAAAGAACAGGCCTGTCTCGTGAAATCATTTCTACTACAGGGTGCATGCTTTTCTCAATCTTTTTCAAATTTGGTTCAGTTTATAGTTGATCAGACTTCCATGTATTGTGGCTTTCACTGTTCAATAGCCTGTAATAGAGCTCAACAGTCATGTGACTTTTCTTGCCCCAGAAGTTAATTCCCCATTCATTTTCTCCATAGGCATTTAGAAAAATCCTTATAATGAGTTTTATGGCTTGAACCAAGCCAACCAGTCTTCCAGAGAATCGTGTGTGACCAGAAAACATTTCACTTTCAGCAAAAACAAAAAATAAATGCGGCGAAAAAAATTATATCTTTTCCCCTGCACTTATTTTTTGTTTTTTGCTGAAAGTGAAATGTTTTCTGGTCTTTCACGATTCTCTGGAAGACTGGTTGGCTTGGTTCAAGCCTTAAAACTCGTTATATATACGGATCTTTCAAAATGTCTATGGAGAAAATGAATTTCTGGGGCAAGAAAAGTCACATGACTGTTGAGCTCTATTGGGAAACACTGTCTTGTTGCATTGCAGTGGTGATCCAGCCCGCAGGAGACTACCGGCTGTGATTGTTGTTCCAACCTTTCCCTATGATGTCCAGATGAGGCTTGATGCCAAAGACCCATGTCACAAAGTGCCAAACATACACAACAAAATAACCAGAGTGCTGTTTGAAATGATGGCAGCTTACAACCTGTAAGTATAACTGCAGACCTGCCAACCTGCACACATTTTTCGCACCATGCATGCATTTTGGCATCAAAGTACGCTGGTACGATTTGTCAGTTAAAACTACGCAAAACGGCGTTGATGCCTGTGAACTCAATGGTGCGCATGCAATATCTAAGCGTCTCCTGTGTCGTGAATCCTACTTCACCCTGTGCTGTGGCAATAATCTGACCAATTGACAAAAGGAATGAGTAGCCAATCAGAGGCAGAGGAGGGCGGGTCATGACTTTGCCTTCAACTTCTGCTACTACAACTTTACTACTTGTGGCTTTCATAGATTGTTAAATGATCTTGAGGTTGATTTGGAGTATGTTGCTGCCTTTTGGGCTAGGTATCCAACCAATGCAGAGTATGTTCAAGTTGCCAAGGCACTGATCGTGAAATACCCTTTCCTGAGAGATACGGAGGGGAATGGCTATGTAAGTTTTTCTTTTTTTCTTTTCAATCTTCAGTGATATCTGTATGTACTGTATATATTTTTGCACTGGCTATTGTTACTTACTTGCTGGCATATGAAAAATTGTCAAATCTCAAATGTGTTTAATTTTTTCTAGCACACCTGGCACATGTCCCTAAAGCGGAAATTTAAAGCAGAACGTGCACCACTGGTCGGCGACAGTGAAGTCAGAAAGCTGAAAGAGAAGTTTGGGCACAAAAAGAAGCCCAAAGTCCCCACTACATCTGGGAGTTTGTGTCGACGGGCAGCTAATCAAACATTTGTAAGTCCTTTGCCGTATGCATAGTTCTCAATGTTTTAATCAGTTTTACTTTTTTCTTTTTCTATACTCCACTCCCATCCTTCCACTGACTAATGATTAATGCAGTTCAGTGGACTTTTTTTTAATCCAAACCACCTTATAGACTTTTGGCATGTATGTTATCTGTCACTATCTGAGCATTATCTAATAATTGATTACATTCAAATAGCGCTTTTCCAAGTATCTTAAGTGCTTTACATATCGGGGGGGGGGGGGGGGTAACAACTCATCCACCATCTGTATCTATGCTTTTGCCAAAGGAAATGCCAGTTGGGGAGGATTCAACGTCTGTCGAGGCCCATGTGAACGTGCTGCAAAATGAGTATCGGAAGACGCATCCAGACATCCTGACTGTGAAAGATCGCATGGTGCGAACGTTCTCCTGGAGACGCCGTGAAATCATCGAAGGGATGTCCGTGGAGGATGTACTCAAAAAATACCCATTCTTAAGGACGCCTGCTGGAGTAAGTATGGTGAAAACACCTGAATGTTACAGGGGAGCATTATCAATCTGTCAGGGGTCATTAACTATATTTGGCCTATGGCAGGGTCCAAAATTATTAAATTACATGTTAACACTTTTATTTTTACCTTTATTTATATAGGAAGGCCCTTGAGAGCAAGCTCTCATTATATAAATATATATTTTTTTTATATACGGTAATAAATCTAAACATTTTCTAAATTCATTAGTATTCTCCGGGTCGGATAGGAAGCACCCACAGGCAGCTAGTTGACGATCCATGATCTATGTGATAATTTTGGATATTGTGAAATTGGAAGTACCGGTATATAAAAGTTGAGGTAATACTCTGTAAAGGCCACAGAATTTAGGTTTAAAGCCAAACAGAAACTAATCAACCACCCAGCCAAATTTTAACAATTGAAATGTAGCCAAGTATATCAAATTTAGGATAAAAAACCATGACCGACTCTATAGCAGTATTCTCTGCTCTGAAACTGTGGAGGCGTCTCTGCTGAAGTGCTGCACAACTTGATACCGGGTTCCCTCATGTCCTTGAAATCCTTGAAAGTTTGTGAATTTGAGAAAGAAAAAATCAAGGCCTTGAGAGTTTTTGAAAATATACATAAATAGATGTGTCATTTTATTTTTATTTTGTCTCTGAGCTTATGTAAAGCCTGAAAGTTCTTAGATAAAAATGCTCAGTGTTGTAACAATAATTAACCGTGATCTGTGTCTCAACTGTTGTGTTGGGTCCTTGAATTTGAGGGAATTGAGCATGGAAAGTCCTTGAATTTGATGTTCAAGGTGGTGTGGGAACCTTGTTGATATATTGTGATGCAGTTTTTTGAATTTGTAGGGTAGAGGCACTCCAGCCTGATTGGGTCGCAGAGCTTATTGTGTAATAAGTATTGAGCATAACTACGCCCCCTTCAAACCCAACATCAAGAACAGTACAAAAACTTAAATGGCAATACAGTATTTAGGATTTTGAGTCAAACTAATGTCTAATACTTTTATATTCTTACTATTATTCACGTCAGACCCTAAATTACATAGTAAAAGGTTATTGTGGATTTGGGTTTCCAGGGGCTTTAACAGCATTTTATGAGCTACAATTACATTGTCATATACTGAATGTTAATCATACTGTCTTCATGTGTATTCTACAGTTTTTTGACGAGGTTGACCGAATCCATCCATCAACAAGCAGCTTCTGTCATCGCTTCAGGGAGGGCTTCGCCGGTGTTTTGCCAAATGTGCTCAAACTTGCCATGGAAAAATCTCCCCAAGCAAAACACTTCACCGACGCAAGAAAGGATGCCCTGTCTGAAGATCTACCAGGTAGTGACATCACCTTGCTATGAACCACATTGCACACTTGAAAATGGATGTGATTGTGAAGATGGATATTTTTCTGCATTGCAGGAATCGACTTCAGGGCCGGGCTTATCCTCTTGCCATCCATCTTCAGAGAAAAGATCGAACACTTCATCAAGATGGGAGAGGTAGGCATCTGGATTGTCCTGCATGGCGGAACCTGTTGCTTTTAATTTCTGTTACCATGTAAACAGTTTAGAGCAGCGCACTCTGCGGCTTATCTAGAGATTCGCTGCCTTGTCTATTTTTACTGCATGACATGCATGGTTCCCACCAAAATTAGACGGTGTGTCCCGGTCCTTCTGCACACCGCAGCCTTGCCCGTTGAAAAGAGGACATGACACATTTGATCATATGACTAGTTAATTTGCATTTCACCTCAGACAAGAAGACTGGACACTGCTTTGAAGTCTGAAATTTACCTAGATTTGCTAGAAAGATGAACAACATTTCAACTTATCGCCAACTAGGGCGCTGCTAGATGATGGCACTAGGTTGACTGTACAGTAGAAAGGATTTGGAATGTTTTGATTAAACAAAACAACCACAATCCAAGTCAGAACAACAGCATAGCTGTGAGCCTGTTGGAATTCAAAATCCTTACTACCAACACTTAACTAGCCTGTAGGCCTACTCCACTACTGTACTGTACTGCAGTCAAACTAGTGACATCATCTAGCAGCGTCCTAGTTGGCAAAAAGCTGAAATGTTGTTCATCTTTCTGGCAAATCTAGGTAAATTTCAGACTTGAAAACAGTGTCCAGACCTTCGAATCCGCCCACTCCACCGAGTTGAGTTTGGCTGCTCTTTGGTCTGGCAACGTCATATGCAAAATGCAAACAAACTAGTCATATGATCATGTTTCATGTCCTCATTAAATTAACTGCTGTCCTGCTCTTCCTGGAGGGAGGAGAGAGGCTGCACTCTGTGGGAAGCGCTGTATCATCAGACCTCTCTGGATTAGATAAGTAGAGAAAACCGGCATCCGTCATACCAATTTATTACCAAATGATTTGGGATTCAACACTTTAGTTTAAAGCAGGGGTGTCAAACATGCGGCCCAGGGGCCAGATGCGGGCCCCCAAAGGGTCAAATGAGGCCCAAAGGATGACTTTGCAAAGTGTGAAAATTGCACTGAGAAGTCCTTCAATCCAATGTGATGCACTTGTGAAGGCTAAGAGGTGCCAGGTTTCAGGAGCAAGTTAAGTCGCCTATTCATGGTATCTGTATTAATCACTAAATGGTCAGCTATTTTCATTACCTTTGCTTGACTATAGAGAATTGCACAGTTGCCATCAATTGTAATCAGGGGTGTAGTGGTAAATACAGAGGTGGATAAACTATCCAAGGTGAGTTGTTTGCCCTCATTGATTGATACAGTTGATCTGAAAATAGGTGAGTAAACTATCTGCCTCATTTCAAAGGGGTGGGTAAATTGCGTTTATGTTCTGAAATGTAGTTTTTTGTATGAAACCGCTCAATCAACTACATCTCTCGTCTCTATACGTCATACCAACACTGCCTGGCGGAAGAGACGTCACTTACTCGACTGGTTGTGTGTAGTTTCCTGATTTTTAACTTAGTGCAACAGTTTTATGACATACAACTTTCTTGACATGAAAGTTATCTTTTAAATTGACAAACATATGTTCAAATGGCATAAAAAAAATATGCCTGTCTCCGTTCACCACCATTCATATTTTTTTCAGATGCTGGTGCGAATAGAGTCAAAATCCGGGTAAGGCATGTGCACCAAGAGATTTCATCCGCCATTTGCCCATAGACATTTCGTAAAATGTAATATTGTTACTTGGTCAAACCAAGCAATTCAGCTATATTTATTTATAAATGGACCAAAACTCAGGCAAAAAAACATCGAAATAAGGGTTTCTTTTTAAATCAGATTTTTCTTCACGTTTTGGTCCAAGTGAAATGTTCTATGCTCTCCTGATTCTAAATATAGCTCAATCGTTTTGACTAATTAATACTATTTGTGTAAGCATTTTACGAGATGTCTATGCGAAAATAAATGGCGAATGAAATCTCTTGGTGCGTATGCCTAACCCGGAAGGGGGCATGACTTTGGCTCTCTCTATAGGGACCAAGCAGAAGGGTAGGGACTTTAGCTCTCTATCGTGCCTAGGCACAGCATTTGGGAACCACTGCACTACTCCACTGTATGTAGCTAATGTATTGTCTGGGTCATCCTATCCTACTACTAAAACATTTCATTGTAGAGCCGTACTTCAAACTTGTCACACACATTCATACCTGGAAGCTGACCAGTACAACCACAGTCTGATCTGCTGGCCACTGAGCAGCTCCACTGGAGTGGTTGGGGTTAAGGGCCTTGCTCAAGGGCACCTGGTGCTAATAGACCAACTAAAAAAAATCTCGTCTTTGAAATAGTTCAAGAAACCTTTATTGCATAATAATTCAAAAAGCAAATACATTACTGAAAATGAAAAATGTCTAGCAAAAAAAAAAAAAAAATCAGGACTGTCACCAGCAAGTGCGTGTACACAAGATAACAAACATAAATGACGAATCTGTTTTGCTTGCAATAAAAATGCCACTGAAGTAACTAAGTTACTGATTGGTTACAAATTGTAAATTGCTTTTTGCATGTTTTTCTTTATGTAGGGGACCCCTGCTACGCCCTATCCAACCATACAACTGATGGACAAGGACTGGAAAATTGCCATCACTGGAAGAGTGGACAGTGTGGTGAAAGTTGACGGCGCAGGCGTGTGCCAGTGCACAAGCCTCGATGAAGCATTCATAACAGCCTTCAGTATGTATTTTGCTTTCAACATTGCATACCCACCGTACCTCAAAAACACACTGATCTTCCTTCAGCGGCGCATCGTCAGTATCGTGGAAGAGGGAGACAAGCCCCTTGCAGTAACCTTACTGAGAGTGATTAACCTTCTGTGCTAGATCACCATACATCAGCTGCACCAGTGCCCAAATTGCACTCGAAAGTCTTTTACTCTAGTGAAGTTAATCCAACATATTGGACTTGTTCATGCGCATCAACCAAATTTTAGTATTACATGTGGTGTAAGTGATTGCCAGTCAACGTTTACCAAATTCCATTCTTATAGACAACACGTGTACAGGAAACACAAATCAAGATGCTTTGGATTTAGGCCTTCTGATAATAAAAATACCTGTGATGAAGAGACCACAGAACAGCAACACTGCTTGTACCTGGATCAGCAAAATTCTGAGAGTGATCCAAGTGCTTCTGATGAATCTCATCCTAAGCCAAATTTAGATAAACTATTTGAGGATTTCAGAGATAATCTGTTTGGATTCGTTCTTAAATGCAGAGAGAAAAACCTTCTACATTTGTCAGTCCAACAAGACATTACAGATGATGTCAAATTTCTCTTTTGTTTTTTCAAAGAAAACTATGATTCGTTTATTTCTTATCATCTTGAAAAAAGTGGTTTTGACATTTCAAATTGTCCTGAACTTCAGCAGGTTTTGCACTCATCAGATTTCTTTGATAAAGCTTATGAGGCAGTTCGTTCTCCACATATGATTAAAGAACACTGTAAGGCCAAGTTGAACTATACAGAACCTGTACACTACACATTGAGAGGCTCTTCTGGGCAAAAAATAGGATCCTATTCCTATGTTCCCATCTCTGAAGTTTTAAAGAAATACTGTTCTCATGAAGATGTCTGGGATCAAATACTATCTGAAAATAACCAGGTCATAGATGAAGAGCTTTTGACGGATTATAGAGATGGTCTTTATTTTAAGGAGCATTTGTTTTTCAGAGACCATCCAGATGCTTTAAGGATACATTTATTCGAGGATGAACTGGAACTTGTGAATCCTCTTGGCCCTAAAAGAACGAAGTATAAGATATGTGCTTTTTACTACACGATTGGAAATTTGAGTGGAAAGTATCGATCTCAACTTAAGCACATTCACTTAGCTCTGCTGGTTCGTTATTCACACATGAAACAATGTGGTATGGACGTCGTATTAAAACCAATGATAGATGACCTAAAACGTCTTTCAACTGAAGGCTTTATTTTAAGTGTCTGTGGAACAGACCACAGAGTTTATGCTGCTTTAGCTACTTTTTCAGCTGACAATCTCTCAGCTCATATGATTGGTGGCTTCCGCATGTGTTTTAACTCAGGTCGAATTTGTCGTAACTGTATGGCAACTCATGCGGAAATCAATCACAAATTCCAGGAAGATAATTTTGTTCTGAGAACGACTGAAGTCCACCAATACCATCTCCAGTGTTTCCAGCAGAACAAGGAAAGTGCAGCTTTGTATGGTGTAAATGGCACTAGTTCATTTGATGCACTAGATTATTTTGATGTGACCAAGTCTTTGCCCCCAGACATCATGCATGATATGTTAGAGGGAGTTGTTCCACTGACAATGAAGCATGTTATTTGCGAAGCACATAGACAAAAGCATATAACTATAACTGAGCTAAATGAAGAGCTTCAAAAATTCTCTATAGGTCAGAATGACAAGGCCAATAAGCCTGTGCTGTTGTCTGAACGACTTCTCCAAACTTCAGGGATTGTAGGAACAGCTACTCAAAAATGGTGTCTTTTCAGATTGTTGCCTTTTATAATGGGGCACCGTGTTCCTCCTGGCAGCAGATACTGGCATGTGTTTTTATTATGTCGAGGTATTGCAGATATTGTCATGGCAGCTAAGGTGCGCAAAGATGAACTAGCATGTCTACAATTACTTGTTCATGAATTCCTTTCTGAGATGACAGAGGTATTTGGAACTGTTCTGACACCTAAATGTCATTTTCTTATACATTATCCAAGACTAATGTTAATGTATGGTCCTCTCCGTTCTCTTTGGTGTATGAGATTCGAAGGAAAACATCAATATTTTAAGAACCTGACTAAGAACACTCGAAATTTTGTTAACATATCTGCGACACTAAGCGATCGTCACCAGCTCAAACAATGTTGGGAATTTTCACCTGTCAACATCTTGGGTGATTTTGAAAAGGTGCCTGGTAAAAGTGTCAGCATACCATTTTTGTCTCTACCCATTGATCTTCAGACTGCTCTAAAAATAAATGGTAACTTTAACTTCAGAGATGTAGAATTAGAGGGCAAAGTAAGTCAACGTGTCTCTGAAATAACTGTAGCCAACATCAAGTATGCTGTTAGAGATGTATTGACATTAGACCTTTTACATGTTGAAAAAATTCCTGTGTTTGGACAGATCAAATACATTCTTAACATTGATACCATGTGGGTGCTTTGCAGTAAAATGTTGCTTCCATTGTCCTTTGACTCGCATTTTCATGCATATCGTGTAAAAGTAGACAGTGAATGGATTTTGCTCAAACCTGGAGACGAATTGGACCACACGTCACTTGACACATATACAGTGGATGATCATTTGTATGTTGGTTTGAAACATCTTGTATAGATGCTTGCAAGTTTTTGAAAGGAATTCTTAGTTTTGTGCAGGATAGCTGGATGTGTAGAACTTCTTGAGTGTTTTGCAATGCAAGACTGATTAATGAACGGCTCAACGGGCTCGATGCTTCCGTGTTGTGTTTAAGCGCTGGAGGAATTGTACACATTCTGCATGTTTATTGTATTTTTTGTTAATAGATTGTTTTATACAGTTTTACAGCCTATTTTAAATTTATGAAACATGCACTGTGTTTTGCATTTAAAATGCTTCCAGTTCTGTAAGTGTTAAACAACTAAAAGTTTGTACTATTTGCACTGAGTTCAACTTAAGTACATGTTGCACTTTAAGTATTGCACAACCAATTGCCCAATTGGGGAAAAATAAAGTGATTGAATCTTGATTGTTTTTGTCTCTGAATTAATTTGATGTTTTTGCCTCATTAGGTACCAATTCTGTACCTTTCCCATGGGTACATATTTGTACTAGGACATGAAGGTACATTGTTGCCACTAGTGGTACAGAAATGCTATTTTAAAGGTACAAACAAGAAAGTACAGTTCTGCCACTAGTGGTACAGAAATGCTCTTTTAGAGGTACAAACAAGAAGGTACAGTTATGCCACTAGGGGTACAGAAATGCTCTTTTAGAGGTACAAACAAGAAAGTACAGTTCTGCCACTAGGGGTACAGAAATGCTCTTTTAGAGGTACAAACAAGAAGGTACAGTTATGCCACTAGGGGTACAGAAATGCTCTTTTAGAGGTACAAACAAGAAGGTACAGTTATGCCACTAGGGGTACAGAAATGCTCTTTTAGAGGTACAAACAAGAAGGTACAGTTCTGCCACTAGGGGTACAGAAATGCTCTTTTAGAGGTACAAACAAGAAGGTACAATGTTGCCACTAGGGGTACAGAAATGCTCTTTAAGAGGTACAAACAAGAAGGTACAACAATGTACCAATGTTAAAGGTACAGTCCTGTACTCTACCAGGGTACCGCTGGGGCGACGAAGCCTTTGTACCTTTTTAGGTACATTCCTGTACTTTGATTTCTCTGTGTGTAGTATGAAGAGAAAATTATATTCAATGTGATGGAGGAGATATGTAGGATGGAATTGAAAGTGTTTATTTAGTTTAAGGTTAGAAGTAATTATACATGATGTTATGTGGGTTGAAATGTGTATTACATGGATAATGAAGAATGTATAAGAGATTGCAATTGTGCTGGGCTTTTTGCTATGATGCTAAAATAAAAAGCAACTATTTTGCGCCAACACCTGAGTCATCTCTCTTATTTGTATGAAGGTCCATCTAATAGAATAGCAGCTTCTTCTCGTGATGTGAAAATACTAGGAGAATTTGGTTTAGCCTAAAGTATCACGTCTTTTAAGGTTACTCTGGAGGCCTTTGATATGACAAGCTTAAAACGACTACTTGACAGGGAAGGTGTACTAAAACATCGTCAGGATTAAGCAAGAATTGTCATCTCAATGGAAGAACTTTTAACATGACCTTAACCAGTGCAGATTAACACATAGTTAGAATTCATTTTCCAACAAACACAACAACAGTTTAGTGCTAGAGGGAGCCACCGTTAACTCGAGTGATCACCCCTAGGGGATGAGGAGCCACTGCCCCCGGCGGGTGACCACAGCAGGTCAGACTTGAGAATGAAGGTGGTGAAAAGTTGGATGAATCCCTCTACCCCGCGGGTTACTAGATGAGCTAGTCATGATATACCGTAGCAGATGTCCTTAAGAAAATAAACCAGCGGATAGGCTAGCTATAGAAGTAAGAGTGTAACCTGCGTCGATACGCTGTAAGGCATATCGAGCATTATTAACAATCTTAAATATATAAACTAAATATATATGATTACATATATGGCGGCAACATATAGCGTCCATTTAAAAATTTACCGTATATAGTTTTGTAATATATGTACATATGCATATCTTAATATTGGTATTTCATATATGTTTGTAACATTTATATTGCATATAAATATCAAATATATATGTTCACATATATGATCAAAACATATGATGCCATGTATACATTATTTGTATATGTACATTTAATGTATGAACATATACAAATCTTAAAATGTGTATGTCATATAAGCGGAACACCTATGTCTTACATATATAAACTAAATATATATGATTACATATATGGCGGCAACATATAGCGTCCATTTAAAAATTAACCGTATATACTTTTGTAATATATGTACATATGCATATCTTAATATTGGTATTTCATATATGTTTATAACATTTATATTGCATATAAATATCAAATATATATTTTCACATATATGATCAAAACATATGATGCCATGTATACATTAATTGTATATGTACATTTAATGTATGAACATATACAAATCTTAAAATGTGTATGTCATATAAGCGGAACACCTATATCTTACATATATAAACTAAATATATATGATTACATATATGGCGGCAACATATAGCGTCCATTTAAAAATTAACCGTATATAGTTTTGTAATATATGTACATATGCATATCTTAATATTGATATTTCATATATGTTTATACCATTTATATTGCATATAAATATTAAACATATATGTTAACATGTATGGGCGAAAATATATACGCCTTATATAAACCTATCATATATGCATATATAATATATGTACATATACAAATCTTAATACGAGTATTCCATATATGTTAAAAATATATATCTCCATATATACGGTGAATGTTTGTATTAGATAATAATATATGTCCTTTATATGTAACATATATGCCTTGATATAGGGGCATATATGCCATATATTACATTTCCGTATGGGTGATGTCAGGGGTGTTGAAGATTTTGGCTGTGTAGCCATCCTCGGATGTTAAAAAAACAAAGAGGCCTGAAAGAAAGCAAAACAGAAAGATCAATAGTATTAATAGAGTGATTGACAGTGTACCGTGTGAAGGAGATGGTGACCGAGTTCCTCTCTGACATGTAGAAATTTCAATAAAGGAAAAGGCATCCTGAGGAGGACCACTGACAGTCTGGGTAGAACACTTTCAAAGGCTAATATATAGGGCTGTGAAATTAATCTCAACTTCGGCTTCCCACAATTATGAAAACAAGATAATCGAGATAAAACAATTGTTGTTGATATCCTAGTTCCTCATTGCACGGCTCCCGAAGCTTTAGTTGGCGGCTCCAAGAAATTGCAAAAAAAAAAGTATCCCCCCCCCCCCCTGCTCTCCCCAAAATTTCACCTGGGACCTGGGAGATTGAAGATAATGTGATGTATGTGTTTTATATGATATAGAACACTTCACATGGGACTTTG
This sequence comes from Poromitra crassiceps, assembly GCF_964638095.1. Lineage (NCBI taxonomy): Eukaryota > Metazoa > Chordata > Actinopteri > Beryciformes > Melamphaidae > Poromitra > Poromitra crassiceps. The sequence goes on from NC_139629.1 coordinate 59,637,036, forward strand.
ATAAGGTAACATTTTATTCTGGGAACAATGGTACTGGAATTTACCTGGCTGGGAATATGGTGTATGAGAGACCCGAAACACCTTACGACCTCAGATAACATCACTGATGACGCGTACTACATGCTGTAGTATGTATTTTAAAACATGGTTCACTTTGAACAAATTAAAGAGGCTAGATGTATGAGGAAAACATCAAATTACACAGCCTCTTTACTGTGCTGTGGTTTTTACAATGATGAAAAAATAAATGTCTCAACCACCAGATGTCCCTAAACAACAAGCTAACGTAGTGTAGCCAATCGGAGTGACAATGCTGCCAAAAAGGGAGCCATTTGCGATTTCTACTCAAAAAGTTGACCGCAACCTGCCAGATAGTGGTCACTAGTCACGGTAGCGTTTAATCGCTGGAAAGGCAATAAGCAGAGAGAGAGATAAAATGCCAGCGTTCAAAGTCTTGTTCACTCGTATTCACCAAGCTAGCTAGTTTATCATTTTAACTTAATCCAACTCATAAAAGCTGCAGTTTGAAGGGCATATTGGAAATAATGGAAGTTGGAACCGGTGCTGACATGGACGTGTGTGAGAGTGAAAGTTGATCCAAGCCGAAGGAGACTGCACATGAAGCAATTGGTAAGTAATTTTTGTCAAGTCAATGTAACATTAGTTAGGACCAAAGCACTTAACATTATTAACCGTGTAATCGCTAATTAAGTTATTTCATCTTTCAAAAGCTGAATCAGAGCACGTTAATTACGTAGCTTGCTTACCTTACATGTTTTGACAGTGAAGGTCGGATGACAGGCGATTGAGGCGAAGAACAGACGCGAGTTGAAAGACGTGCGGAAATATGCATGTGCTCTGCACACATACATGACGATTGGGGGCGTGTGTGTGTGCGCGCACACATGACGATTGGGTGTGAGTGTGTATGTGTGTGTGACTGCACCTGTTGCGAGTGTGCTTGGCTGCTCACATTTGGGTTGTAATTAAACAAATTACTAAATATAAAATACATAATAAAACGGTTAAAATCACACACTTACCCTGGTCATTTTGGCTAATTTTAGGGTCTGGTTCGCTGTCCATTTCTCGGTCCTTCATTTTCTGTGTTGGAAGGCGCTGCCTCTTAGGCAAGTCCTTTTTTCGAGCTGGGTTTGCCATGCTGTGGATCAAGTACAATCCATTGAAACATTACAAATTGAGGGGAGGGGAGTGATTAATAGCAGACATATTAATTAATCAGAGTGTATGCACCCAAATAGCCACATGGCAGCTATTCAGCTAATTACACCCTATTAGTACAAGCAGGCAACCTTCTTTGATTAGCTATGCACAGCTAGTTTAGCTACAGACCTACCAACCTTGGGGGGGACGTTTGAGTACACACACCAGTGCTGCAACAGCATTTGTGTTTTGAGCTTAATGCTTAGTTCACATGTTTTCACACCACTTCACAGTTTACATCCCTGAATAAATAACCACACTAAGGTTAAACTGTTGTGCTCAGCACCCTCATGCTCGACTGTCTGTATACAGCTAGCCTCCATCTAATGCTAGCTAGGGTTTGGCACAGTCGGAAGCGACACAGCTAACGTTACCCTCCAGCAAACATTGGCATGTTAGCTCCGCGAAATGAAGTATAGGAACTCGCCTCTGGGACAAGCTGTCCCCGGTGCCTCGTGCCCTATTGTGGCCGACAATGCTAGGGGCCCAGCAAGTACACTGTGATGGCTGTAGCGTTAGCTATTTAGCCAGTTAGCGCAAACTAGCATCAACATGGTAACATGGCAAGAGGCCTCTAGTAGCTGTTTGCAACGCGTTTGACAGCAGAGCTGCAGGATGCGTTGTCCTTAACACCACTAACATTCTCATAATTACTTTGAACCTTTAACAAACTATATTCATGTGGTAATTTTGACTTGCCATACCTTTTCCCGCGACTTTGTGCAGCTTTTCTCTTCATTTTCCACATGCGCCAGCTGCGCCTCTGTGAAAGAGAGCAAGAGAGAGAGCGAGAGAGAGCGAGAGGCAGGTTCCGCTTTGGTGTCCAATGGCGTTCAAGATTCGGTCGGAGAGGCGGTCCAGCTGCGGTCGTATCCAATGAGGTGGTCTGCGTAACCTCGCGTCACCAGGCTCTTCTCGGCTAGAAAGGTCTGCGCCCCAGTGCACGCCAAAGGAAGAATAAAGGCGGAAGACATCTAACCACAGTTTTAGCAAGTTTCTGCTACGCTACACCTTTTCGTTGTAGACTTTGTTGGCGTTGGCGACGATAAACTTTAGGAGCACCCAAGGTTAATGTTCATCATCCACTACTACATACGAAGGTAAGTGTTTTAAATGATGACATTGTAGAGCTCTAAATAACAAATATTGCACCAGACTAGCCCCAGCCCCAAGCGAATGAAGGGGGACTATGCTAACGCTAACTTTCACATTAATGAACAAGGCTCATTCAGGACAGGCTTAGTTTGATCACTTTTACTTGCTGCTCCTGCACATCCCAGCACAGGCGACATAAATATACATCATGTAAAGTCATTGCATACATGCATTGCATACGCGCACTTTATACGCGCACTTTTATTGAAAAAGTGCGCGTCAAGTAAGCTAGTCTTGTTGGAGTGGATAGCACAGTGTAAACATGTTATGGTAAGCTCCCACTTATCACGTATTTGCGAGAGGTATATATACACCTCATCGATGCACTGGCGTAAGGATCCACGGTGCCGGCGGTGCGGTGGACCGGGGCCCAGAGCTGTCAAGGGCCCATGAAGAGCGAGTCTCGCTTTGGGGAGCCATAACGTAGGCCTACTTACGGTTTCTGCTGCAGTGCCACTCCAAATAAACGTCCATGCTGTATTATGCAGTCAGCACTTGTCTTGATCTAGCTTACTAGGCTAACAAATGATATAGCTTTAAGTTTAGTTTACTAGATTCAGTGGATTGGTGTCATGTGTCAGCGGAATCTCCTGTGAGGTTCTGATGACATCATTGACCATATATGGAGCTGGAGGAATAAACCTTCACGTAGCGCATGGCTCTTGTTTACATCTTGGGTCCTTCGGGGGCACAATAGACAACAATCTGCCTGACGAAAAAATAATGAGTGAGTCCATATTTTCTATAACAATAGGGCCCATGGCAATGACGCTATCCCACTGCATCGATGTATGTGTCTTTCTCTTAGGGTTTCCATTTAATTTTGTCCAATATTCAAATATTCCAGAATTGCATGTTGTGTTACAAAATAAATACTATTTATATCTAACGTTTTAGCCAGATTTGATGGTTTTCTTATCTTATCTTATCTTATCTTATCTTATCTTATCTAAAAAGTTAAGAAAAGCTTAAAGGTTTCTGGGAAATATCCAAATGCTGGTGTTTTTGACTTGAGAAGGGAAGGAGAAGGGAGAAACAGTAGCAGCAGATCCATTCACAGCACTATCTGGATTTAACTGAAACTACACATGCGCCAGCAGGAAATGCACAGACCTCTGCCATTGGTTCTGAAATTTGCCCGCCCCACAAAAACTCATCCTATAATCCCAGAGCCATGTCCAAATCAAGCCCCCAGGAATAGCACTGGGCTGTGAAGCCATTTGAACATGGTGGTGAAGCTCTGTATTGCAAGTCACGTGACGCCATGCAGCCCAGAAAGGAAAATGCCCATCCACTTGCATGGGAACCCCGGCAGCTGTTAAACCCAGTGGAATCTTTTCCGGGTGTCACTTAAAGTATAAAACGACTCTTTTAATTATCAAATGTTTTTTTATGGGGTTATTTTTTCTTCAGAAGCCACTAAGAGCTGTATACGGGTGTATTTCCTTCTTATAATACAATCCATGGGTGGGAGGGGTGGGAGACGTCATCAAATACGTCATTCCATGTGGGGTGACTGGCAAGTACAGCATAATGATCATAATGTCCTGCTGTCAACAGAGTGCCTGCTGAGAAGGAAGTCCTGCACCCCAGGGTCCCCAGTTCTTTCCCTCCAAGAAGAGGTAACTTGGTTCACCTGTTTATACCTTCAATAATGTGTTATAGTTTGGCTAATTCTGACTTTCTTTTTAAATGTGTAAAAAGACCTAGAATTGTCTTCAGCTTTTGAGATGCTAAATAAAGACCTTTTATGAAAAGTTTGGTCAGGTGACCCAATAGACCTTTTCACAGTGGCCATTTTGTGTCTTAAAGGCAGGAAATAACACAGATGCAGACAAAACAATAATAAGGGTTCTCCAACTTCTAATCCATTTAGGTGCTCCAGTGCTGTGGCCTTCATTAAGTGTTGCTTGAGGCTGTGTTAATTTATGCCTTTTGGAATATGACACAAAGACCCAACCAACGATGGAGGACAAAAGTGAGAGAGGACAAAACCTCCAAACGTTATAGAAGAAGTGTGTTGGTGAGTGTTTAAAAATGGTCCACACAGGTATTGTAATATGATAAGTTGTCAAAGTCTATATGATAGGCTATAAGTTGTCAAAGTTTATATGATTTCTATATTTTTTGCTTTAAGATGCATTTCAGTGACTGCTAGCTATTGGCTATATTGTTGATGTGTATCAAAGACTTGGTTTTGAAGCTTTGACATTGAACTTAGCAGTTACTATCATACATGTAGTCCATTTCAATCAGGAGAGACTAGTGAATGAATAAAATAATATTTATTACAATAAAGTGAATGATGCATTACAGAAAGTATGATGAGAATAAGGTATTGTTATTAGTCTTTGGCGCTTAGACACCACAGGGAGATATTGAGATAGATCTGCATCAGCCCAGAGCAGCATCCAGATATATCCCCCAGAGTCTACATACTGGTGGTGGTGATGGTGATGCCTCTCCTTCGAGACTCATGATGAGACTCTTCCGACTGAATAATCTGATAGGTCTGCGAAGACTGGGAGGAGAGGGGGAGGAGGAGGGTGCGAGACAGACAGCAGTGGTCTTGAGAGGCTGAATGAGACTTAAAAGCATATTTAAGAAGACCGCTGCTAAGTGATTGGCTTACAATGGGGGGTGAGAAACAATGTGATAAGCTTACACTGGAGGTGTGTGGGGTGAGAGGTGATGTGACGCTATGCTATTGGTTAAAAGAGACCACGCGGCAAACAGCTGATTATTCAATTGAAGCCCGGAAGTTGACAGCTTATTTTGAGTGTGAGTAGATTGAAGGGTGGAGAAAGAAGTGAACTGAGGAAGTGTGAAGTGCAGATTATAGTCTTCCTGACTGAATGTGTTAGAACTAGAATGTTAGAACTACATTTCTATCTTACCTTTCAACAGGACCCCCATGAAGAGCAGAGTCCAGGTACCTTTCAACAGAACCCACCTGAAGAGCAGAGTCCAGGTACCTTTCAACAGGACCCCCATGAAGAGCAGAGCCCAGGTACTTAATGCTTGTCTTATATACCGGTATTTTAAAAAATTGTCTCACCTCACTATGGTGACATTAGTGATGTTCTAAAGTGACTAATTTCCCTGTCAACTAGCCGTTTTCAACCTTCTTGTTCTTAGTCTAATTTTAGAATAGTCTGCAAGTAAGCAAACACTCAATTTAATCTACAAGATTAAAATCATGAAACAAATATTGTATGTATTTCAAAGCCATTTGAAACCATTAATTACGCTCTTTAGTCACAAAATATTGTGCGGCACTTTGTGCCATTTATTATGAGCATTGCACATTACAAAACATGACTGTCGGTACCACATCTGCTCAGGCTACCAGATCTAATGGGATTTTTGCATGGGGATTTCGGTTAAAGGCATGAAATAAGGTCTGCCTAACAAAAATTTATGAAGTGGCGAACTTCGTGTTCAGCAAGATAATCTTCACAAATGAGGACCACTTTCATGACGAAGCGTAAAATATGATTTCAAAACTGAAAAAGATTTGTGATTTTCACAAAACACTTAAAAAATCATAAAAGTGGTCCTCATTCGTAAAGATTATTTTGCTGAACACGAAGTTCGCCATTTAATTAACTTTTGTTCACCACAGACTTTCTTTGAAGCATTTAACCAAAATCCCCATACAAAAATCCTGTTCACCTGAGTAGATATGGGATACACCCTGCCTTTTCGAAACCCCCCCACTCCGAAGATCGACCTCCATTCTTCGTAATGGAGGGGTTTCCCATTTTTTTTAAAGACACCGCTATTCCGAATTCCCTCCATTTCGAAACCCCCCCACTCCGAAATTGATTTTCATGTCCATATTTCTCCGAGTTTCCTGCATCAAACACTGCAGCCAGCTCTCCGCACAATTCGGAAATAAAGCTGCAGCCAATTACAAAAGCTGAAATTAACGTTCAACTCATTGTTTTTTATTGAAAATATGCATAGGCGGCGCTAGACCATCGGGAATGGGGAAGCTAAATTTCCTCAGATTTTCATAACACAAAATCAGTTCAACCCGACATGGCATTCACAAATAAGAACGTCCTCATCTTGTTAATATGACTCAATGGTCCTTATTCAACTGTGAGCATTTGACTCAAAGTTACAATTAATCTTTTTCAAACACTTTTCACGGTATGAATGTGGGCGTGTGTAACAGCTCACCTTTAGATGTGTAGAAAACATAATTTATGATTAGATCCTGTCGGTGTGTCAGGAGATATAGCCTAAATAATCAGTTGAATATGCTGCTGTGGAACAGATCCTCGCGCTCTCGGATTACGCATTTGACAAAGTTAACAAACTGTGGCAAGACAACATAAATGAGCAATGTTTAGTGATTGTAGAGATATCTCTGTGCACCTGCAGAAAACTGCGAGCCAGGAATGTGCAAGACCACACCTGGTATTTAGACCAGCAGAGTGGAAAGTCTGTGTGCCAAAAAAAAAAAAATCACTGCTCCGGGCCCGATACGCGCTTTAGACTAGAGTGTGCGTTCTCAAGGTGTAGCCTATTTATTTTGCTCTGTGGGAGATCTCCCACAGCAGAGTGGGGGAGGAAGCAAGCGGGACAGCTGTGCCCAGTCCCTGCGCAGCAGCTCGCGCGATTCTGAACAACACAGAGTGCAAACAATCGCCCGGAGTAGTGCTTTGTCACAATCAATTTCATGTAGTTTTTATTCAATCAGAAATACATATTATCTAATAAAATAGTCACACTGTAAAAAAAAAAAAAAAAAAATCCGTGGCAGCCGACATCTAGGCTAAATAAAGGCAGCCGACATCTAAATAAAGGCTATTTCTCACCAATGTCTGAGTCGCACTCAAGAACATCCTTTCCCAGGCAGGCTGATGCTGTTGCTGATGCTGATCCATCGGCAGGGGTGCTGAAATGTAGCCTAAACCGACTGTAAAAACTAATATTTTATTGTACTGCTTTAGGATACTTTAACTAGTTTCCTCTTCTCTCTCTCTTTCTCTCTCTCTCTCTCTCTCTCTCTCTCTCTCTCTCTCTCTCTCTCTCCATGCACTCCACAGCTGTCCACGCAATCTAACATTATGCCTCCACTCGGGAGTAGCCTATACGGGCTGACGGGAGGATGACATGACTGAGGGTGCAGTTATGGGGAGGGGGCTGATATTTTTTTTGTAGTAAAACATTAGGTTATATACCCGCCATGCCTATTTCTGCACTTTTTAACCATGCAATAGCCTCTGAAAAGCTAAATAACAACACAAGAAACTAAAGACTACTGTTTCGAAATCAAGTAAAATATTTATTTCACAGCAGTGGTGAAATGAAGGCAGTATTAAACCTGAGTGTCCTTGCACAATGCAAAATGTCAGGAACTGTCTGCACTCTGAGTCTGAATATACAGTATGTCTATGCACAATCACGAAAGATAGAATGTAGGCTAGTTGACTACAAAAATAAACAAAACCTAAACAAAATAATAGCCAACAGTAAATAACTAAATAATCTGATCACTAAATAAGTGATCAGATCGCGTTGTCTGCTCATGTGGGTGCAGCTCTCTCTCTCTCCCTCTCTCATTGACGTCACTGCAAATTTCACTTCTCCGTGGTTTCCATTCTGTGGATTGCTACAATTGAGAAAAAAATAGCCTAGAATTAGGGCCGAAAGTTCAATTCACCACGAAAAGTAGACTGTTTGAATCAAAGTGATGTGTGTCTATCTCTCCTAGCTCCATTCAATTTCAGCACCATGGACAGCAGGGATTCGGCTAGGATTTTTACTGGCCGCGGCCAATGCAACCAGTATCTTCCAAAATTCCGGCCTTATAGAATATTTACCAACCCAGTCAAAATGTAGCTATTGAAAAAAGATCGATTTAATCATTTTTTACATAGATAACATATTTTTAGCAAACAAAATTTTCATTTTAAAATCATTTTTGTTGACGTTTATTTCAAAATAATTATCTATGCACTAAGGAGAGCCTCACCACTCGTTAATTAATTCATTAATTCAGTTCAGGTTTGAATTTACCTTCAGATATAAAATTTAAACAGCAATAAAACACACAAAAACAAAGGCTATCATGCAATCATCCAAGAAATGTGTTTTATCGATATAAGGGCAGCCCGACCTCTTCTCACGAGTAGCAGGAGCTTGATGCTTTTCTGTCATCTTTCTGGCCTCGGCTGAAGTACTTGCACCATCATTATGTTTAAAAAATAACTTGCCCAGCTATGGTCTGCTTTGCCATTTTGATCTCGTGTTGGCTGTCCGCGGGAATCGGGATGCTGCTGCTCTGTGCATATGGTGAATGGCGGACTACAGTTAAAGAGACACCGTTGGCTAGATTTTTCCTTTTTTCACGAAACACTCCACATAGGCCTATGAGGTTCAAAACTATAGATCTCTGACACCTTGTAACAACCAAAGCACAGCAAACAGGCTTCCCTGCCAATTCTGAAACAACAGAGCTATGTTTATATATAAACATAGGGTATAGTACTATAATTGGACCATTCTGGTAACATTCTTGGATGTTTATTCATTGCTCCACTAGATGGTCAAATCTGTTGTAGGCTACTGCATACAACCACACACACACACACACACACACACACACACACACGTGCACCCGCGACATAATAAACAATAATAATAATCATAATCATAATAATAGTAATAGTAATAATAATAATAATAACATACAAATAATAACAATGATGATGATAATAATCATAATCATAATAGTAACAACAATAACATACCACTACCAATAATATAATAATAATAATAATAATAATAATTTCATTTAATTTAATTTCATTTTTATTTGTTCTGACCAAACACAATACAAGAAACATACATACAATATATCTTTAACAGGTTACAGGTTTGGCCAGAAAGGAGCAGGATGAAGAAAACTTATTATACCTGCCCCTTTCTCAAAAAAATTGTAAAAAAACAAACATAGATGGTCTGCCTAATTTGATAGCAGTCATTTGAAATAGACGCTACATCATGGCCTCGGAGAAACAAAATTCTAATTAATAATTAGCAATCTTGTGACTATGACACAATCATGTCACATGAGAACAAACAAAATAAGAAAATCATCCAGATACTTCATACTGGTTAATTATTATTTTCCTATACATTTTTTTAAACTGGAGAATACCCCTATCTTTAAATCATTCGGTAGAGAGTTCCAAAGTTTAATACCTGTAACTGAAACACACATCTGTTTTAAGGTGGTCCGTGCAAATTGATGTCTAAAATTATATTTCCTTCTGTGGTCCTCCTCTAGAGAAACAAAAACAAACAATTTCTGCAAGTTAACTGGCAAAGCTCGATTCTTTGCTCTAAACAAAACGAATAATATTTGTGATTCAACTAAATCTCTAAGTTTGATTATTCCGGATTTGATAAACAGTCTGTTGGTGTGTTCTCTTGAGTCCACATTATGAATAATTCTTACTGCTCTTTTCTGTAAAATAAATAGTGGATTTATATTACTCATGTATGTATTGCCCCACACCTCCACACCATAAACAAAATAAGGCAAAATAATTGAAAAATACAAAATCCGCATTGCCTTATAGTTTAACACATACTTTGCCTTGTTCAAAACAGCAATATTTCTGGACAATTTCGTTTTTACATATGCTATATGAGATTTCCAACTTAATTTATCATCCATTATAACACCCAAAAACCTAAATTCAGATACTTTTTCGATTTGTACTCCATTTATGGACAATACAACATTTTCATCTTTTTTTCTATTGGCAAAAACCATAAACTTCGTTTTTTTTAGATTCAAGGATAATTTGTTTATGTCAAACCATTTTTTGAGCTTGACTATTTCATTTTCAATATTCTCTGCCAACGATGGCAGGTCATCTCCTGTACAAAAAAAATTTGTATCGTCTGCAAATAAGACAAATTGCAACAATTTTGATACATTACAAATATCATTAATATATAAAATGAAAAGTTTTGGCCCCAAGACCGAGCCCTGTGGGACTCCACATACAATCTTCAAACTTTCAGATATATTGCCAGCAAACTGTACATATTGTTGTCTGTTGTCCAAATAACTGCTTAACCAATCTGAAACTACCCCTCTTACCCCATACGTGTGTAACTTAGAAATTAAAATAGTGTGGTCTATGGTGTCAAATGCTTTCTTCAAATCAATAAAAACCCCTATTGTGTATTTTTTGTTCTCTATTGCTGTTGTAATTTCTTCTATTATATTCATTAATGCTAGAGCTGTGGAACGATTCGTCCTAAAACCATACTGACTCTCACTCAGCAAGTTGTTCTTTTCTAGAAAAGCATCAAGTTTCAGTACAAAGAGTTTTTCAAGCAGTTTGGAAAATTGGGAAAGCAAGGACACTGGTCTGTAGTTTGTGAGACTGTGTTTATCTCCTGCTTTGAAGAGTGGAATAACTTTAGCTACTTTCATGTTATCTGGAAAAACACCTGTTTGAAAAGAAAGATTGAAAATAAAGCATAAGGGTTTGATTACACCATCAATAGTTTTTTTCACAATAGTCATATCAATCCCATCGCTGTCAGTGGATGTTTTATTTTTACACTTCGTTACCACAGCTCTAACATCATTTTCACACACATCACCCAGAAACATGGACTGTAAAACTGTACTTTCCCCATTCCAGACACTTCCTGTTTGCCCATCATGTTTTTCAATGGAATTTGCAAGGTTGGGTCCAACATTTACAAAAAAAGAGTTAAATTCATTTGCCACTTCCTTCATATCTTTTATAACTATCTGATTGTCATTAATGAAATGACTGGGCAAATCCGTTGACACGGCCTTGTTGCCTATGACCGTATTTAAAATTTTCCAGGTACCTTTGATATTGTTTTTATTATCTTCCAGCATTTTATTATAATAATCTTTCTTTGCTTGTCTCATTATAATAATTAACTTATTTTTATAGACCTTATATTGCTTTTCAGCAGACTTTGTTCTGAATTTAATGAAATCTCTGTATAGTTTGTTTTTCTTTTTACATGCATTTTGTAAGCCCTTTGTTATCCATAGCTTTTTACTGAAATTGCCTTTATGCTGTTTGCTTAACTTTAATGGGCAATGTTTATCATACAAGGCTATGTATGCCTTTAAGAAAGACTCATATGCTGAGTTAACATCATGAGCATTTGCATAAACCCCTCTCCACTGCTCCTTTAAAAGTTCATCCTTGAACTTGTTTATTGCTGCATCAGTTCTTACACGAGCATATTTATGAACAATCTCCTCATTCTTTTTCTTTCTATGATATTCATATGTTACAAATACAGGTAAATGGTCACTTATATCATTTATTACTAGCCCACATTTAACATTATTGTCCATTACATTTATGAAGATGTTATCAATTAAAGTTGCACAGCTCGAGGTAATTCTGCTGGGCTTGGTGATTAATGGGTAAAGCCCTCTTCTATACAAAGCATCCAGAAAATCTGATGTCGTTTTGTGTTTAGATACATTCAAAAGGTCAATATTAAAATCTCCACACATTAACAATGTTTTACTTTCATTTATACCATCCATTAATCGTTCTAAGCTATCATTGAATGTTTCTACATTAGACCCTGGTGTTCTGTATACACAAGTAACCACAATATTTTTCGTCTTTTCCATCTCAATCTCCACAGCAATGCTTTCCATTAAATCATCAATCACTGTTGTCATATGCTCAACAGGCCTGCATTTCATTTCCCTGTCCACAAACAGGGCCACACCCCCTCCTCTCTTGTTGACTCTGTTTGTGTAGTGTAACTCATAGCCATCAAGACAAAAATCAGCACTTTTCTCTTCATTTAACCATGTCTCTGATAATGCAATCAACTTAAATTTACTTTTGAATGAACTTAAATAATCCTCTATCTTGGAGAAGTTTGCATAAAGACTCCTGCAATTAAAGTGTATTAACGAAAATTGATTTTCCAGTTCAACAGTGTCATTAAATTGTTCATCAGAATAATATTGACAAGTGTCACTGATATAGTTGAAAACGTGACTCTCCGCGTCAACATCATATTCAAAATCATATAAATTGTGCTCCGTGGAATCAGATCTTGAGAAGATTTGGCTTCCGAGTGGCTCAGTCATTAAATTGTCACAAAGTTGTTTTACTTGCTACAGGGAGACGTACTCCCTGAGTTCTGTCTCCACTCATACCTTTTCAATCCTTTGATCTCCCTCCCTCACCGTGCTGCTCAAGGGAACTAAGCAGTGACTTCACGCCCGACATCATTTCACCTGCTGGCGCTCTCCTCCTGGAGCGGGGCATCTGTGACTCCCAACCCGCTGCGTGCAGCATCGACTCCAAGTCCGGCTGACTGGCTGGAACCTCCATCTCGACTCCATACTCCTGTAGACCCTCTGCTGCTGCTTGAGGATTGTCAAACACCTTAGTTTTCCCGTCCTTCACAAATATTTTCAGCTTTGCAGGAAAGAGGATGTGTGACTTGATATTTCTCGCCTGGAGCTCCTTTCTCACCTGTCTGTATTTTGCGCGCTCTTTAAACACCTGAGCAGTGAAGTCCTCATCAAAATAAATCCTGCTTTCACCCACAGAAACGTGTTTCTTTGCCCAGGCGGTGTGTAACACCTGTTGTCTCTCGCTGTAGGTTTGAAAGCATACTATTATCGGTCTGGGCCGCTCTCCAGTCTTTGAACCGATCCGGTGCGCTCTTTCAACATGGATCTCTTCCGTGATATCCAGCTCCCTGCGTATCAGCGATTTCACGAAATCATTGATATTGCTCCCCTCACTTTTTTCAGGGACAGAATAAATTCTTAAATTGTTCCTTCTGGAACGACCTTCCAGATCCTCACATTTGGCTTCCAGGTGTTTTTGAATGCGCAAACTGTGAATTAGCACCTTGCTCAGGCTGACTTCCTGGTCCTCATTTTTCGCAATTCTTGTTTCTGCTTCGTCCATTCTCACTTTAAGTTCTCCAATGCTGCTTTTCAGTTCGTTTATTTCCTTCTTCACTGCGCCAAAGTTCCCCGCCGTTTCAGAGCGGAAATCTCTAATTTCTTTCAGTATTTCGGCAAATCCCAGAACTTCATCGCCGTCAGCTATATTGTCGTCGGGTGCATTGTTTGCACCATGTCTTGGGTTTCTTCCTCCTCTTTTAGCCATTTCAGCTGACAGTTAATGTCTAGATGTTAACAAAAACAAAGACAAAGACAATTTCGAGATTCAGCTACATTCTTGGCCGCAGTTTAGACGAAAATAGAAATTGTTTGTTAGCGTGCCTCGCCTCGCGTGCTGTCGGCAGCCATCTTGGTTGATAATAATAATAATAATAATAATAAACAATAATAGTAGTAATAATAATAATAACAACTTAGAATAAAAACAACAATAATAATAATCATAATCATAATCATAATGATAGCCTAATAATAATAACATATTTTTTTATTTTTTTATTTTTAGGGACAGAGTTCACTCAAAAGGTAGCCTACATGTCGGCTGGGCTGGGCTGGGCTGTGTGTGTGTGTGTGTGTGTGTGTGTGTGTGTGTGTGTGTGTGTGTGTGTGTGTGAGAATGAATGAATGAATGAATGAATGAATGAACGAACGTACGTGTGTGTGTGTGTGCATGCATGCGTGTGTGTTGTGCGAAACAGCGCCTAAACAGAATTGTCCGCTGTTTCTGTGCGCTTTATGGCATTGATTTACATGTGATTAAAGCTTGGTTGACACAGCCGAATTTATGGCAGTGTAGGTTGGACTAGTGGGAGGTCGTATATGAACAGAGGTAGGCAACGAGTGCTGTTGCCTATACCTCTGTTACTGTGATCTCCCTGCAACCTGCACCGATTGAGCTGCTTAAGCTTCAATTCCACTGAGGGAAGTTTTGCGGCCCTCGTGCCGTTTGGCTATCCTTTCCATTCACCATTAGGGCTCCCTCTCCGTTAGGGTGACTTTCCGCCCCGACAGCGTCTGATGGAAGGTCTCAGGGTTGTACAGCCTGACACCTTCCATCAGTCAGAAGCCCTCACTATCAATCAATTTCCCTGGAGGTCCTGGCGCTCCATTTTCGGTTGGAGCTTGTAGCCCCCCTATTATAGAGTACACCCTGTGAAAATGGGACCGGGGGTCCCCTCCCCCTTGGCAGGGGGGAGGAGCAATCGTTGAAAAACCTTGAAATTAGAGTTGCTAATAACTCCTAGGGGAATGGAGGAAAAAGGCTCAAATTTTTTGTGGTAACTCCTCTCAACCTATGGATTCAGCTGGCAAAGAACCGGAAGTCAAATCGCACCGGAAGTGGTCGAAACGCGACTTCCGGTATGTGGCCGTGGTTTTGACTTCCGGTTTTTTGCCAGCTGAATCCATCATTTGAGAGGAGTTCCCACAAGAAATTTAAGGGCGTTTCCTCCATTACCCTAGGAGTTATGAGCAACCCTAATTTCAACATTTTTTAACGGTTACTCCTCCCCCCTGCCTCGGGGGAGGGGATCCCCGGTCCCATTTTTACAGGGTGTACTCTATAATAGGGGGGCTCCAAGCTCCAACCAAAATTGGAGCGCCAGGACCTCCAGGGGAGTTGATTGATAGCGAGGGCTTCAAACTGATGGAAGGTCTCAGGGTTGTACAGCCTTATCATAACACCTTACTGTAATATGTTTAGTAAGATACTGTAAAGTGTGTATAAAGTATAATTACTGTGATTAATCTCTACTGTAAATCCACTTGTACTTTGAACAGTATCTTACTGTAATATGTTTAGTAAGATACTGTAAAATATGTATACTATATATTTACTGTAATTCATCTATACGGTAAATCCATTTGTACACTCTTAAAACAGATGTCAGAAAATGACACAAAAAATGTGTTGTGTAATGACTGACGATGATGTCATCAGTGATGACAGTGATGATGTCATCATAGCACTAGGGTGAAAAACGGCTAGAAGACCAACGTTTTGGAGAATATAGCCCGATTTCAACACTGTTTGAATGTATGGGTTTTTAGGGTTTTTTTGTGGGGTTGTGTTAGGAGCACGTTTCATGCGATTTTGAACTTAGTTTTTCTTTTTCTTTTTTTTTTCATTCCGATAGACAATTAGACGAGGAATCCAACGCAACCAACCGCGACTCTCTACGACGTTTCCTTCCCGAGATACAGCCATTTAAAGTTTTTTGGTCAAACATGGGAAATTTAGGGTCCCTTTTCGACCACTTCCCGTTGTCGGAGAGACTCGCGCAAGGGCTCATTCGAACCGTCTTGAAAAAGTACGTTGGGCGAAACTTTTTTATTTCCCGGTCAGACTTCTGGTTAGGGAGGAAATCGCGATTTCATGTAAATCTACATATGTGCCCTAAAGTACCCTAAGGAAGCGTTTTTTCGGGAAGGGGCGGGGCACTCGCGACGTACTTTTCGACGAGGAATCCAACGGTGTCAGTCCCATTTCTGTGCGACCTTCCGTTCCGGAGATAGTTTTTTGAGCCAAAAAGATTCCTGAGGGGATGTGATAGGAGTGCGTTTCAGGTCATTTGGAGTCGACTGGTACTATCCTTGAAAACCATTTTTAATTTTTACATAGGAAAAGTACTTATTTTTTTTTATTTTTTTTTATTTTTTTGTGTGTGACCACTCTAACGGTGCGTAATTTGGTCGAGAAGTGCTTTTTGTGTTGCCAGTAGGTGGCGCTATGACTATGCACTTGCCCTCCATCAGGTCCCCCTCTCATATAAATGGGAGCTAGGGCTCTGTCTGTCTGTCTGTGTCTCTCTGTTTCTCTGTCCCACTGTGATGTAATACATCCCACTCTGACATCATCAGTGATGTCATAAATGCCACTGTGACATCATCAGTGATGTCATAAATCCCTCATAATACCACTGACATCATAAGTGATGTCATAAATCACACTGTGACATCAGTGATGTCATCAATCCCAGTGATGTCATAAATCATACTGTGACATCATCAGTGATGTCATAAATCCCTCATAATACCACTGACATCATAAGTGATGTCATAAATCACACTGTGACATCAGTGATGTCATCAATCCCAGTGATGTCATAAATCCCACACTGTCATAAATGCCACTGTGACATTATCAGTGTGTCATAAATCCCACTGATGAAATCCCACTGTGACATCATAAGTGATGTCATAAATCACACTGTGGCATCATCAGTGATGTCATAAATGCCACTGTGACTTTATCAGTGATGTCATAAATCCCCCATAATACCACTGACATTGTAGAAAAGGGTCCATAATGGCCCACCACTAGGCCTGTTCTTGGGGCAATTGACGCCCACGAACCAACGCGGCAACGACGTAATGACGATGACACCACCGTGCCATCATCAATGATGACGTCAGAGTTCACCTGTGAGGTCATCGGCGATGTCAGGCGGTCTGGGCTGACTGTGATGGCAGATGGGACTTTACGGGGTCACCGATGATGTCATAGCTCCCTGGACGCTGTGACATCACCAACGAGGGTGTATATAACAAGGTGTTCTGTGACGCTGTATTCTTCCTTCCTCTTCTTCATAATGTCTTCCCTTCCCACGACCGAATCAGAGGACCGACACCTCTGTGGTTCTGATCGATCACTCTTGGTCACTGGCTGCCTTACAACCAGCCAGGTCCCGGTCACTGGCTGCCTTACAACCAGCCAGGTCCTGGTCACGAGTGGTATTCCTTCAACCGCGTCCGAGGACCGACATCTCTGTGGTTCTACGATCCAGCACACTTCACACATCACCCGAGGCAAGCACACAAGCTTCCTCACAGACATCATAAGTGATGTCATAAATCACACTGTGACATCAGTGATGTCATCAATCCCAGTGATGTCATAAATCATACTGTGACATCATCATTGATGTCATAAATCCCTCATAAATCTCACTGATGAAATCCCACTGTGACATCATGAGTGATGTCATACACCCAGGCTGTGTTCGAAACCGGGTACTGCGCCTACTACTACTACTACTCCTACTACTAAATTGAGTATGTAGTGTGTTTACACTGTGCAGTATAAAAATTTTGAGTAGGCGAGAAAAACCCGGAAGTCTACTACATTCGCAAGATTTCCTGAGTAGAGACGAGCTGCTTACTTCATATACTCATTCCCCCATAATGCATTGCGACTCATCTGACCAGCCCCGGGAAGACTCGAAACTCCGCCATTAGAGCAACGCCACTTCACTGCTCCAGGTATGTTTTCACAATTTTGTTTTCACGCTATTTCATCACTAACTTCACTTCTGACACATTTGAGGCGGTAAGTAGGGATAGTAGCAGCGTTTTAGTTGACTTTTATAACGAAATGTTCGAAGGGGTGTATAACCTCCACAACTGAGCACGTCGGCAGCAGCCTGTCGCCTGCGGGGAAACAGGCTGATCTGGCCGGCTAGCTTTGTCGACCCACCCGGCGGCGCCTCTGCTCACAGAACCCCTGTTCCCTCTCCCCACAGTTACAATGGCAGACAGAGCTGCTGCTGCTGGAAGCAGCAGGAGCTAAAATTGTGAGTAATGTGGCGTTAATGTGCCCAAATAATAGTAGAATGACAGGGTTATATTCATAATGAACGTAAATAAGTAATGCCATAACGTTCGTTTCTTCAGGGGGGGGGGGGGGGGGGTGAAGACACCAGGCGCCTCATTAAATGGCGAGGGGAAAATGAAGAGCTCTTCACAAAAAAACTCCGCAGTGAAAGGCTTAAGAACATTTAACAACATGTAATTTCCATGTGCATGGCTCGCAACGTTACTTAATTAAATTAATTTGATTGTTTGTATCAGATTCATAAAACGAAACATTTTGAAAATGAGCATTTTTCAATTTTGGACTATCAATTGAAACATCAACTGAATGAATGATACAATCATTGTGTTAAACTGTATAGGTGAAAGTTACAGGTATGGCCTCAGCAAGTGGGACATCATGGTGGAATGAGGAGGACTCAGAGGAACCAATTCCAAGGGTTTTTATTCAAAGCAGATCCCTTTGTGGATGGATACTGTAACCATCAGACAGATGTTGACAAGTGTAAACAGATGATTGAACCTAAAAGACAAATAAGATATTAACAAAGTATTCGAACAAACAAGAGAAAACAAATTAAACTGTAAACTAATATAATAAAACTAATTCAAATCAAATACTCAATCAATATACAAAGGAAATAACACTAACTATAACAAACTTAACACTTTAAATTATGCATCTGTACATTTGCAGACAAAGGGATTTGGCAGGAAAGGCCCAACCAACAGCCTTCCCCCAGCAGCGTAGATGGCAAACAGAGCCTGATCTAATCAGTGTCCTCTTATACAGTCGTGTGGCTGGTTAGAGTGCATCTAAGGCCTGCCCCCCCCCCCTCCTCCTGAGAAGAGGGATAGGCTTTTGCACAATCATCATGAATGATCAACCAATAAAATATTCTCATTATCTGCAAATCTGGATCATGTAATCCTGATCTTGTGGTATACAGATCAGAATGTTCTTATCTGAAAGTTATTTAAAATACCAGGACAAAACCTACAGGATCAAGTTGCACCAGACAAATGCAAATATTAAAGTGGCTGGTAGAATTGAGGCACAATATAATGATTTACTATGTTTATCTCAAGTGTATGACAATTTGACCAATGCTTGCAGGACATTCATCAAGGAGTATGGCCTTGAGGGGGTCGAGGCGGCCTGGATAAAAAAAAAGTGGGAAAACCTCAAGCAGAAGTACAAGGTAAGCTGAAGTATCAAAAGCAGCCTGACATGAAGGGAAAATCCACCCAAAAAAACAGTACTGTAAAACAGCTATGGATGCACCTAACTTCTGGGTCCATAGAGCTTAACAGTGACTGAGCACTTTTCCACAGCTCCCGGCCGTTCCATCAGAGAATTCCCCATTGCTTTTCTCCATAGATGTTTAAGTCAGAGAGAAGCTGATGCACACCTTCAATCTCTTAAAGGCAGGTGCGTCGGAGATGCAGTACGTATGAGAGATAAAGAGGAGTCCCGCACACTGTCAATTACTTGCAAAAAAAACTTTTAATTAACACAACGTTTCGGTCTATCGACCTACATCAGGTTAAAATGATTTTAACCTGATGAAGGTCGATAGACCGAAATGTTGTGTTAATTAAAAGTTTTTTTTGCAAGTAATTGACAGTGTGCGGGACTCCTCTTTACCTCCATAGATGTTTAGAAAAATCCTTACGTGAGTTTTATGCCTGGAACCAAGCCAACCAGCCACCTATAGTGACCATAAAACATTTCACAGTGGAGATAACAAAAATGTTCACTTTCCCCTGTTTTTATTTTTTGTATTTGCGCCAAGTGAAATGTTTTATGGTCACTCACGATTCAGTAGGTGGCTGGGGAATTATCTGATGGAACGGGAGCTGAGAAAAAGTAGGCGGTCACTTTTGAGCTGTATTCTGTTGCTTGGTCGTGTCTTTCTGTCTAAGAAGACAGCACATTTTGATGTCATCCCCTCTTGATCAAACAGCAAGAACTTATTGAATAAGTATCAAAAGCAGTCTTGATGTTTAGCATAAAAGAAACATGTGATGATGGTGATGTTTGCCTTCTTCACAAGGAAAAGTCAGTCCTGCCTGGGTGATATCTAATTTGTTAAAGTGTGTTGTTTGTGTTTGCCCTATATCCAACCCCCCAGCCCCCCAATGTGTAGCCAAATAAGATTCTCACATAACCTTTTTTTGTTTTGTTTTGTAGGACCTGAAGGCTCCTCGGACGGGTGTCTCTACAGAGGGAGGAGAGGCCAGAAAATATGCAGAAATAAATAACACAAAATATTATAGCTTTGTCAGTGTTTTTTCACTTTTTACAATTTATACTGTTTGTAAAAATGTCACTCCTTTTGGTTAGAAATAGCTTGACACAAATGCCCTGGACCAAAGATTGGAGCATTATTTTTGTTTAGGTAGGATGGTTGGTCTACGAGGCAGCTGAAGTTGCTTGTAGGTAGATGTTGATCAGGAGAGGAGAACTGTTGGTGGGGTAGAGCTACCTGGACACAAGCCGGGATTTGATAAACCCCGGCTGGGTCGCCTGCGTAAGGCTGTCTGGTTGAAAGACCTGAAACACACAATGTTACAGTGATGTTGATGTATTTCACAAGCATCCACTAGAGGTCACAAGTGCATTGTCTTGAGAGGATGTACCAGAAATGAGCAGCAGCTTACATAGCCTATCCATGTATTCAACATTAATGGTAAATTTCATTGCCCTTGACTATACAGAATTCAGAATCAGCTTTATTGGAGAACCTTCACAGTTACAGACAGTACAGGTGCAGCTCAACAAATTAGAATATTGTGTAAATATGGTAAAGATATTTTTTCCTCCCAGCTCCCAGGTCAGTGTATTGACATTTCTGATGAAGACCGTTTGGCCGGAACGTCAATAAACTGACCTGGGAGCTGACAAAATACCAGTGTGCGGACTCCAGGTTATTTTTTTACGCAGTTTTCAAAGCAAAATGATTCCTGACAAAGTATTGAGTGCAAGCATGAACATAACTTTTCAGAATATGGACATTTCTGTTTTGAAAATAGTTTATTTTATGTGATATTTAATTTGTTGAAATACTGTTTTGGGGGTGTTATGAGCTAGAAGCCAAATTATGCTTAAACAAATAAATACTTGAAATAATTTACTTTGTGTGTAATGAATCTATAATCTATGTGATAACGTGTTCTTAAAATGTGTGCAATTTTTTATACTAAAAGAAACAGGAAAATGTTGATTTTCTCATTTATAGGTTATAATTGATTTATTTTTATTATAATTATCGATCGATGATCAAACATACATTTTTATTACCCCAAGTCTCACTCCTCATGCCAGCCAAAACCTAACCAACCCCAATGAGTACCCCACTGGTGTTAATAATGCTGTAATGAGGCCTTTTTCACTTTTACACGTGTGTTTGATGCATGGGGAGGACGCTTTAAAGATTAATGTAGTCATTAGTCTGTCTGCAGTGTTCTGATGGTAGAGAATTTGACTCCCTTTCTGCTCTCATCCCAACTGCTAGTTAGCTGCCTGCCCTGAACGAAACTAACATTACTGATTGTAATGCGACATGTGAATAAAAATATCCCACTTACTTCTGGGAGGGATCAAAATATGATGATGTACATTTGCATGTACCGCAGTCGACGACGCCGAGCTTGTCTCCGTCCTATGGCACACATCCGAGGCATGTTGAGATCAGTGGGGAAGACGAAAGCACAATGGGCGTGTTGTCCTTTCAAGTCTCTGCATAGTACGAGGCCGGGCCAATGCGCTCTGAAGTCCGCTAGCGGCGCTTGGAATCAGCACGTAAGTTGTCCCAGCCCAAGGTGCTCTAAAGTCCCGGTAGGCAGCAGTACCTAGCCGCGGGTCCCTGGAAGTCGGGAGCCCAATTTTTTTCTATGCATTGCGTAGCGAAACTGACCACATTACGGGAATCTACATTGTTTAAACTTGTCCACGAAAATTATTAAACGTTCATGAAGTGCCATATTAACATTTTTATAGGTAAAACTAAACTGCTTCCAGGCGCTGCTATTCTGGTGGCCATGTTTGTGGTCATCGAAATGTTTCTGCCGGTGCGTGATGCATTGTGGGATAAATACCCATACTGTAGTTGGAACGTAACGGGTACTTAATTCCATGATAAGTATGTAGTATGATAAGTAGACAGTAGCTACTCATTGAGAAAAAGTAGTTGAGTAGTTGAGTACCCGGTTTCGAACACACCCCCACTGTGACATTATCAGTGTGTCATAAATCCCACTGATGAAATCCCACTGTGACATCATCAGTGATGTCATAACTCCCACTGTGACATCGTCAGTGATGTCATAAATCTGTTGTTGCGCGGCGCAGCCATCTTGGATTTTTGAGGTTGGGGCTGCTGAGGCTCCTGCGAGTTTGGAATGGGAAATACCAGCTCTGGTGACGTCATCGTCCCAGCTCATGACCTTTGAACCATAAGGTCGTAATTACCAGTTCCCAGTTATAAAGGAATGTTGGTCCTACTTCTAGCCTCTCTGCACACTGATTATTTTGGGAAGATGTAAATCTAACACAATTTATGTCTGTCGTATAACAATGAAATCTATGTTCTTATCTCTACATGGTAAATCTTAATACCTCAATTAAACAGCATTGTTCAAAATACAAGATATTGTGCATTATTTCCTTTAGGGTGTGCATGTATATAATGTTAGTCACTTTTTATAGATTTACATACACACTCTTTAAGCCATATTTTATTGAATTTAGTTGGACTAATCCACTACTTGTCTTCCCTTCAAAATAAAATAAACAAGTTAAGTTTTTCGCTTTTCAGAATTGTTTTAAATATCTATGTCAAAGTATAGTTTTGGTTAAAGTTTAGTAGAATGATCCCAATGAACATGTGTGCTTATGTTGTCTCATATTCCCCCGTTTTTACCATTTCCGAAAGTTACAAACAAACTGCGCTTTTATTTTGAAGGCGATCATTGCAAAACCCTTGAACATACAGGAAGTTTCAGATTTGCGCCTTTCAGCCTGCTGCAGAAACGGGTACCACTGCAGGAGGGCTATTTCTGTCAATTTAAAGTTTTTCCCAGCATTGCAGTCTCCCCAGGAACTCACTAACAAGGTAAGAATAATGCTGTAACGTTAGGTCATGTTCCATCATATCTGGTTAGCCCTACATTTCTGTTTTTAGCTAACTTTAGCATGGCGCTAATGTTAGCTGCCTATTAGCTACTTGTCCACTGTCATATCATGTCCTCAGTGTCGTGGTCCTCCACAGTCCACACAATCGTTCTCTCCACTCATGATCAATGAAACTGTGAGGTGAGCATTGAGCAGTCAGAGTCGTTAGTAGTTACTTAATTAGCGCATATTGATATGCAAATTAGCGCGTAACGTTCTAATATGCTGCACTGTCTGATCAAAGTAGGGAAACCATGGCATGCTAATTTGGCAGTAAGGGGGCTCTGCTAACTGTTAAATCGTTGTTGTATAGGAAAAGATAGCATGTCTATCACTAGACAATAGACATAGCCAGTGGAGAGCGCGCGCATGCGTTTGATTCCCCCCCTTATCGTGCAGCTTAGCTAAAACATTCCATAACAATTGTGCATTTTGTGATAAAAGCATACAATTTGGTAGACACAATTCTGAGTATCTCATTTTAAATTTTGGAAGACTGTTGTGATGTCATTAGTCAGTTTTAACCATACATATTGTCTCATTAGGGTAAATACTGTATAATTATGTAGAGATTTTGTCAAATATTTGTGTTGTTATGTTTATTTTTTTTAGCTTAGTCACTCACCTCTACACTAGCTTCCACATTGCTGCCACTTTTCTTGAAATATAGTTGAAGCTTGCTTCACCCAAAATGATATTTACATAAAAAGACTATATCCACAATGCTAATTATTTTAGAGAACTGCATCTTGACCTGGATAAATCATATGGAATACAGTGTTTTGCTAACTATAGTTTACCTGTGATAGTGGTGGTAAAAACTAAAGCTGGAAATATACTTCGGCAATCACCTCAACTTGGTCCTATCCACCTTATTTTTGGCAGCCATTTTTGCCTGATCTGCTGATGGGTGCTTCTTCCGGTGTGATCCTCCCAGCCTTGTTGCTGACAGCTTGACACCCGTCTGGGCGAACGGAGCAAATCACTAATCAGGTCCAGCTTGGCAAAAATCTCGTCGATAAATATCCCTTTAAGAGCGCAGTGCATTCATGGGTAATCGCCTGCTGTAGCCAATATTAACCATTTCGAGTAACACTGTTTCCATACGGATCACCGGCGTTAGTTTGTTGTTTATAACGTGGCTATATTCATAACGTTTTCTATCTCGGATACGTTATTTCGAATCGCACATAGGTTACGCCAAACCCCACATAGGTTACGCCTCGAATCGCACATAGGTTACGCTAAAACCACCACCGCAAAGCGTGTGGGTTTCAGGACGAAACAGACTCGAGCCACTAACGTCATCTTAAGAGCACAATATTCCTGGAATGCAAGTTTAACTAAACAGTTACATGTCCTCTGCATTCTACATAAAATTAAGATATTACGGGTTGTTTTATTTTGTATGTTACATACTTATTGACCAAGTTATGTTCAATTCAGCCAGGGTACAAGAGACTGAGTGTAGGCAGCCATCTTTTCAAATCAAGTAGAATACATTAGGAAATGGCAAGCTGCAGCAATAGTCACGTTAAACCGGACCTTGTACGCACAATTATTTTTTACAGTGGGGCATTCAAAAATAAGGTGGATACACTCGAATGTCAGCTTGATGAGGGCTCACAGGGGAGTCCCCAGCAAAATGAGTAATTATATGATTTCACTAGCATTTCAATGATTAGAAGTTAGCCCAAGGAAAGAATGTAGTACATATACTTGGTAATAGCTTTCACTCTCTCCTGTTATCTCCCCATCTATATTATATTATATTATACTTGCACTGTTCACGTCAGCTGCGTCAAGTCACATTTTCGAGGAGCTGCATGCAGGCTGCGTAGTACAAGTAGCCAACTAACTTGCTATGCAAACTATGCCTATAATAACTAACAGCATTTCATTTTCACATGTTTGAAAAGGGGATTGATGCTCCACTACTAATGACGGCCATGAATCGCTGATGAAGCCATCAAGAAACCTCCGTATGCAACGAAGGTAAGGAGACAGGTTTAATTAATTGTCACTGGCTTTTAGAGAGGCTTGCACCAGGCTACTTTTTAATTAACTTTTTTGAAGACTTATCGAATGTATCTGTAAAGCAGGCAGGCTTTTAGTCAAGTCTACTGACCGTTTCCAGGCTCCCTCTCTCTCCAGACACAGCGGAGATCCTGTTTGTGTCCCAGGTCTACATCGCTGTTCAGGTAAGTTTCCAAGACATTTTAGGACAATCCAAATGGCAAATAGTAGGGGTGCTCCCATCAGGATTTTTAGGGCCGATCACTGATCGCTGGAACCAGTATCGGCTGATACCGATCACAGGGTCTATTTGAATCCTTCTATTTATCGTGTAGCATTATTTATTTGTACCATTGGTTTCCAACGAACTGTGGTCCGCGGATTTGTTTGTGGTTATCACGATATTTGGGAAATATCACAATTTTGAGCAGTTATTTTCAGAGGCTGCAGCAGGCTCAGTTTTAAAGCCAGAGTGAAGTTTCTGGTATCATATGAAACTAGAAGACCTAATAATCGATTTGTACCAACCATGTCATGCTAGTTTGTCAGGAAGGTAGCTAAATAACACTCCAAATTTAGGCTAAATGTTTGGGAGGGAAAATACATTTTCAAAGGCATCCTCTTTTTCACAGCCTAATGTTTGCAGGTGTGTGTGTGTATTAGAGATGCGCGGATGAGCTTTTATGCCATGCTAATCCGCGTGTATGCATGAACCGTCCGCCCGCCATAAATCCGCGCAAATTATTTCATACTATTTATAGATCCGCGCCCGCCATGCACCCGACGCTATAAAACGGTATAAATCGAGCAAACTTACGGTTTCTGCTGCCGTTGGTGCGATCGCTGCAGTCCAAGACTCCAAATAAACTTCCATGCTGTATTATGTCCAGTCCCCCACTTGCCCTCATGTAGCTTACTCGGCTAACGCTATAGCTTTAAGTTTAGTTTACTTGATTGCCTCATTGTATGGGAAAATACGAACGAGTCTTCTCTTCAAACAGCGGAGATTCCTTTTTGAGAGTGACATCATTGACCATATATGGATGAAAAGTGTAGCCTTGCGACCTAGCACATGGCTGTTGTTGTGTTTACGGCCGTGGGTGCTTTGGGGGGATTTACAAGAGGTGACTAAGAATGTGCCTGACGAAAAATGTAGCTTAAAATACGTTAATAGACTACAGAACGTAATTAATATTATTTTTCCTCATTAATGATGCATCGTTTCAACCGCCCACAACCCATCCGCTATTAATCAGAATGTTTATTTTTATGATCTGGCACGCCCGCGGGGCGGGATATCCGCGGTCAGCGCGGTTATAACTGCGGCCCGCGCATCACTAGTGTGTATCCATATTGAAGCCTTATATTGTCATTAGGCCTTTCTGCTGCTATTGCATGGTTAAATCAACAAATTTTATTTTCTTGGGGGGGGGGGAGGGGGGATTGGCAGATGCAGTGGAAGTGGTCCGTGGGAAATATTGTTTGGTATGTAGTGGTACTTGGATGGAAAATGGCTTTTAATCTGACCGGAAGTCATATTGTTGTCGGATTAGCGGAAGCGACTAGTGAAAGTGAAGTTGTTATTCCCGACTGGTAGAGTGAAGTTGGCTCCGTCTATCACATGGATTTGTTATTCCTTTTCCCAACTCCTAAGCGACAGAGTCAGGACAAGCTACAGGACAAGCACGGTCATCTAAAGTGTGGGAGTATTTTAGACCGAGACCCTGCTCTGTAACGTTCAACTCCGCACATTGGAAAAGACGTAAACGTAATGTTATGTACACAGTCATGGAGCGCGTGTCCTGTTGCGACAGACAGCACCAAATCAGTCCTGTTTTAACCATGGTTTTAACACACTTTTTGATCATGCATATTAGGATTATCAACACTTGGAATGCGTTTTAGTGTAGGCTCTTGATTTATCTGTTGTCTGTTATAATGCCTGGGAGTGAGCGAGCGCAGGCCAACGGATAAACCGAGAATCCACTATGATTACTCACTATGGCAAAATTATGTTGAATCTTAGTTGTTAGGTCTTTGTAATGTTAGTTTCTAATTATAGTGCCTGTCATCTCTTCTTCTCTCTGTCTCCTGCCTCCAATATCTCTCCAGATTGTTTCAGCATTTAATGTCAGCTGACCTCCATGTCCCTGCAGTCAGCCCACTGACCTGCTGTCTGTGACCTGACCTGCTGCTGCCTGCGAGCTGACAGCACACACAGTGAGTATATAGTTTTAAATTTCAAATGTTTCCAATTGTTCATTGAGACAATTAGATGTGATCCCTCTCCTCATGTAATTTACATGCCCCCTTCTCTTCTCTGTCTCCATCTTCTAATATCTCTCTCCATATTGCTCCAACATAGAATGATGTCAGCAGACTTCCCTGTCCCTGCAGCCACCCCATTGACCTGACCTCTTCCAGTCTGTGATCTGTGAACTGGGTGAGTACTTCATTTATACCTAAGCACATGCTCACAAATGACATTCTCAACCTAAAGCATGTTTGAAAACAACCCCTCTAAACTAAAACGTTCACTAAATGTTCACTAAAATCTTTATTTCTGATGACCTGATAAAGGTTTTCCGTGCCAAAGGAGGATCTGCAGGAAAGACAATCGGCACCATAATGGCACAGACAGCTAATGTAAGTGTTTTTTTTCTACTTCTTCACCACCCCCTCATTCCTTCTCCTCCTGTCTTTTCTAGAAAAAACTAATCGATTTGCAAGCCAACAGTGATTTTATCTTCGTTAAAATTGGCGAAGCGGGCGGTGGTTTGTATCACGATTGTGATGTCGTTAGTGATGTCACTTGAGCAATTGTGATGTAATTCTTTGGGATGTTGTTGTGTGCTCTTTTCAGAATCAAGACATATACACAAAACAGGATTGTGTCCTGAGGGTCCTTAGTGTCTACATCAATGAAGACCTGGATACACTGGTCAAAGAATATGTGGTAAGTGTACATCAACTCTGTCTCTATCCGCAGCTAATCTCACATAATCCTGGACCAATCAGCCTGTGTCATTTATGCGTGACCTCTTTTGATTTCAGTGATCACAGCACAGCCACATTGCATTGACTGTCTGCATGTCATGTCTGTCTGCATGTCTGTCTGCTGAATCCTCACTGTGACTGGTAGGGGCGCAGGTAGTTACAGTGACGCCGCTCGGTTGGAAACACCGATAAGGTTAGCAAGCTACGTAGCTTGAAAGTTATTAGCAGTTGTGTTGAAAAGCAGTCTTGGCAATTTGAGGGACCAACCTGTGAGTCCAAGTGGGTGTTTGTGCCAGGTGAAATTACATTATCTACAGGCATTCCTGAGATATTGGGCCCTATTCTCCCACAAGCCTTCGGCGCTAAAACGGGCCTTAAACGCAAAAAAACGTGCCTTGCGCCTGTTTTGGGACGATATCAATATGGCTTTAGGCTGCCAAATGCGCTTTAGGCCGAATGGGCGTGGCGCAGTCCCAGAATGGGCCAAAGTGGGCGTGTCGGCGCTAACTACCGGCGTAGTACTATCTTCGCACCTGGCCTACATTTAGCGCTTTGCGCCTTTGAAAACCAGGCCTATTCAGTGCGCCAGTGCACTTGTGCCTCTCCCCTGTCACCCTTCTCTGTCTCTCTCTGAAACCAGGCCTATTCAGTGCGCCAGTGCTCTTCTGCCTCTGAGTCACCCTTCTCTCTCTCTCTCTGACTCCCTCGCTCAAACAGACACAACACATAGCAGCACCCAGCTTCCCATAGGAAATAGCAGTTGTAAGTTTACTGCCTGTGAATGTCCACTCCCAGCATGCAATTGGGTCCTCCATTTCGCTACTAAATAGCAACCAAATGAGCCAAAATAGATATAAAAGGTAGTTCTAAATCAATGTGTAATGGTAACACAGCCTGCCATTGTCAACATTTCAATATTGGACCAAATAAAAAATCGAAATGAAAACACCACCCTATGTGAAACATATATGTCCTCCTGGGCCTATATATACCCCTTGTCGAGTTAACGTGATTTAGAGAAGTAACAGCGGAACGCGCTTCGGAACGCGCTTCTAATGGCATCTGCTATACTGTGATGTCCCTCCAATAACTTGGCCCTATTTCACATTTAGTTTTACAATAAAAACACATTTATGCAATGACTTGACATAATGTAGGCTATATTTATGTGCATCATCCTTCCTGCAGCAGGCGAGAGAAAATGATATCTTTCTGGACAAACTTTCACCAATCTAATAGGCTATATTTTTCTAGCTGATGCATAGAACATTATTTTCACTTTGATATTGCTATAGTGTAGCGTATTTACATGCTTGCAGTGTTTAAACTGCAGTTTGTTTGAGAAGCATCATAATATGGAATAATAGCCGATATATGGAGACAGACGGGATGAAGGGAGGTGGGGGGGGGGGGATCAGAGGCTTGGGTTTCATCTGGTTTTGCGGGACCAGTGGAATTGGAGCTAAAAAGGCAAGCGTGCCATTCGTTTATTGCACTTATCCAATGAGCATGACAGTGCATAATTTTACGCCTAAAAGGCGTGGTTGTAATGCTTTGGGCTGCATCTAGCGCCAGCACGACGATATCAAGTGCGCCTGTCCACGCCCACTGCTTTGATCTGCGCCTGCCGCTCGGCCTAGAAACTGCGCCGATGCAACGATAGGGCCCATCGTGTTCATGGGAATGGGACAGACATGAGGTCACAGTGACCTTGGCGTTTGACCACCAAAATCTATTCAGTTCATCCTTCAGTCCAAGGGGGCGTTTGTGCCAAATAATAATAATTCCCTCAAGTCAAACGGTGGAAGTGCTGTCACTTTTAGGGAGGACCTAGGAGCCTGGGACAGAGAGAGCAGTCTGCTGCTCAGCTCGACAGGAGGAGGAGGTCCTGACACCTTGTGAATACCATTCTGCCAGTAAGAGGAAGGTGAGGCCAGATACACTTAATAGTTCACATAAAAGCAGTAGTAGGTATTCCCATTTTTTTTTAAACTATTTTCATTCCTTCTTAACACATTCACTGCCAGCCGTTTTTTCAATACTGTAGGTAGCTTCTGCCAAGGTTTTTTTTTGAGGATTCTGGCTCATCTTTCAAGAGCCGAGGATTCTTTTCTGTTAGGATTTTGTGAACACAAAATATCTCAAAAGAACTAATAGAATGTGTGCTTTCTCTGTCTAAAAGAGTTAGTTTGTAGAGTTAGTAGTTATGTAGGCATTAGCACTTGAATACAGCATGGTTTCAGCGTCTGAAAATTTAAGCTGAGATAAATAGCTTTTTGTGAAATTCGATAGAACAGTCACTTTAACCATTCATTTTTGGCATCAGTAAGACGTCAGACATCTAAACAATAGTTTTGAACAGTAATTTCCTCCATAACAGCAGGAAACCCCCCTCTCCTTCAAACTCCTCCCTCCGTGTGTGTTCTTCTTGGCTGCAGTGGGCGTGTCACAAGCTCGTTTCTGCTGCTGCTGCTGCTGCTCCTGTCTGCTGGCGGCCGCTGGGCAAGTCTGGATGGGCTCGCTCGTTTCTTGGGGTTTCGGTTGAGAGCTTTGATGAAGCTTTTGCGATTCTGGTCTTATTTATGCTGCGTGTTTCAAAGTGTGTTGCACCCATAATCTATTATGCAAATTTGCAATCCCCCACCGCCAGCAACCAGCGCGAAAACGAAAGCGTTTTCGCCAATCCATTTTACAGTATGAGAATGGTTTCATCGCGCGTTCCCCTGCAGTTTTGGCTCGGCTTTTTCTAGTCTGGAGAGCACTGTCGCCACTTAGTGGGTCGGTGGAATGGGTTGTACACGTTCGGTGGCTCCCATATTTATATAGAAGATGTAAAAGGGTTAGATGCACATCCCACCGTCAAATTTTTTTTTTTTTTTTTTGACGTATCAACTCGTCATTGGCAGTCAACCGTTGGATTTTTTTTGACGTATCAACACGTCATTGGCAGTGAACGTGTTAATTATAGTTAGTTTTCCGCTGAATGTGTCAATATTTTATTAATATCTTACCTGGATAAGCTCAAATTATGTTGTTTATATTATCAGTCCGACTTGGAAGCACTCTCTCCCGGCCAGTCAGGCGCTGATGGCTGCCTCCCCTATGGTATGCTCATGCACGAGCCGCAAGCTCCGGGCCGCGGGGGCGCGCGCAGCCGAGCAGCAGTGCTCCCCAGCACTGCATGGCAGAGGCGACGGCTTTGGGATGGGGATGAGAACAGTCTGACATAACATAACGTTACTTTATTTTCATCAGAAACCACTCCGATTTGCATGTTAAAACAAGTTTGCAGCCTAGGAATATCTGGAAAACATTTTATTGATCTATTCACGTCAGAAGAAGCCAGGATTAAACAAAACGATATCAGAAATACACAGCATGTCTGCTGTGTGTCTTTTCCGGGTTTAGTGTCCTGCGTGGGCCGTGGGGGGGGGGGTACCCCGACAGCTTTGACTGGTGCTGGCTCGCTCCCCCAGTGGTCCCGATGCATCCATATACTTCTACTACCTTCAGATAAAGGTTGTAAGCTCACCTGTAACTATCGGTGACAATAGGCTCATTTGAGTTGACTGCCGCCTCGCCTGGAAAGCAGACGAGAGCAGGCGAGCACAGTAAGGCGAGGCGTCAACAAGTCGAACACCCCCGCAGCACACTCACTAGACTTTCACAACAATGAAGGCTCAGGCTTAGTTTTATAACTTTTAGCTGCTGCTCATGCACAGCACAGCACAGGCTAAATGATGCAACATAAATATACATTATGTAAAGTCATTGCATAAATGTGTTTTTATTGAAAAAGTGGCGTCAAGTAAGCAAGTCTTGTTGGAGTGGATATCACAGTGTGTATTGAGTATCTCTTTAACTGCTTACCCGACATGTTGTCCCCGTGGAAACAATGGCATGAAATAGTTCATTTCAGACTACTGTAGGTCTAGAGATGAGGGGAAACATCTCGCCTGCCACTTGGTCCGGTGGGGTCTCCCTGTCAGAGTGTCCGTCCGTGCCTCTGCCAGTGCAGGCGGCAGACACACAGCCAGTGCGCTGCTGTCATCCACTGAAACACGCGGTCCGCATGGGGATAACACCGCACGGGGAAACGTGAATAAGTGTAGCGCAAACTTCGCCATCAATGCATTAGTCTATAAATAGCGCATTTAATCTTGACGGTTATTTAATGAGCGTCAGTTTAGTCCCCATTTCAAGCAAAGCAATGAAAAAGATAGAGAGAGAATACAGATCGTGCCGGCCCGTCAGTGCAGTATGTTCAGAGGTTCTTTTTCTCGGAATATAGTTTTTCATCTTCACGATATCGTCACGTTTTGATATCGCGAAATTTCGTCGGACTTTGATATCGCGAAATTTCGTGGGACGAAATATCGTGATTGTTAGGTATAGGTTGGTATTAGCAATGTACATGAGAGCGATTTATAGACTAAGTTTGGATGAGTACTTGATAGCTTTTGATTCATTGTGCTAAACTGACTAGCAAGTAGGGTGCTTCAAGCTTTCTACTGAACACACAGAAGAGAAGGACATCTATCTTTTCATTTTACTATAGGAATGATAATTCCGATTTGTCTGCTGAAAGTGTAATGTTTCTCTCTGCTCATAGAAAAATCCAGATTCCTCAGAGCATGAATTGTGACATCACAAATACTGTTTACCTTGAATATTGGACTAATCCTGGGCCAATATTCAACATATATGTGTAATGTGAAACGTGAAGCCTCCAGTGCACATTACACTTGTTTTAAGTTGAAAATTGGTCCAGGATTAGTCCAATATTCAAGTTACACATAATTTGTGATGTCACAAATCATGCTCTGAGGAACCTGGATTTTTTAATGAGCAGAGAGAAACATTACACTTTCAGCAGATACATCTGAAAAAGCCTTGTAGTATCAAACTCTGCACATACATTATTCTCCATAGTGAAGCTCAAACATTCAACTGTAGGAAAAATAGCTAAAATGTACTGAACAAAAATATAAACACATTTTTGTTTTGCTACCATTTTTTCACCAGTTGAAATAATAAATCCAATACTTTTTCTATTTCTATTTCTATTTTGTGTTTTGTATTAATTATTTTTAATGTACCTTTTGATTGTCTCCTGCTCAGGGACTACAGGTGCAAATTAGCCCTTAACACATTCAGTGCCAAGGACGTCTGTGCACGTCCTAAAAAAAAGTGTGTGGCTGCACAGAAACCACACCACACGCCACCACATCAGAAAACACCAGCCAGAGTCAGTGAATGTGATCGAAATTAGAGTGCAAAAGGTATTCATAAAAGGGGTTATATCTTGGAAAGAAAAAAAAAACGACAGAAAACCCATGAAAGTGCACTTTTTTGAGAGGCTGTAATTTCATAATGGAACTGTCTAGAAACAAAATTTCTTCTTTGGAAGAAGCAGGAGTGTTCAATCTTTCATTAAAGTCCAGCCCCGTTAATATAGCCATAATAGAAAAAATTCTATAGCTGTTTTCAACTGAATGGAAGTGAATCTGGCACAGGCTCCAGACAATTTTACTGAAGCGCTGTGGCACTGAATGTGTTAAGCTAACCCTGGCACATTTACATTGATATTGATGTTGATTAATGTGCACTGTCCCTGATTAAAAAATAAATAAATAAAGCTAAAGCTGAATCCAATACTTTTTCTATGCATACATGTATGGCTTATTTCTCTTAAATTGTATTCACAAATTAAGGCTGTTACACACCAAGAGCGATGCGAATACAGCATGAAATTGCGATGCGAATATTGACCCACCTGTCAATCACAGCAACAGATGTGTACACGTTGGAAGCGAATTTATGAAAAATCGACCGAAACCGTCCGAAAAAATAAATGGCGCAATAACGCTCAGCGAAACTTCACCGTTGGTATGCACGGTTGCATTGACTGATATAGGTTTGGAAAATAGTATTGATGTGCGAATTAATCACACGAAAAAACGCTCCCGATGTGTAAGGACCTTTACTGTGAATCTGTGTCAGAGAGCACTCCTTTGACCCAATAACCCATCCATGTAGCATGCTGACTGCAGTAATGTCTACCAGGGAAGGTCTCTGTCTCTCCCTTTGACAGAAATAAGCCTTTTGTGTGCACACAATGTCTTAGTTTTTGTTTGTTTTTTCAACTTGGATTTTTTATTTAAACTTGTAAGCAAAAACAAAGTGTAGTGTTGATGTACTGTATATGTTTTTTCTTCATATTTTTGTTTTATAAAAAATAAATTAACTTGGGTTTGTATATTTCAGGCAGGACACTACTGTCTGCTGACCAGTGGATGGTCAGCATAGAGGGAAAAGTGGCATACAACTACATCTACAACGTCGAGTAGGAGGAGTCGGCTTGTGCAACACTGGAGTTGATCAAAGGTGAGCATAGAATATTGATGACGGAAGAAGAAAAATGTGCTTCAGCCAAGGTCACAAGGGCAAACCTATTTGGCGTTCGCAAGGCAGGGCAACCATGTGAAAGGAAAACTTCTGAAGCTTGAGTCCAAAGACACCGGAGCACACGGAATGAAGGCAAAATATGAATTTATTGTATGACTATCGTTTCATTAAGAGTCTTGACTCTGACGAAGACACACCTCTGGGTCAAAACGAATTCAAAATTAATGTTTTGCCTTTATTCTGTGTTCCGGTGTCCTTGGACTCAGACTTCCAAAGTTTTCCTTTCACATGAGCATGGTATATCTTTTATGAATCTTGAAACTCTTGCTATACTATTATGTCCAATGTACTGTACTTGTAAGTGGTTAAAATTTATAAATTATTTGAGCTTGATTCCTTGTGGTGTCCCGTTGTGGAGTACTAGGACGCATGTACTGTATCAGTTCAGGGGGAAAAAAGCAAAATCAATGAAGTGGGTCAAGAAATGTATGAAGAACTAAATTTTTGTTGTTTTTTTGTCTTGCAGATTCTTTGTGAGAATCAACCCAGAGGAGGGAAGCAAATGCACGGCCAAGGTTGGCACAAGCAGGAGGACAGGAGCAGTGGTGAAAAGAAAGACGTCAGCAATGAATTCTTGCGCCACAATCTTTCTCCGACGCCTCACAGAATTCGAATGGAAGACATCGAATTAGGTACACTGTGCACGCAAGCACACACACACACACACACACACACACACACACACACACACACACACTTGAATGCTATCTATAAATCTCATAGATAGGAAGGAACCCTGCAAATCATCTCACATTCTGAAATGTGTGGTTGTGAAGAACAATCTTCATCTGTACATGTGACCTTTAAGGGAAAGATGGGGGAAGATTTGTCTAAATCAGGGGTGGCCAAACTACGGCCCGCTGCCCGTTTTTAAGTGGCCTGCCATGAATTTAGCAACAACAAAACAACAACAAAATTGCAGGTGAAGCTTTTTTTTCGTTTTTATATTTTAAAGTTTGAAACGGAAACAGAAAAACGAATAAAAAAGAAAGAAGCAAAACAAATGTTTTGTTTTTCCCATGTAAAACCATTGGGTTACTTTAGTACCCTGACCTGATCTATTCATTTTTTGGGGCGTTTTGTTTTTACATTTTTCATACTGAATGTTGGTGAAATTATCTCTGTCTTAAAGGAGAATTTCGGTTTTTTACACCACGGTCCTCATTTCCAGCTTAAAATATTATGTTTGGTTTCATTCGGATGCCCACAGAAGATCTGTCGCACCGAGTACACTCCTCAAACAGGCTATAACGGGAGCATACGGGGCAAGCTCCATGCGCTCTGTAAATAACACTTTTTCTGTCACGCCGCGGTCCATATCTTAAATTGATGAAACATCTAGAAGGGAGGGTGCCCATCTGATGACCTGCTGTAGCCACTCAACTCTTGTCCAGTGGAGGTAGGCGGCCAAGTCCAGACTTGGCTCAGGGATGAGGACGCCCCTGCCTAGCACAGTCCCGCTGGTGCCTGAAAGGAGGAGGAAGGAGAGGAAAGAGCGATGCCACTGGCTCACAGATGGTGCAGGGCAGAGTACCTGTAAAGGTGGGCCAGTTGCGATGACCCTATCGTATTTTGCATATATATATATATAGGATATGGACCGCGGCGTGACAGAAGAAGTGTTATTTACAGAGTGCATGGAGCTTGCCCCGTATGCTCCCGTTATAGCCTGTTTGAGGAGTGTACTCGGTGCGACAGATCTTCTGTGGGCATCCGAATGAAACCAAAGGTATCTGGGTGAGTAAAACATAATATTTCAAGCTGGAAATGAGGACCGTGGTGTAAAAAAACGAAATTCACCTTTAACCTGTTGGCACAGGAAAAGATTTGAAAACATACAGAAATAATGCCAGAGCAGAAGTGATTAGGATGAACATACTTCCGAGGCTACTTTATTTATTTCAGACATTACCTGTAGAAGTAACCGACAGGG
Source organism: Poromitra crassiceps (assembly GCF_964638095.1). NCBI lineage: Eukaryota > Metazoa > Chordata > Actinopteri > Beryciformes > Melamphaidae > Poromitra > Poromitra crassiceps. The sequence goes on from NC_139629.1 coordinate 59,673,573, forward strand.
AATTTATAGAATGGGACAAAATGATTTCACGATATATTTGGCAAGGGAAGAGACCGAGAATCAGGTATAGGACATTGCAGTTATCAAAGAAAAAGGGAGGGTTAGCTCTACCATGTTTGAAGAGTTACTATCAAGCAGCGCAAATAAAAACATTGCTGAATCTGTGCAATCCCTCTTATAAAGCGAGGTGGAAAGAAATTGAAGTTAGGACAACAGATGGGGTTCCTATCCAGGCTATAATAGCCGATAAAAAATTGAGGAGACACCTCCGAGAGGAGGTAAATCCATGGCTGGATGTATCAATTAAAATTTGGAATACAATAATAACAAAAAATAACTTGACAGTACATAGTAGATTGATAAGATGGATTGCACATGATTCAGAATTCATACCAAATAGAACAGACAGGAGATTCAAAACATGGGAGCGGGGACCCAAGATACACTGGGAGTTACTGAAGAATGGGAATATTAAAAGTTTTCAAGAAGTGAAGGACCAATTTGGCTTGGCTAATCAGGACTTTTATAGGTATTTGCAATTGAGACATTACATAGAGCAAACAATGAGAGAGGGGAATCTAATTGGATCAGAATTGGGAATAATTAATATGTTTACCTTGGCACATGAATCAAACTTGGGAAGAAAATTAATTTCGAATTTATATGTGAGAGTGGAAGATTTGAAGGGCAGTGACACAATGTATATAAAAGAGAAATGGGAGAGAGAAGCAAATATTGAGATGACAAAGGAGGAATGGGAAGAGGTCTTTGAACAACAGTGGAAAACAACATGTTCCTCTTCTTGGAGAGAACATGGATGGAAAAATATCACAAGATATTTTTTAACTCCTGCACAGAAAAAATATCAAAACACAAGGTGCTGGAGAAAGTGTGGAGCAGACCGAGCCGACCATTTCCATATATTCTGGGACTGCCCTATCTTAAAAGGTTATTGGCAAGAGTTAAAGAAATGTATGGATGAAATAACCAAAGTGAATCTTCCACTCTCATTTGAGGTTTTATACTTGGGGAAAGTAGACCAAGGGCTTGTGCGATTAGGAGACAAACATATATTTAGAATGATGTTAATTGCAAGTAAAAAAGCGATTACAAGGAAATGGCTGAAGGCCGAAGCGCCTAAGGTGGATGATTGGATTGAAGTAATGCATGATATATATGTGATGGAGAAGTTGACTTATTCTATCAGACTGCAACAGGAGAAGTTTAAAGGAATCTGGGAAAATTGGATCGAGTATATAGCACCAATTAGAGCAGACTTTGTATAGGAGATGGTGCAGCCCTTAGTTCAAGGTTTAATAGCTACAGACATGTACATGTTATGATTTATTTTTGTATTTTTTGTTAATAAATGTAAAAAAACAGAGTTGATATAGAGATGAATAAGTAGATGTGCGGAGAAGAGCATAAAAAAAAAGAAAAAAAAAAGTGTGGTACAGAATACAACTGTAAAGAAGCATACATGGGAATTGAGAGAGAGGGGGGAGTGGGGAAGGGAACGCAGGGGAATGATTGTATGTATGTATATATGAACGATATAACAGGATGTATGACACAAGAAAATAATAGTAATGATGTATCAGATGCTCTGTATTTCATGCTGAAGAACAATAAAAAAAGAAAAAAAAAAAAAAAAAAAAAACATACAGAAATACCCATTGTAATAGGTGAGCACATCAATACAAAAATGTGTAATATATTTATTTAGGTGGAAATACATTTTTTAGGGCACAAGGTTTTTCTGGTCTATCCCCCCGCTTTCAGTCTAAACAGATTGAAAACTTCCACGCTTAATATTGTTTGACCCACGCTCCTTATATTTTTCTGTATCCACACAACCAAAAAAGTTTGGCCACCCCTGGTCTAAATCATATTGAACACCAGACAAAATCTTCAAAACAAATTAAGGTCTGGTTAAAGTATGGTATTTTTTTAATTGAAAATGTGTAACTTACCAGCCCATGGCAGGTGAATCACAAAGTTGATTTTTGAAACACATCTCCATCTGACTCTCTCCTTCATTTACACCAGAAAGACACTCCACTGAAGTCCTCCCAAAGATCGACAACCCTCCACCACCAAACAAAGCTCTCCCTTGCCCCATACTCCCCTCCTCGCCCAACCAGAATTGCACAACCTGGAGACCTCCATCGGAGCCCCCCCACCCCCATTGTTAACACATTAAGTGCCAGAGACGACCTAACTCGTCTTACATAATCCAGCGCTTAAGTGCCAAGGACGAGCTAACTCGTCTTACATAAACATTTTTTTTTTTTGACGGTGGGACATCAATCAACCCCTTTTACATCTTCGAGATAACTATTTGGAGCAAGAGCATGTGTGTAATCTATTTTACCGACCACTAAGTGGCGACAGAGACCGAGAGAAGCCACAGCCACGGGACCCAAAAGCAGCCGCCTCCCGCGGAAATGGCTTGGCGATTTTACAGTCAGAAGCCCGGACACACACACAGAACGGACAGAGATCTCTTCCCCCCAGAGCCGCGGAGGCGCGCGAACACACACACACACACACACACACACACACACACACACACACACACACACACACACACACACACCGCGGGAGCAAGCCATTCAAGGAAATGGCTTGGCGATTTTACAGTAATCCATTTCAGACTCGTCCCCGCACGCAGGCAAGCAGGCAGGCAGGCACGCAGACAGACAGGCAGGCAGCACAACGCGCTTCTGACACGCCCGCTGTTAGGAGGAAGGAGGAGAAGACACACGGAGGGAGGAGTTTGAATGAGAGGGGTGTTTCCTGTTGTTATGGAGGAAATTACTGTTCAAAACTATTGTTTAGAATGTCTGACGGTCTTACTGATGCCAAAAATGAATGGTTAAAGTGACTGTTTCACAAAAAGCCATTTATCTCTGAATAAATTTCCAGACGCTGAAACCATGCTGTACTCAACGGCTAATATCTACATAACTACTAACTCTGCAAACTAACTCTTTTAGACAGAGAAAGCACACATTCTATTAGTTATTTTTAGATGATTGGTGTTCATGAATTCTTAACAGAAAAGAATCCTCGGCTGTTCTAAAATGAGCCAGAATCGTCAAAAACACCCCTGGCACAACTTACCTACAGGAATGAAAACATGGCTGGCATTCAATGTGTTAAAGGTATTTTTGAAACTTTCCTGCACCCTTTTTATTTAATTATATTTATTTTATTAACGTTTTGTGTTCAGTAAGTGAAGGAGTTTGTTAGAGCAGAGGTCCCCACGAGGAGTGTGTGTGTGTTTTTGTTTGTGTGTTTGTGTTATGGGGTACTTTGCCATCTGGAGATGAGTCTGAACAAATGTGTCCCTCCCAGTCATGACCTGGACATCAGAATCAGAATCACTTTTATTGCCACAGTATGCAAGTTACATACGAGGAATTTGTCTTAGTGTCTGTATGCAGCGTAGTGGTCACATCAATATACAGAGATAAGAAGTAGGAAGATAACTAAAGACAATCGCAAAGTTGCAAGTGCAATCAAATCGAGTAAATATATACAATATGTACATGGACATCTACTGTTCACATGTTTCAAGCACTTTACTGTAAAAGAAAAGAAAAATAAGAATCTGTTTACATTGAATCTTTTTAGATAAAAAGTAATGTTGAATTTTCTTGTTAACTCCTTGAAAAGTGTTCATGTTAAGCACTGTTTTGTTAAAGTCAAGCTGAACCCAAAAATGACTGGTGGTCCTGGAACCTACTCGTGTAGTGCCAAGACATGCTCAATTTGGGGGCAGAACACAAAGCCAGTGCCCAGAACTGTCAAATCAAGTCATGGACAATATGGCCCGCCTCTCCACCCTCTTGTCATCTCAGGCAAGATTTGTTTTCAGTCCGATAGTCAACGCTCTCACTGCTTGGGTTCAGTTTGTCTTACAAAGTTGATGTATGGCACAATTTGTATTGTTTTATATTTTTATATTTTTAAATAAAGAAATTGAATTTACTGCATATCACTGTAAATGTTTTTTTCATAGATGTTATAATGTATAATTAATTATGTATGCGACATATATCCATATGTATGAATTTTCCATACATATTTATATGAATTTGACATACATGTCATATATGAAATTTGGCCAATTCATAATAGGTTTTATATATATTTTCCACATATATGACATCTATGGGTTTATAGCCTATGTACGTATGTTTCTATTACATATATCCAAAATAAATGTTAGACACATATATGTTAGTGACATATATGTCAAATACAAGGAGAGAACATGTTGCACATATATGTGTAATTTTCATATGCCACATTTACAAAAAACACATGTATGTTATATGTACGAATAATAATGTATGTGACATATATCCATATGTATGTATTTTCCATACATATTTATATGAATTTGACATATATGTCATATATGAAAATCAGCCAATTCCTAATAGGTTTCATACATGCTTTACACATATATGACATATATGGTTTTATAGCGTATGTACATATGTTGAGATCTCATATATCCTAAATAAATGTTTGATAATATGACACATATATGTTAGTGACATATATGACATATACAAAAAGAGAACATGTTGCTCATATATGTGTAATTTGCATATGCCACATTTACAAAAAACACGTATATGTTATATGTACAAATAATTATGTATGTGACATATATCCATATGTATGTATTTTCCATACATATTTATATGAATTTGACATATATGTCATATATGAAAATCAGCCAATTCCTAATAGGTTTCATACATGCTTTACACATATATGGCATATATGTTTTTGCAACATATGTACATATATCCAATATATGTCAATCCCATATATGTACATATATTACATTTCGGTATGGGCATGAAGGAGGGTGATGTGGCGTTTGCTAGCTTCAAAGACTTGACACAAGGAGAAGTGGTCCTCGCCAAATGGTCCGACCAAAAATTCTATACAGCTACAGTGAACTTCATTGGCTCCGACTGTGTTGATGACAAGAAGAAGGGTGCAACAAAGGACACCAGAAGCCATGATGTAGCTGCTCAGAGGTTCTACTACTGTGACCGTCCATCACCGTCTTCAGAAATTCTACATACCTCTCCACTTCCACTGCCTTTGGACCTTTCTACCTTTTCACCGCCTCCCGGCCAATCTGCCTTTCCACCTGCACCTCCATCCAGCCAATCTGCCTTTCAACCTGCACCTCCATCCAGCCAATCTGCCTTTCAACCTGCACCTCCATCCAGACAATCTGCCTTTCAACCTGCACCTCCATCCAGCCAATCTGCCTTTCAACCTGCACCTCCATCCAGCCAAGCTGCCTTTCAACCTGCACCTCCATCCAGCCAAGCTGCCTTTCAACCTGCACCTCCATCCAGCCAATCTGCCTTTCAACCTGCACCTCCATCCAGCCAATCTGCCTTTCAACCTGCACCTCCTGGTCAGTCCCAATGGAACGGTCCTGTTTATATGGATTTGGATCAGCAATGGAACGGACCCATTCCACATAACCCAACTCCCAGGGAATCATTTCTTGGGATGTTAGTCCCTGTGGTTCCTCAGCAAAGTCTGTCATCCTCATCAGATGATACTGAAATAATCGACCGCAGTCCACTGACCGAGCATGGAGAAGTTTCCTCTAATGGTGGATCAAGTGCAGAAGGGTGGCAGCCATGTGAAGCATGCAGGCATGAAGTCGCAAAGCTAGTGGAGGATAAGAAGAAACTGACTGATCTGCTGTCCAGTATCAGTAAGTTGATCTATTGCCTGGCTGTTCTTTTTTGATAAAATAAAAGAGTTTACAAGGGTTCAAATTCAAGTTAATTATGAAGATGTGAAAACTATATGTGGAGCAAATAATTAAACTACATTTGTGTGCTTAGAATATCTATTTATAAATTTCAAGTGTAGTCTAGGAAGGTAAATGCAAATGGAAATTATATATTAAAAGAATATTGTAGATTATAAGGAGTGTAAAGTAGAAAAGCAGCTGTATTGGCATGGACATAAGGACTTCATACTCAAATCAACAAGCGCAAACCTTTTAGACCACGCCAATTTTTTGCTCTAAAAGTTCTGAGAGATGAGGGCAGCTGAAGTGAAGCAGTTTGTACCCGTAGGATCTACATAAATATCAGTAAATATCAGTACAGACATGCGCGCGCACACACACACACACACACACAAACAAACAAACAAGAGTAATAAAATTAGTCACCATGATAGTGGTCAGCATGCATAGTGGTTAAATATTCCAGGCTTGATATCTTTTCATGTGAGCGGTTTTTATTGTTGAGATTTTGCCAACAGGATGAGTTGTTGATTACATTTGGGACTGGAATTTAATTTTGAGATGTAGGGATTGCCATTGTTTTGCAAATACTTACAGTAGGTGAATCACGTTTTTCTTTAACTCATTGAGTGCCACGGACGTCTTTCGACGTCCAATTAAATAGTGACGTAGAGTGCCAAGGAAGTCTTTCAACGTCCAATGCGTTTTTTGACGGTGGGACGTCGATCAAAGCCTTCTGCATCTCCTGTACAAATATTGTAGCTATTGGAGGTCTATAACCTATTTTACAGAACCCTTAGGTGGCGACAGTGCTCTCCAGATTACAGAAAGGCAGAGAAAAACAGAGAATAAGTCGTTGGGGAAACGGAAATCGCATCGCATCCGTATGCATCGATATGCATGAAGCGTTTTAACGTTAGATGTGCCTGCAGCAGCCAATCTGCTCCCACAATTGAGCTCCTCCGTGTCCGCTGCGACAGCCCATCCGCATGATCAGCCATGGAGTTGTTATTATTCTCAACTGGAAGCATAGGAGCCGGTGACAAACACACGCGGAACGCTGTAAAAAAGCTGGATGTCGCGCACCCTTCACTGTGCACAGCAAACTCAGCAGAGAGCCACCAGAGACACTCCCATACGGAGGAGGAGTGTGCAGTTGAGGGGTGGGAGGGGGGGGGGCACGCAGAGCAGCACACAACACCCAGACAGACCCAGACAGCAGGACAGGATTGGCAAACGCAAGCCAGAATATCCGATGCCCATCAGCAGCAAATCAAGACCAGCAAGAAGCTGCAACCAGCAGCGCACGCAGGGGCCAGCGCTGCTGGTTGCAGCTAAAAAATATTATTCTGCCAAACAAAATTCCCTGGCCTTCACTGTTTTATTGAAGGAAATTATTTTTGAGGTGTGACTACATCAGAAAATTTGCTTCAGAGTCAGTGATGTGTTTGAAATGTTTAATTTCACAAAAGGGTCATTATCTCAGCTTCTAGAAAAAAACTGCTCTTTTTGGTTAAATCAAGCTATCTTCTCCGGCTGATAACTAAAGAACGGAAAATTATATCAATAAACCTGTTTTTGCTGATGATAGAAGAGAGTCTCATCGTTCTTTTTGCGTGTTCAGTGTTTACATAGTAATATCACACAATATTCTGTGGGCCTCGAGAAATCACTGAAAAAAGCTCTGAAACTCTGGCACTGGGAGCGTCCGTTCTCCAAAAGTGGCTGGCACTCAATGAGTTAATTGCAGGCATTGAGCAACTTCAAGGTCTCCAGGTCTTCCTTGACAGCGTCGGGGAACTCAAGAACGGATCCAACAACGACATTACAAGCTCCGGTGTTGGACAGCAGGAGCTCTATCCAGGTACGGATGCAACAATTATAGATTTTGATTGTATGATTATAATCTGAGTAAAGATTGCGGTTTCATGAATATTACGGTATGCATAAATTTATTTCGCAACACTACAGATACTTCACAGCGATCTTACCCATACATCAGATCGGCAATTAGGCCTCGCCCCCTTTTAGGGGGAAAACACAAGCCTTTCCCCATTGACTTAAATGTGAAATAGCACGACCCCGAAAAATTATAGAAAAATAACAGTCAATCTTGTTCATTAATGACCCCAAAACACCATGACATGACAATATATTACAACTCGTCTGGCCATAGAATGGGCAAGATACACCGGAAATATTACTTTGACCTATCTAAAATCGTGTGACACATATGACGTTCCGTTTTTTACAGCCTCGTGACTCGCGGAGCCCAGCGCTGTTGTACCCGGCTACTTGGTGGCTACTACTAGACTTGACGAGTCACAGGGTTGTAAAAAAAGAATGTCACATGAGTCACATGATTTTGGATGGGTCAAAGTAATATTTACGCTGTATCTTACCCATTCTATGGCCAGACGAGTTGTAATATACGGTCATGTCATGGTGTATTGGGGTCATTAATAAACAAGATAGATTCTGTTATTTTTCTCAAATTTTTTGGGGTCGTGCTATCTCACATTGAAGTCAGCTGGGAGAGGCTTGTTTTCCCCCTAAAAGAGGGGCGGGAACATGTGCCGCCTACAAAATGACGTATTGCCGATCTGATGTATGTTCTTGTGTGTCTATAATACATTCACACACTACTGTGGTCAATTGATTAACTAACTTTCCCATACAGCGAGGGGGTGGTCACGTTTTGTGGTCTGCGACAACAAGTAGGAAGTTAATTGTGTTAAATTATAGAAAAGGTTTTAACTCTTCTCTCCGTTGTCTCTGCGTTTTCCTACCACACAACTTCCACAGTGCCATGTCCTTTTTTTTAGAGTGGGGACAGAAACACGCTGTGTAGCTGAGCCTTTATGGTTACAAAACCATGACGTTTTAAACCACGGTTAATAGAGAGCTGCAGGAATGAGTCCGGAAAACATCGATGCTAACACTTCCGGGTTCTTCACTGTTTCTGCCTATGGGATTTTTGAATGGGTTTTTGGTGCAATGCTTCAAATTAGGTCTGTGATGAACACAAGCTTATTCAAACGCGAACCTGTGTTCAGCAGGATAATCTTCACACATGAGGACCACTTTTATGAGTTTTGAAGCTTTTACATGCCGTTAAAAGCGCGGCTAGTTAGCAAACGGCTGTTATGAGACTACACTGTTAAGTCGACAGGGATATTATGTCAATAACATCATCAATTCAAAGGACGAACACGGAAATTCTCTTTCCCTCACCTGGTTCAGCCCGGGTTATCAGTGCACAGCAGCGCACACATCAACAACACTCCAGGTTGAATTTGGCTGTGGTGACGTGATGTGGAAGCCTATGCGACACTGTGTGTAGTTCTGGAATAGCTTGAGCTTTTTACTTCTAGGGCTCGCATTTACGCTTCAAAATTCATGAAAGTGGTCCTCATGTGTGAAGATTATCCCGCTGAACACAGGTTCGCATTTGAATAAGCTTGTGTTGCCCACATACCTTATTTGAAGCATCGCGCCAAAAATCCCATAGGCAGGAACAGTGAAGAACCCGGAAGTTGGGGACTTCGGCGTTCCGACTACAAAAATACATCATCCCTGCGGTACTCTGAGAGTGAATGGCTCAATTAGGTTCATTATGTCTTCTTTATTCAAATAATAGTTTTTGTTTCTTTTAGACGTAGTAGATGTTTTTTTACGTTGACAGTTTCGCCTGACATCTGCAGTCTTCCTCAGAAAAACATATACGTATTTGTCTAAAAGAAACAAAAATGATCAGGTTAATGGTTGCGGTATATTTCATACTAATGATGAAATATGACTATGTGAAATATAGTTAGAGTATATTAAATTCTGAATAAACTATTATAGCATTTGACTGGAAGGCCAGAAAGCACTCTTGACCACTGCAGGAATGTTCCCACCAGGAGGAGCGGGGGCTGACCTCAGTAACCTCTGCTCTCAGTAATCTGAGCAGGTCAGCCAGGATAGGAGTCCACTGCACGGTCAGGATAATTTCCAGATGGTGGTTTGTTATCTCTAAGTTAGATACTGGTGATTGATGAAGATCCAGCTGTCAGAGCTGGCGCCGAGGCATCCTCCAGACAAAAGGAGGGTGACCATTTATTGACAGCTGGTAAAGTTAATATTAGTTAAGGAGAGGTTTCAAGGAGCCCATCTGAAGTGGAATGTAAGGTCATCATGCGGGGGTATAAAACCTTTGTCTCTTGGTCTGGCAGGCAGAACGACATTTTGACTGGTCCTTCTCCAGGAGAACTGCAGGCTCCTGTGTTAAATGCCATTTGCTACTTGAATAAATGATTCTGTTCAAGAGCTTGGTATTGCCGACTTCATTCATTTCATTCCAGGACTCAGCATTGAATTAAACTACATATGGCGTCCACGAACTCGGACTGGCAATGCGCGATGCAGCGGCGGAGGGCTCTCCTGGCTCACTGCGCCTGCTTCAAGGGCCCAGAGGTGAGTTAACCTCATTTGAACCGGGTGCTGTGTGTCTGGGGGTCTCTCCCGCTGTGCTGATCCGTGCACCTGAAAAAGTGCCTTTTGCGGGGCGAGCAGAGTTTGGGGATGTTTTGATGAGGCTGTGCTTTAAATTTGGGATAGATGGGGGTATTTTTTTAGGAAATGGCTGGCACAGGACTGACTGATTATTAATAGCCACTGCGGTCTCTCAAGTGGAGAGTCCAGTCTGTGGTTGTAAAAACGGATTATTGACATTGCGTAATAACAACAACATTCTGAACGATACTGCGGGTAGCGTCAGCTTGGGGGTGATGACAAATCTGACACTGTCGAATTGTGCCATGGCGATGTTAAAAAAGGATTTTTTTAAAAAGGGGGGAGCCCCCCAGGGGTTTAGAGGCTTAATTGGCCCAGATGAAAAAGAGAGGGAATGACATGATTGTCATGTAGCCTATAGGACTAAAAAGTAGTTAAAGGGTTTAAGTTGAGAACAGAGTGGGATGCAAATTTATAGATATAATTGGTTAGTGGTTTAATAGGCTAGTCTGATTAGGTCTGTGTCTTTATTATCAACAATGCGTTGGCCCTTTGAGTAGTATTCTCGGGTCTTGTAAGGACAGATTGGATGAGGACGCGCTAATCACTAACGTAGCTAAGCAATAGACATAGTTAATTAGTGGTTTAATGCATGGAGTAGTCTGATGATTACGTTGTTTTTCCATTCTATACAATGCGGGGGCCTTTTGAGTTTTCTCGGGTCTTAAGTAAGGCAGATTAAATGGATTTGCACTGATCAATACTGCTTTGATGTATAAGAAGTTTGTTTAAAGGAAGGTAATAAGCCCACGTTAAATTGAAGCATGGGCCAGGCAGGAAATTAGAAGTTAAAGTGTTAAAATGATGCCTGAGTTTTGCTGGCCAAGTTAGAGGAAAATGGGGATCCCGAAGAGTTTAACAAGAGTGATATGTTTAAATAAAATGTATTATCTATGGTAAGATCTTACAAATACATAAATATATATAAATGAATAAACTTTGTATATAAATATGGCGACTAGTTTGATAAGATAGTAATAATGGAATGAATATATATCGCCGAATGATAAAACAGGCTAAAAGTGCTGTGAACTAGGGTGATGCTGTAAAATGGGGCTGTTCAGCTGAGGCAGTTCATTCACGCTGGGGATCAAAAAGGCAATTGTTACCTAAACGCCTAAATGATCATTAGTGCATCTCTGGATTAGGAGTGATGTGATATTTGTCAATATTGACTGATATGAAATATGTTATAGCGATGGTTTGGCTATTTCACTGAGCATTATGAATGGGCTTGCCATTATATTATAGCCTATTATATTATTGAGATAAATAGGAAAATGGTCTCAAACAGTGGCTAAATAAATTAGATTGTTAGTCCAATGCGTAAAACAAAAGGTTGCCCCATGGCTATATTATGGGTTATTCATGTAATGTTAGTATATTTTAATAGGACTGATTTGAGAAACTGAAGGGGATCCAGTTTGCGGGAGGCTAAAGCCGTTAGCCATTTAGCATGTAGTAGCAACTTTGTAAGATACTGGTCGAAATAATAACTAATTAAATTATATTTTTAGTCTAATGGGTAGAGTAGCAGTTCGCGATATCCTCACATCAAAGAGGACAGTTAAGATTGAGATAATAGTAGATTTGAGTATGAATTAAATTTTAGTTTAGCGAGCGGAGAGAAGTCAGTGGAGTGCATCATTCTTAGAGGCTCCGGGTGGAAAAGATGGCTGGTGATTTCTGTTCCGCCTGAGGAAAATGCGTTACGGGTGTGTTTAACAGGTAAAGAAAATATAATATGTTATCAGTAAATAGATATAGATATAATGTTGCTATTTGATCAGCGATGGAATAGCGCTAAAGGGATTAGGGAATGATGGTGGTTGTAGCTGGGTGTTGGTTGTTTATGGCTGGTTGCAAGTTGGCTAGAGTAAAAGCGTGGATTTCCTTTGGGGATTTTCTAAATAAGTAATAAGAGTATAAGTTTAGCGTGGGATCTTGCTAGAATATAATAAATAGGTTTTATAATTTGTGGTGACCGGACCAATAGGAAACTGATTATGAAACGACTAGATAATGAATATAATAGAATAGCGCTATATTTGTCATTCTTATAGGCTTATGGGAGAATAGAGGATATATATATATTTACGCATATGTACCTAGACGTGGACTGACTGGTGTGTGGAGCGTGGAGCGTGGTGACGTCTATTGTGATTCTGGATGGAACAGCTGTGATGGTGCGTGGCGGTGTATGATCTGAGGAGCGTGTATGGATTGGTCACAACAATGTTACAACTGATGCTATCATGTATTATTTTAACAAAGCGTGAATAAGCAGACCTGAAATAGCCTACTCGGCTACATAATGAATAGGAGGTTGTTACAATGAATTGGTGCGTGAGGGGGCTGTGAGGAGCCTGGGTTGAGAGGATGTGATTAGTTTCAGTCATAGATTATTCGCCCCTGAAAAGTGGATTCATATGTTGTCATAGTGAAAAAGAATGACTTTAGTGTGTGAATGAGGATTTCGGGGAACATAGTTATCAAGCTGAATAAATATTGGTCAAAGATGGATTTTACAGATAGGCTATAGTGTGTGTGTGGAGGATGAGATGGCTGTTTGCGTCTTGAGAGAGAGACTGTAGTGTGTGGTAGCCTATAGGGATGTGGCTTATGTGTAGGCTGCTAGATTGTTCGGAGTAGAACGTTAGGCTGAAGTGGTAGCCTATATGATGATGTGAATGTGTGTAATGATCCGTGAATATTCATTTATAAAGTCGATTGGGTGCTTGATTGGTGTTGAAGTAGTTGCCTAATCAATGAATGTGTGTGCTGTTCTGTGTGCTGCGGTTATTCTTTGAGGCTGAAAGTGGAAATGAAATGTGATGTTTACACTACATGTTGGCAGAGACGCTATGTCACCTAGTGGAGGTTACAGGCTATGAATAGTCAGTTATCTTGGTAAATCAGGCAGTCAGCGAGACTGCTAGATAAGATACCACTGCATGTGTGTTTAGGTTGTTGTCCGTTTGGTCAGTTGCAGAAAACAGAGATACACCATATGTCAATTAAGGCATAAGACTTAAACTGAAGTCTTTTGATTAATGTCTAGTTGTGTAGTTAGGCCACATACACAACAGTTTATGTTTGGGTTTATTTACTTATTTACATGTTTATAATACACTGCTGAATTTTACAGCTGAGGGCATTCTTCATTTTTATTGGTCCCATTCAGTCACATGTTTAGTCAAAACACGGAAGTAGGTTATTAGATATAAGTGAGAACGGTTACTGTAGGTCACTCTGCAGTCGGTGTTAAGTAATATGAAATATTGATAGGGGAAAGTAGACTGCAAGAAAAAGTTATGGTGATTTCTGCGAGTGGGGAATATTCTTCTAAGGGCTGCGTTCAATAAATAGGAATGTATAGGTATATTGTATTAGAATAATAATAATGATTAAATGACTGTAGACTCGGTTTGCTTTGGTCAATGGGGTAGTGGTAATAAATAAGTTAATTACAGCAAGTTGTTTTTATTTAAATCAACTTTCAACAGTGACCATTAACATATTCAATGTGGTTATCTATGACATAGAAGAAGAGGGATGTCTTATCGTTTTAGCTTAATAGTCTATGCAGCGGAGAGCAGTATAGCCTACTGTAGTATATATATAGCTTAAATAGGGTTTTTTCTACATCTGTAGTGGGGAGTTTAGGGTCTTAAAATTAGTTGCACATAGGCTGGTATTAATAATTAAAATGATTAGTGGAGTTTCTGTTTCTAGAACAAGCGTGGTATAAGTCTTAACGGTGGGAACATAGCATTTGACTACAGTTCATACCAGGATATGACATTGAAACTACAATACCCAGAGTGCTTTGCAGCGTGGAGCAGGAAGTAGATTGGCCAATCAACAATCAGGAGCCTAGGATTAGTGGTTGTTAGTTATTGTAAGCTACTATTTAGGGAGAATTGAGCGGATACTACATTTTTGTTTGCAAATTATATAGGCCTATTTTTACATTCGCAAAACAGGTTAGAGTAATCGTTTCCGGTGTGATTTGCGCATTCTGTTCTTAGCCGAGTTGTGGAATATTGTCGTGTCACGGTTGAGTTTGTGTCATAGACAGACGAGATTGATTCAGCTATTTTTTATGATTTGTTGAATAACCATTGCAGTGAACGCGCATCTGAGCAGACGTCTTTGTGTTCTGCTCTGGAACACCAAACATGGAGCCGCAGCATCGTCTGCGGTGAGTCAGTCAAGTCATTTGATATTTTGTGGGTGTTCCCGGACATGTGCCTCTATGAGGCGCCTACAGAGTGACGTAGTGTCGATCTGGCGTATAGCCAAGTATGGCTAGAAGCAACTACAGTCCCCAGAAGACCTTGCGATGCAGCAGGCTTGGCTGCAGGAACTAGACTATTCATTCTGACTGCAAGTCAGCTGCGAGTGTAACATGATGTAGGTCAGATGATGTTGGCTTGTGATAGCGTTGAATTAAGGAAGTTCTGTTAAGTACAGGTTGCTGTAATCATAAATAAGCTTATCATATTGTCATATTTGTTTGGTTTAGCTTTGAGCCAACAAGGGCTAGCCTACTAGTAGAATCAAGATTATTTTGTGGGATAAAGTGTCGAACCAGAGAACACCCACGCAATCACCAGGAATAACATTTACAAAATGACAATCTTTATTTTTAAGTAACAGTTTAGAATGTGCTTGGGGTTGCTAGGTGAGGAGATGATTGATCACTGCAAGCCACTGCGAATGTCTCCTTTTGTCAGAGAGTGACCCATGGCTGGATAGTCAGTCACACTTGACGCTCATTACCTGCACTCGGTGCGATGAGTGAGTCACTGTTTACATCACAATATGAGGCTGTGACTGACCTTGGTTGACCTGTTGATTTGATTCATTTAGACTATTGTTTTGCTTTGCATTTACAAGTTGATTAGTTGGTTGTTATTAATGGATTTATGATTGATTAGTGGGGTTTATGGATGAAGTGGATATTGGTGTGAATGAACGTCCAGTATGGAGTAAATGGTTGAATGAGTTGCTTTATTTAACTAAATGAGCGGAGAATGCTGTTTATTGAGGTGAATGAGCTAAGGGGCGATTGCAGAGGAGAGCATTGGTGATTAACTGAGGTTGTAAATTATTTGTGTGTGTGTTCATGTGGAAGTGAGTTTGTCTTTCTGGGAGTCTTTGGGGCCTGATGGTATTTTGGGTTAGCTAACAAAGTATGAAACACAGATAGATGGTTTATGAAGCTATTCAGGCTGGTTGTAATACTAACTGAAAATTTGATAATTAGTAGCTTGTATAAATTAAAGGAGTGGATTAACTCTTAGTCTGTTCATTCAAGTTCAATCATTTTAACTAGTATACAAGGGCCTCAGTATTAGGGATGTCAATTTTCGGTTAATTTCACTTTCGATTAACCGACGCTAATAATCGATTAACCTATCGGTTAATTCATAATTTTTTAATATAATTTTTTTTTTTTTTTTTTTTTTTTTTTTTTTTGTCTATTTACTCAATGAACTCATGCCCAAACAAGGCGTGTCTATTTAGATGCTGAAATGTTAATGCTTTTTGTGTTAGAATTTCTAACACAAAAAGCATTAACAAGCATTAACAAAAAGCATCAACATTTCAACACAAATTCTTTTTGTGTTAGAATTTGTAACACAAAAAGCATTAACATTTCAGCATCTAAATAGACACGCCTTGTTTGGGCATGAGCTCATTGAGTAAATAGACCACAAAAAAAAAAAAAAAAAAAAAAAAAAAAAAAATTAATATTAACTGATAGACCGACAGCAATAACCGAACAACGACGTTAGCGACGGTTAATCGATTAACGGTTAACCGTTGACATCCCTACTCAGTATAGATTGGTTGGGAAAGCATTGATGGGATAGGCTTTGATTGATCATTGCTTGTGCTTGTGTTAATTGATCTAGTGATTGTTGATTGAATACTGATCATTGGTTTATTTTGTGGATGGCGGATTGCGATGTAGTTTTTGATAATGTAATTGAATTGACGTTATTGTCCAGTTGACTAGGTAGTGGACTTCTGATTGATGCAGAAAATATGAGATAATATCTCTGTTCCTTTAATCTCTCATAGAAGGGAGCTGAAAGGTGGAACAAATAGCCTACGTTACGCCATGGATCTAGATGAGGAGATATAATGGATCATTTATATGATAACAGTAAATATGTCGGATTTAGCTAAGGGCTAATTTGCACCTGCATTCTTCAGGACATGAGATAAACATGCAAGATAAGAGACAACATCAAAACAGCGTACAGTTCAAAGGCTGCCGGTAGGAACAACAATGGGACATAATAATTGTGCGTTAAGGGATGAGAGAATTAGATTACATAGGAATAAAGTATGTGGGTGTGACAGCTAAATTAATTATGATCGTTATTATTAGTTATGGTTGCGATAATGATTTGATTGGGGTTTAGATCAATTTTTGGCGCTATGCAGTTTCACTAGCTCATTGAGGCTTTGTTTTCAGGTAATAACGGACATACGAGGTGTTTGCTCATTAGACTGCTTTGCAAAATGGGACTTTGATATACACATTTTTCTTTGTACCTTTATAGGAAATCTATAGCACAAACCCAGGGTGATGGATTTTTATAGGTGGGGTAGACCTATATGGTTACTTTTGGACATAAGTAGGATGTAGGAGTCACTACACGTTCTGTATAGATCTCTGACTGACACCAGTAAACAAACACATAATGTTTAGATCACATTAGCATTGCATAGGAGCGGTGGATAATAAATGTTCAAGTCAATAACAGCCAATAGGACATGCGTCATCCGAGCCACGTTTGAAAGTATGTGCCTTCAGCAGAAATCGTGTTATGATGATACAAATGCTACAATACTGGCTCCACCAAATACTACTGTCGGAATGATGTTGGTTTAAGGCTGCACACAGCTCCTCTCTCAGCTGGCTTTGACATTGGGTCCCTCCCCCCAATACTCACTTCCTGACTTAAGTGACTAAAAGACTGGCTTTGGCACCCAGCATAATGCACCCAGGGTTGAAATGTACAAAGGGTTAGCTGCTGATTAGGCTTGTTGTAAACTGGTGAACGTGGTCTTGTGAAATCCGCATTGTTGTGTGGCTTTATTGCAACAACAAAAGTAAAAAGGGAAAACGTGATGAATGATCATTGTTAATGGGGACAGTATTGGGGAAATAATACTTTGAAAGTCCACTGCACCTTCTCATGTACATATGGGTTACTGACTGAGCTGTACTGCGTTATAAGCAAGACATTTGAATGACGACACAGGATACATGTAGGCTACATTATGATTTAGTAAGCTATCATGTCATTTTTAATAGTTTGTGGGTATGAATTTCCCAATGGGGATAAATAAGGGATAACTTAACTTATTGTGGGGTGTCTCTTCTTTTGCATTGTGGCATGTAAGCAAACTTTTCAATTGTCCATTTAAAGATCAGTGCCATTGTAATCTCACAACTGCTGCGGTTTTGACATAGTTTTCAAAAGTTGTTTAGTGAAGTAAAATACAGTTATATAATTACAGAGGGGGGCAGAGATGCCTCCCATGAGTCTGTTTGCCATAAGGCCCTGAGATGTGTTCTGTTAATTTTTACATCTCATTACAAACGAACCAGCGTGGGGTCATTTGTCTCTTATGATCCCGACCCCGTAGCAGATTGTGTGAGTGGTGAACAAACAAACCTAATATCTCGGAAAACTAGGTTATAGGCTACATCATGTAGCTTATCATGTTAACATTCTGGTTGAGAACAACAGTAGCTTAGGAGTTTGATGCATAGCATTATGCATGTCGTGTTAACGTTGCGTGAACTTAATAGTTTAAAAATAGAAAATAGACAGTCAGCCGGCTAGAGTCGGACACTCAAGCCTCGCGAGGCTCACGCTCCATAGGGTCCCATTGCTGTTGCCACCTGGTGATGTGGTTTGGTTACCACGATGTTGCTCAGACTGGTCCTTTGTGTAGGATGTAAGAGTTTGTTTTAACAAGGGGGGTGAATTTGGTAACTGGAGTATGATACAGTAGCATGATATGTTAGGAAATTGATTGATTATCATCATATAGCGGTAGAGCTGTAAACTGTTAACTTGGCATCCTATAATTCCAGCGTGATTGCTGGTTTGAGTGCAATGCTTTACTAGAGATAATATTATGGACCTTCACACTGCATGGTTATTTCAGGGTTTAACAAAAGCATGATGTCACTGATACATACGGACGCATTTAGCCCTGGAAAATAGTGCTCAGGGGTCTTCTTGATAGTCTGGTCAGAATTTTGGTGTTTTTGTTATTTAGTATTTGATTTTTGTTGCTCAGTATGGGTTGAAGTTTGAGGGCACAACATGGTGTACGTTTAGGACAGGCTAATATCAAGGTTTTTTTGTTTTCTATTTGGTGTTTAGGTCACAGTTGTAGGACATAGCCTACTGACATTTGACGAGTCAGGTTAAGCCCTGGTTCACGAGCGTGTTTCAGGTGGTTTCCCAGGAAATATGTCTAGCTACGTCTAGCTGGCAATAGTAGTAATTACATTATAATGATACCACATTGGACGATCATGTGTTGGAGAGAATTGAAAGTTGGTGTTTTGATGAGTTGTGGGTGTGGTTGAGTTTTTCAACTAGGTTCCCTGTGTGTGTGTGTTTGGGTGACAGGAAGCATTTGACATGGGGTTGTTCTTTTGTCCTACTATGTGATGGGTAGAAGTAAATAAGTACTATTTTATTTGTGTAAGCACTTTTTCTCAGCATGGATGCAGTGTTACATGGTGGTTTGAAGTCAAAATAAAATCCAACAACATATAAAACTTGGCAAAACGGATTTAGAGATAATACACTATGGGTTGACTGAGAGTTCTGAGTACAAAATCAGCGGTTCAATCTGCAAGAGTCCAAACACCTGTCTGGAGAAGAGGGTGTTCAGCTGTCCCTTAAACCTCCCCATAGAGGCAGAGTATGACATTTGTCCCTTTGTGAGTAAGGGACAAGGGGGGAGGTAGGTATAGAAGATAATAATATTATTGTTGTGTTTGGTAAATATGTATAGTATCAAATTATGTTTGTTTTTGGGTCCTAAGGGACATCAAGGTGGGTATATGACTACAGAACACAAATAGGGAGTTAAAGGCGTGGTAACAAGGGTGTTTATATATTTGGTTGATTTGATTCACAGATTTGAGTGTTTTGACAACCTTCAAATTATAAGATTAGCAGTACATTCCGTTAAAAGCTCTCATTGAAGTGCACACAATGATTGCGTTTGATGTGAAGAGTCTGCTATGATACTATGACACATCAATCGATTAGTTGATGTAGTTATATTAAAATTGGGATACTCAATTACTATTTAGTTAATCAGTTATCATTTATGTTATAAAGATTCAGTTCCCTTTGAGCTGTTAGTTTTGTGGTCGTGGGAAGCGTTTGTTTCAATCCATAGGAAACAGCTGTCAGTGCCACCGCCGATGTCAACAACCATGAGGAGAAGATGAGAGTCTGTTGATACGATTCTGGTAATATGTCGATCATCAATATTAGTTAATATAATCATTCTAGTAGTGATCATAAGTTAACTATGCATATATAGGTCAAGTTGTGTTCGTACTGGGTTGTCTGTGTTGTCTTTGTGTGTCTGTTTTTCATTCTTGTCCAGATTAGGAGATGTCATCAGTCTGACGTGGTGAAAGTTGAATTTGCAGCTTGTGATACACAGGAAGCTCTGCGATTAGATGAGATCCTGGACTGGTATTGTAAAGTTATATTATAGACTGAACTTGTAATCATAATTGCATTTTGAATGTTTGAATTTATGTGTTTTTAATCTGTCCTACTGATGTCAGATTTAAGAGGATTGAAATGCAAATTGATATCATTTAATCTGGAAAATAGTGTCACTGGATCTCAGTTAAATCTTTGAACTTTAGCCCTCCACTACAATAGTTTCTATCGATACTGTACGCCTAAGTCCAGTCTGGGCGTCCAGAAATTGTCAGGATCGGGGTGAGAAGTGTGGATCTAATCACGGGTAGTTGATGACCACGGGAAACTTGGTAGGTCTGGAGAAGCTGGGGTGTTGTGGAACTTGGTAGCTTGAAAGCTGGGGCTGCACTGTTCGAGGTTTTGGGAACGGTTGCAGGTGGTATGATCCTAGTTTAGATTATGAATCACTGGCCAGAGCCTGCTGGAACAGGCCTTTATAGATCCGAGCATGACACCACCTGTGCTATGACATCATACCGTTTGTGACATCATCAGAGACATGACATCACCTGTGCTATGACATCACTAGCGAAAGGCATGAAAGACACTTATGAACCATGACATCATCAGTGATCGATGACATCATAGTCGGAATGATGACGTCAAAGTAGGGATGATGACGTCATCCTAACAGAAATGTTGTTTTCTGTAAAGTAATTCGTTCCAGGTTCAAATTGGGTCAGAGAAGGGCATTGACTGGACTGGAGAAAAGGAAGAGACAACAGTCCTGGATATGGTGAGATGCACAGGACCGGGTCATAATAATATTATTGATTGAAGTGCTTACCAAGGTAAGTATGGGATTTAAATACCTTCAAAAATAGAAACAGAAATTCTTAGTTTAGGATATTCATTTAATAATGGATGCACGATACACTGTTTGGTTTGACAGATTGTCAAAACCTTTTGACTGAATTTGGATCTGAAAGGTCAGATGACATGATAACTGGCCTGCATTTATATAGCACCTTTATCCAAAGCGCTGTACAATCAGTAGTACATTCATTCATATACTGATGGCGGCAGGTTACCATGAAGGGGGCCAACATTATTAGGAGCAATTTTGGGGCACAGTGTCTTGCCCAAGGACGTTGACATGCAGATTGAAGGAGGCAGGAATCAAACCACAGACCTCTGTTAAGCCAAAGTCTGCTTGGAGACTTGTGATATTTTTTCCTAAATAAGGAAAAGTACAAATTGTGGAAACATATATTGTCTAAGTATCGTGCATCTTAGGGCGTAAACGGTTGAGTTTATGAGAATACTAATTGCCATCTCCATTTTCCTACTGTCCTATTACCCTCTATTCTATGCTCTTGCTAATGCCTCCTCAGAGAAAATCGGACGGGCCGTGAGAAGGAGTTGATGCCAGTTCCATTCCTGGCATACTGAGGAGATGCATACTGAGGAGATGTGGGCTCCAGACGGGCCATTACTCATCCTTGGGGGACAACGACCAGAGGAGCATACCAGAATGAGCCATGAAGGGTGCTGATCTGCTGCAAGAAAGCCGAGCCCACCACCATGGTCGATACCCTTTCAAGAATACGCCAGCACTCGTGGACCACACACACTCGAATAGCAACAGAGAGGACTGTTGCGCGTTGCCTTAATTCAGTCGTGAAGATAGTGTTCGTGTCCCAGCTAACCAGTCCAACGCCTGCGACTGAAACATGGATTCATCGGCTGATTTAATAAAATTTGATGGGCCCAGTGTTTTTATTTTTATTTTGACAGTTATGTTCATCATAATATTTATTTCACAGGGACAATAAGAAGGAACTTCTGTTTAGACTTTGTGATTTCCAAGTGTCTTAAAGTGTTTAATAGGATGATAAAGCTATGTTGTCTAAGATTTGTTGCCTTTAAGTAGTCTACTGTTACTCTTTTGTAGTCTGTATGAAAACATGGATTGGATGTCTTAAAGAGGATTATATCTGGTGATGCGTTGATAGAGAATCACAAGGTTTGAGTTAATATGAGTCAGTATTACCTGGTCATTTGTGATTTTATATGTTGATATTGTTACATCACTGTATTGCTAATAATGATTTGACATCTGTGTTAGTCGATGTAAGATACATCCTTTCAATTGTACTTTGTCCTATATTGGTTATTCTTTCTGTGACTTTAGGAAGTCACAGAGGGGGGAATGCGGTATATTTCATACTAATGATGAAATATGACTATGTGAAATATAGTTAGAGTATATTAAATTCTGAATAAACTATTATAGCATTTGACTGGAAGGCCAGAAAGCACTCTTGACCACTGCAGGAATGTTCCCACCAGGAGGAGCGGGGGCTGACCTCAGTAACCTCTGCTCTCAGTAATCTGAGCAGGTCAGCCAGGATAGGAGTCCACTGCACGGTCAGGATAATTTCCAGATAGTGGTTTGTTATCTCTAAGTTAGATACTGGTGATTGATGAAGATCCAGCTGTCAGAGCTGGCGCCGAGGCATCCTCCAGACAAAAGGAGGGTGACCATTTATTGACAGCTGGTAAAGTTAATATTAGTTAAGGAGAGGTTTCAAGGAGCCCATCTGAAGTGGAATGCAAGGTCATCATGCGGGGGTATAAAACCTTTGTCTCTTGGTCTGGCAGGCAGAACGACATTTTGACTGGTCCTTCTCCAGGAGAACTGCAGGCTCCTGTGTTAAATGCCATTTGCTACTTGAATAAATTATTCTGTTCAAGAGCTTGGTATTGCCGACTTCATTCATTTCATTCCAGGACTCAGCATTGAATTAAACTACATGGTGAAATTGGTTAATTGCTGCATCCCTATTCCCAGGCAGTGACCTCTTCCTGTCCTCTGTTCGACTGGCAGCCATTCGTCAAGAGGCGAAACAGGACTGCCTTCGCCTGTTCCACCTACTGTTTGATGTGTTCTTCACATCAAACAGCACCCCCCCCCCCCCCCCCCCCCCCCACATAACCAAGATACACCATGCCTTACCGGGCACTGTCCGCTCAGTTTACAGTGAGCTACAGTCATGACGTTAGTCTCACCATAGAATGGAGGCTAATGGTATAGCTGTTAAAATTCTGCCAAAACACACATCTCACATGTGCTTCGGGGACTGTACCACACGATGGAATATTAATCCAAAATGCACATAATCTGTCTTTTTGGAAGAAAAAGTAGCTTTCCAAACATGGCCGCCGACCTCTTTTCCTTCCAAAAAGACAGATTATGTGCATTTTCGATTAATATTTCATTGTGTGGGGAGTACCCCAAAGCACAACATGTATTTTGGCGCCGTGAGATGTGTGTTTTGACAGATTTTGAACAGCTGCACCATTACCCTCCGTTCGGCGATACTAACTAACTTGACTGTAGCTCACTGTAAACAGAGCAGACAGTGCCGGTAAGGCATGTTGTTATCTTGGTTATGTGGGGGGATGTGGCAAATGAGCTAAACTCCCGAAAAAGTGGAGTATCCCTTTAAAAAGGACACCGAAATTAAACTTGTGGGTTCAGCGTAGGTTGAGCATTGCTTCGGCATATGGTGTGAACATGTGCTTAGGAGAAATGCTTGAGGCTAGTTGTTGGGAGTAACAATATCTCAGACCTATAACAATCTTTTTGTTTTGAACAATTTTGCTTTTACTGACAAACTGTTAAACTAACCACTTTCACAGTCAGTTCATGTTCATGAAGAGCTGTCATCTATTTCTAAATGGTTTCGAAAGAACAAACTCTCCCTTAACTCATTGAGTGCCAAGGACGGACATGTTCGTCATTTCAAATAGTAACGTAGAGTGCCAAGGACGGACATGTTCGTCAATTGCGTTTTTTGACGGTGGGGCGTCGATCAAAGCCTTCTGCCTCTGATGTACAAATATTATAGCTATTGGATGTGTCTAACCTATTTTACAGAACCCTTAGGTGGCGACAGTGCTCTCCACATAACAGAAAGGCAAGGAAAAAACAAAGAAGAAGTCGTTATGGAAACGGAAATCGCATCGCATCCGTATGCATCGATATGCTGAAGCACGTTACTGCAGCTGTGCCTGCAGCAGCCAATCTGCTCCCACAATTGAGCCGGACAGCACATCCGCACATCCACACCGTGGAGTTGTTATTATTCTCCACTGGAAGCATCGTTGCCGGTGACAAACACACGCGGAACGCTGTAAAAAAGCAGGATGTCGATGTCCCTTCACTGTGCGCACAGCAAACTCAGCAGAGAGCCACCACAGACAGGAGGAGGAGTGTGCAGTTGAGGCGAGGCGAGGCGGGGCGAGGCGGGGCGGGGCGGGGCAGGGCGGGGGGGGGGGGGGGGGGGCACGCAGAGCAGCGCGCAACACACAGACAGACCCAGGCAGCAGGACAGGATTGACAAACGCAAGCCAGAATATCCGATGCCCACCAGATGACTCAGTGAATGTGCTTGAAATGCTGCATTTCACAAAAGGCGGAATAACTCAGCTTCTAATTTGAAAAGTGTCTTTTTGCTCAAAACAGCCTATCTTCTCCGGCTCATAACTAAAGAACGGAAAATGGGATCAATAAACTTTTTTTTGCAGATGATAGAATAGAGTCTCATCGTTCTTTGTGCGTGTTCAGTGTTTACATAGTAATATCACACAATATTCTGTGGGCCTCGAGAAATCACTGAAAACGCTCTGAAACTCTGGCACTGGGAGCATCCGTTCTCCAAAAGTGGCTGGCACTCAATGAGTTAACATAAATAAATCAAATTTTATTATATTTTGCAATAAAAATAAAAAGTACATAAAAGAACAAGCTAAAATATTCATAGACAACATTGAATTAACTCAGGTTCCATACATCAAGTTAGTTCTTAGGTGTCTTAGTAGATGAAAGATTATCATGGAAATACCATGTTGAACTTGTCTGTAAAAAGACTATGAAGTCAATTGGTATCTTGAGTAGAGTTCGTTCTTTCATCAACAATTCTTGTCTTTTAATTTTTTATTACAGCTTAATTTATCCTTATATTATGTATTGTAATACTGTGTGGGCAGCCACTTGTCCCACGTATCTCAATAGGATCTTCTTAATCCAAAAGAAATTTGAGTGATTAGTTTTGCTAATAGATGTGACTCATCTGCTCCTCTTTTCAGTAAATACAAACTTTTGTCAATTTATAATGTTAACATATATCAGACTTGTGTATTCATGTATAAATATGTACACCTATCGCATGATTTACCTATTGTTTTTCAGAATTTTTTTAAAGTTTCTTCAGACATACATTCATATTCCACAAGACACTCTAAGGACTTTCATCTTCCATTTTGTCGGACTTCCCTTAACCAATACTCATTGAAATACAGAGGACCATCTTTTTGGAACAATTTACTTCCATCACTAAAAACAATACTTACATTATCATCATTCAAGAAACATCTGAAAAGGACCCTACTGTAATTTTATTTAATTTGTTGTGTTTCTTAACTTAACTAACTTGTTGTATAATTTCCTTGCTAATTCTAGATTTTGTTAATTTTACTGTTTAGTCTATAAACCATACTATTATGTCATATTTTTTCTGTTCTTTCTTTCGTTCTTTCTTTTTATTTGTTTTCCTTTTTTAAATATATCTGTTGAATTTGCTATGGGGGAGGTACCTTTATAAGCCATTTTTGGCTTCCAACCTCTCCTGCACAATAAGCATTTTTTTTTAAATGATTTCTGTATGTTATGTATTTGTGTGCAAATAAACATAATAAACAAAAAAACAAAAAAAAATTCATTGTATAAATACAATGAAATTATTATGCTCTAGCTGACTCTGAGCATTTGATCATTCTAGTTTGTTTGCATTTCACCTCAGAAGTCAAGTCAACTCAAGTCAACTTTATAGCACATTTAGATACAGCAGCAGCTGAAACAAAAGTGCTTCACAGGCGAGGGGCAAATAAGGAGCACAAATATAAACTGGTAGGTGCAGAAAATACTAAATAAAATGCAACACAATACAAGATATGATGGCAATTAAAAGGAGAGAAAAGGACTAAAAAACAATAAAAGCCAGGGACCTATTGAAAGCTAGGTGGGGGGAAAGGCCACTGCTTTCAAAGTCTGAAATTTACCTAGATTTGGTAGAAAGATGAGCAACATTTCAGATATCCGCCAACTAGGGTGCTGCCAGATGTCACTACGTTGAATGTACAGTACAGTGAAGTAGTAAGGATTTTGAACATTTTGATGAATCAAAATAACCACAATCCAAGTCAGAAATACAACTGCGTATGCTGTGACCTTGTTAGAATTCAAAATCTTTACTACAATACTTAACTAGCCTGTTCTCCACTACTGTACTGTACTGTGCACATAGTGACATCAGCTTGCAGCACCCTAGTTGGCAAAAAGCTCAAATGTTCATCTTTCTAGCAAATCTAGGTACATTTCAGACTTGAAAGCAGTGTCCTGAGGTGAAATGCAAATTAACTAGTCATGTGATCAAATGTTTCATGTCCTCTTTAACACACAAGGATATTATTACAAGAAACAGAAAAACATACAGTACATGTTTCTTTGCCTATAAAGAGGCTAGTTCATTGTGCCCCACCAAAGGGAGGACTATGGATGGGTCTCGTCCATTCGTTTGTCACACTAAGGTTGACTCAGTGCGTCTAGGGGTGCAGCTGGATCGTTTAGTGCAGGGGTGGGCAACATTTGTTTCCAGAGGGCCATACTGACTTACATCAAGTAAGCAAAGGGCCACACATTGGAGATCATACCTGCCAACACTCCTGATTTTCGCGGGAGTCGCCCTATTTTTAACCCTCTCTCCCGTTGTGATTGGTAATTTCTTGTTAATCTCACGATATAATATTGATACAAATCCAATGGCTGTAGCAGATGAGATTTATTAACATAATTCTGCATATTATTTAGTTTTTGGGGGTTGTTTTGTTTTTCTTAAAGGACCTTGGGGGCTGGATTGAGATGGTCCAGCGCCCAGGTCCGGCCCATGTGTGGTTTAGTGTGTTCATGCACAACACTGGTTACTAAAACTCTTTTCAGATATAGTTCCCAGTAAATTACTGGGATAGCCTTTCAGGGACCACTAATGATTTTCACTACATTTGCTACGTTCAGGGACATTTCCATCTTGCATCTATTCTGACACAGCATGGTAAACCAGCCGGTCAGGTGAACTCACATTTCATTTCCTTCTACCAGGCGGTGTGGCTTCAAGCCCTGGGAGGGGCAGAAACTTTTTTCTTTTTTGCAGAAACTGCAACGCGTTGGAGCCAATCGGCGACCCAACTCATAGTTGACATTGTATTAGTTCTCTTCACTGACTGACCCAATGGGTGGAACGTCAGTGGTGGGGGACAACGGGCCCTATTCTCCCACAGGCCTTCGGCACTAAAACGGGCCTTAACCGCAAAAAAACGTGCCTTGCGCCTGTTTTGGGACGATATCAATATGGCTTTACGCTGCCAAATGCGCTTTAGGCCGAATGGGCGTGGCGCAGTCCCAGAATGGGCCAAAGTGGGCGTGTCGGCCTTAAATCTCGGCGTACTGATATCTTGGCACCTGCCTTAAATTTAGCGCTTTGCGCCTTTGAAAACCAGGCCTATTCACTGCGCCAGTGCACTTGTGCCTCTCCCCTGTCACCCTTCTCTGTCTCTCTCTGAAACCAGGCCTATTCAGTGCGCCAGTGCTCTTCTGCCTCTGAGTCACCCTTCTCTCTCTCTCTCTGACTCCCTCGCTCAAACAGACACAACACATAGCAGCACCCAGCTTCCCATAGGAAATAGCAGTTGTAAGTTTACTGCCTGTGAATGTCCACTCCCAGCATGCAATTGGGTCCTCCATTTCGCTACTAAATAGCAACTAAATGAGCCGAAATAGATATAAAAGGTAGATCTAAAATAATGTGTAATGGTAAGACAACCTGCAATTGTCGAACATTTCAATATTGGACCAAATAAAACATGAAATGAAACACCACCCTATGTGAAACATATATGTCCTCTTGAGCCTATATATACCCTGTGTGGATTTAACGTGATTTAGGTAAGTGACAGCGGAACGCGCTTTGGAAGCTTCTACTGTCATCTGCTATACTGTGATGTGCGCTCCAATAACTTCGCCCTACTCCACATTTAGTTTTACAATAAAAACACATTTATGCAATGACTTTACATAATGTAGGGTATATTTATGTGCATCATTCTACCTGCAGCAGGGGAGAGAAAACGATATCTTTCTGGACAAACTTTCACCAATCTAATAGGCTATATTTTTCTAGCTGATGCGTTTAGTACATTATTTTCACTTTGATCTTGCTATAGTGTAGCGTATTTACATGCTTGCAGTATTGAAACTGCAGTTAGATTGGTTTGAGAAGCATAATAATATGGAATAATAGCCTATAATGCAGACAGACAGGCTGGATGAAGGGAGGGGGGGGGGGCAGAGCGTTTGGCTTTCGTCTGGTTTTGCGGGATCACTGGAATTGGAGCTAAAAAGGCAAGCGTGCGATTCGTTTATTGCACTTATCCAATGAGCATGACGGTGCATAATTTTACGCCTAAAAGGCGTGGTTGTAATGCTTTGGGCTGCATCTAGCGCCAGCATGACGATATCAAGTGCGCCTTTCCACGCCCACTGCTTTGATCTGCGCCTGCCGCTCGGCCTAGAAACTGCGCCGATGCAACGATAGGGGCCAACATGTTTGCTTGTATAGCTCATTGAATTTCTTCTGTCTGCAGCCTATGTCATGCGGTGTGCTGGACTGACCGGATGGACATCGGTGGAAAAATCAAAGATAAAAAAGGCCATCATTAACACCTGCCAAGGCGCCCACTTGAGCAGTAAGGTCAGGAGTCTCCCCATTTCTCTACCCCCAGCACTTTGACTTTCTACTTGCTATGGACGGTATGGGAAACGGCGTCTCCGTCATTGCATTTGGTTGTCTGGAAAAAGCGGTACAGTCACCCGGCACTTTCGGCACTTTATTTTATTTATTTATTTTTGTATCATTCTTTTGACCAACCAAACATTGCCAACCAATTGCACAATGTTATCCTGCCAAATTGTGGTAATTGTTTTTTCCTTTTTTCACCCTTTTTCCAGAAAGTTGTAACATTTCTGAATCATTTGACAATGCTCCGGTCAGAGGCCTTTTGTGTACCTTGTAGTCAGTCGCCTCCTGTTTTTGTTTTAATGAGGAAAGGGCACTGGTGCACGTTATAGAAAAAGAAAGAAGCTATGGACACACAACCTTTGTAGAAACCTATTATTATTATTTTGTCTCTAGCGGTGTCAGCCGGAGTTTAGTCTTCTTGACAATTTTGTGCACACAGGATAGTTAGGTACAGTGCCTGGGTGGCTAGCAGACAACGATATTTGAAAATTTAGCTGGATCTCAGTCAAATGTTATTTCATAGTTTTCATTGTGAATTAGAAAATAGTTGGGGTGCCGCATCTGGCCCCAAGTTGAGTATCACTGCTCTAGTTCATTTGCATTTCACCTCAGACAAGACTGCTTTCAAGTCTGACATTTACCTAGATTTGCTAGAAAGATGAACATTTCAGCTTTTAGCGAGTACAGTAGTGGAGTGCAGGCTAGTTAAGTGTTGGTATGGCTTTTGAATTTTAACAGGCTCACAGCATCGTTGTGTTCCTGAATTTTTTTCTTTTTAATTCATCAAAATGTTCGATAACCTTACTATGTACTGTACTAGGGATGTTCATCAATTATCGAAAATCGATAATTGATCGTTAAGGATTGGAATCGATCCTGTGGCATTTGGATCGATTTTTTAATTATTAAAAAAAAAAAAAAAAAAAAATACATTTTGGACTAGGTTTGGGTGGAATTCGTTCCTCCTCGCCCCACTCCATTGCACAGCCGACTAGCGTGAGGTGGAGCTTCATATAGTCTCTAGTTTTCTGGCTGGGCACGGGCCTTTGTGCCAACAAAACTGTTTTAAACATGGGAAATTCACACTGGCATGCGCCGGGGACAGCAGTGTTGGAGAGGAGACACATTGAAATAAA
Organism: Poromitra crassiceps; assembly: GCF_964638095.1. Lineage (NCBI taxonomy): Eukaryota > Metazoa > Chordata > Actinopteri > Beryciformes > Melamphaidae > Poromitra > Poromitra crassiceps. The sequence goes on from NC_139629.1 coordinate 59,703,712, forward strand.
GAGTTCATTGAGGAGAACACGTTGTCTTTCGTATTTTCTGCCATAGGCATTCATTTTGTAAAAAAAAAAAAAAAAAAAATCTAAGTATTAATATGATCGATAATCGATAATTGATCGTTAATTTTCACCAATTATCGATTTTGGAAAATTTTCAAAATGAACATCCCTATACTGTACATAACCTAGCATCATCTAGCAGCGCCCTAGTTGGCAAACATTTCAGACAGTGTCTTGTCTGAGGTGAATTGCAAATGAACTAGAGTTCTATGATCAAATGTTCTCAAATGTCCTCTTTAATGCCTTGTTCATAAAGTTGTATACCAAAAAGTTTAATTCACCTTATGTAGCCCTGCCCACTTGACCCAGTTACCTGGTCACTAGTACTGTACTGTCACAGGAAATGTAAGCACAACAGGAAGTAACTGTCTGACCTCTGTGATGGGAACATAAGAAGATAAAAATAAAGTTTTATAAGTAACATTTGTTTGTTTGTCGGCTCTCGGTCATACAGAAGGAGGTTGGTGTCCCTACACATTCCATAATCCAGGCTGTGCCAACCAGGTGGAACTCCACACTACACATGCTCCAGAGGATGCTGGAACAAAAGAGAGCAATCACAGCCTATTCAACTGATCATGGGCATTTTACATGTCCAACTGCGGAAGAGTGGGATGTAGCAGCCAACCTGGTGGAGACCCTGACACCACTGGAAGAGATAACGAAAGAAATGAGCAAATCAGACTCCTCTGCCTCCTGCATTATACCCTCTGTAGCAGTGCTGAGGGGTCTGCTGGAGTCACAGGGACCCACCAGTAGAGGAATTCAGACACTGAGAAAGACTATGCTGGAGGCCCTGCAGAAGATGTTCTCCAAGGTGCAGGAGCAAAAACAGGTGGTCCTAGCATGTCTGCTCGACCCACGCTACAAGGAGCGGCCCTTGTCACAAGAGACACTAGCCCAAGCCAAAGGACCAGGGCGCCCACAGTCTTCTAGACACTCTGTATGACACCATGCTCAATTCACCCAGCCATGAAGGGAGTCAGGCACCCGAGGGGATCCTTGAAGAGCTTGAGAGATACTTGAGGGAACATGTCATAGACAGAAAAAAAGGAAACCCACTTGAGTGGTGGAAGAAGAACAGTAGCCGCTTCCAGGGCCTATCAGGCCAGACCAGGAGATACCTCTGCTGCCCACCCTCCTCTGTGCCAAGTGAGAGAGTGTTCAGCATGATCGGCAAAATTTATGATGACAAACGGAGTTCCCTCAAAGGAGAAAATGCAGAAAAGCTGTGCTTCCTGCATTACAACCTACCACTGGTGGATTGGAGGTATTAAGGAGGACAGTAGAACTGGGAAGGGCTTGTTCAAAAGAAAGTGTTTTCATGTTATGCTCATCCAATTGTTTATAGGCTTGCCCCACATAACACATTTCCACATTCGTAGTTAACACATTTATTTTATAATTTTATTTATTAGTGTTATTATTTATTTCTTAAAGATGGTTGCAACGTAGAAAAGCTGTGCTTCCGGCAAAAACCTGCTGCTGTTGGATTGGCAGTGTTGTAGTGAAGTGTTTTTTTTTTATTGTTTAACTCATTGGCTGCCAGCCATTTCTGGAAAACGGACGCTCCCAGTGCCAGCCCTTTCAGAGCGTTTTCAGTGATTTCTCAAGACCCACAGAATATTGTGTGATATTACTATGTAAACACCGAACACGCCCAAAAACGATGAGACTCTCTTGTATCATCAGCAAAAAAAAGTTTATTTATATAATTTTCCGTTCTTTAGTTATCAGCAGTAGAAGATAGGTTGGTTTCACCAAAAACAGATGTTTCAAACTAGAACCTGAGATAATGAGCCTTTTGTGAAATGAAGCATTTCAAGCACATCACTGACTCTGAAGCTAATATTTTCTGATGTAGTGACACCTCAAATATCTGAAAAGTAATTTCCTTCAATAAAACAGCAAAAACAAAGGAATTTTGATGGCAAAATAATATTTTTTAGCTGTAACCAGCAGCGCTGGCCCCTGCGTGCGCAGACCCTACACCTTCTTGCTGGTCTTGATTTACTGCTGGTGGGCATCAGGTATTCCAGCTTGTGTTTGCCAATCTGTCCATCGAGCCTGCTGTCTGGGTCGGTGTTGTATGGTGCCCTGCGTGCCCCACCCCCCTCAACTGCAAACTCCTCCTCCGTGGGAGTGTCTGGTGGCTCTCTGCTCTGAATTTTCTGCTGCACGTTTCAAAGTGCGCTGCACCCAGCGTATATTTTCACAGCGCTCCGCCGTTTTTGTGCGCTGGCTCCCAGCACTTCCAGCTGAGAATAATTTAACTTTTCAGAAAGACGCTGGTGTCGGGTGCTCCTTTTCTGGCAACTAATCATATGGAGAAACTATCGCAACAGAGACAGAACGGCTCAATTGTGGGAGCAGATTGGCTGCTGTTGACAGCTAACGTTACAGCATGCATCGGTTTCCGTTTCCCCACGGCTTCTTCTACTCTTTTTTCCTCATCTTTCTCTAATCCGGAGAGCACTGTCGCCACCTAATGTGTCCGTAAAATAGCTTATACACCTTCAAAATCCCCCATACTTTTACAGGAGATGCATCAGGCTTTGATCCACGTCCCACCGTCAAAAAACGCAATTGACGTCTTTAGACGTCAATGGCACTCTACGTTACTATTTGAATTGACATCTGTAGACGTCAATGGCACTCAATGAGTTAAAGACGGTTACAATGTGGAAAAACTGTGCTTCCACCATAAACCTGCTACTGTTGGATTGGCAGTGTTGGAGTGAAGTTGTATTTATTTATATTGTTTAAAGATGGTTACAATGTGGAGAAGCTGTGTTTTTCCACCATAAACCTCCCTAAAGATGTTTATATTCTTATTGTTGGAGAATAAAGTTTAATTTTAAACTAAATTATCCTGATTCCAATACATTACAATCATTCCAATATTCCAATAATACTTTGCCACATGTTTGCTAACCATATTTGTAGTGATCAGTACTGCAAAAAAAGTGTGTTTATGTATATATTACGCATATGTAAAGAATATCGGCCGATATATCGGTTATCGGAAATGTTTCATTCCCTAAAATCGGTATCGGTCTCAAAAATCCCATATCGGTCAGGCTCTAATTTAGGCTACACTTCAAGTTGTACTCTTTGATTGAATGGTGATAAGAACACAATTGACACACACATAGGCTAATTAGCGAGCAGATGACAGAGATTACAGAAAAGTTTAATGGCAGAATTTGGTTAGAATTAAGTAGAGAATCCATGGTGACAGGCTGCCTGTGTGAGTTTGTGCATTTGGCACAGCTGTATGGAATTATTATCCTATCTTTTATCAAGAGGTTGTTCAAGAAATTTGAGAGCATTATTTATCAATTTCACGTTCATATTTTCGACCCTTGGACTCAAAAAGCCCCTGCATCTGCTCAGATTTACTCTGCTTGTCCTCAAACTATACGCTCGCGCTCAAAACTTTACGCTTGCGCTCAAAACGTTTCTTTATGGACAGATGTCATGCACTCACATTCAAATATCCCCTCTTCAAACTTCGATTTTGTCTGTTTGTGCTCAAAGTCTGTGCTTCCATTCAAACTGAGTGTGCTCTCTCTTGGAATTTCTCCTCATGGATTTTCTGTCTGCTCTTGGATTTTCAGTGAAACAACCCTATCAAAAAGGCCACCAATAGAATGCCAGTATAATGTTGACCAATCAAATATCCCTGGGTCGTTTGTGGGTGCATTTGTTTAGTTTTAGGCTGTCCCGTGTGGGCGGTTTTCTAAACTCCAGTAGGTGGCGGTAATGCACATACATATGTTTGCCAACCGCCATAAAACTAAAAAAAAGAAGGTTTTCTTCCACTCGAAAAAAAACAACACGTTAGCCTCCTGCAACACACCAGCTCATGTCAGCAGGTACAGATGCAGCCAACCAAAGTGCGACCACTGCGCTGCGGCTGTCCTGCACGCAAAGTGCGGCGCTGCCGCGCTGCCAATATGTTTTTTTCCACCCTGGAAGTCCACTTCTGTTTTCACCCACCAGGAGGCGCAAAAACACACCGTCTGATTAGCTTTCTGAAAGACTGACTTTGCCCTGTGATTCGCCTGCCTCTCAGAGCAGTCCATCGTCAGTAGAGGGTACACAGGAAAAAATAGTATTTTTCCCAGAGTAATTATTATTTTCCTCTCAAATAGTCAGATTTAATCCTTTTGGAGCATAATTATTACCTGCAGGCAATAGAGTGAGTGCAAAGTTCCAGACAAAATTATATTGGAGTAAACAGCATGGTCACGCCTACTAACGCCCACTTTTTTTTTATAAAGGACGGACATAATTAAGATGATCTGGAAGCCCTTTTCTTCACTTGATGGATCAAATGCCAGGTAAGTTTATTATTATTGATTAACTTAACACGTTGAGTGCCATGGACGAGATATCTCGTCTTACATAATCCAACCGTTGAGTGCCAAAGACGAGATATCTCGTCTTACATAAAAAAAAAAAAAATTTGACGGTGGGACATCAATCAACCCCTTTTACGTCTTCTATATCAATATTGGAGGAAGAGAATGTGTATAATCTATTTTACCGACCACTAAGTGGCGACAGTTCTCTCCAGACAGAGAGAAAGCCAGTCCGCGGGAGAAAGCCATTCTAATTTTCAAGGAAATAGCTGGGTGAAAACTCTTTCGATTTCACACACACACACACACACACACACACGCGCGTGCGCGCACACACACACACACACACACACTCGAGTACCTTTGCGCATAAATAAGACCAGAATCGCAAAAGCTTCTTCAAAGCTCTCAGCCGACACCTCAAGAAACGAACGAGCCCGTTTCCAGACTCGCCCGAGAGCCGCCAGCAGCAGCAGCCCAGAGGAGCAGCAGCAGAGCGGAGTAGGCTGCCTCAAGATTGGAAGAAGGGGATCGCGAAGGAATTTCTCTCCCGTGTCTAACCCCCCTTCCCTCGCCTCTCCTCTCCTCTTCCCCGCTCCTGCGATTCCCTTCTATTTTTTGGGGATCTGTGAGGCAACAGAAACTCGCCTGTGACAAAACACTGCAAAGCCACACCTACGGAGGGAGGAGTTTATAGACACACACACACACACACACACACACACACACACACACACACACACACACAAAACAGTATACAGACTTGCCCAAGGGCACCCATAATCACAGGCACGTGAGGTGGTTCTAAAAATCCATTTATCTCAAAACTCTCTGAAAATCTCTGAAACCATGCTGTACTCAACGGCTAATATCTACATAACTACTAACTCTACAAACTAACTCTTTTAGACAGAGAAAGCACACATTCTATTAGTTCTTTTTAGATGATTGGTGTTCACGAAGTCTTAACAGAAAATAATCCTCGGCTCTTGTAAAATGAGCCAGAATCCTCAAAAAAAAACCTGGCACAACTTACCTACAGCATTGAAAAAACGGCTGGCACTCAATGTGTTAACATCAACATGTGTCAGGTTAAACTGATTTGCAACATTACAGGTAGCCACAGTTACCTACATGTAACGCTAGCCATCTGTTGAACAGGCTGGGAGCTGATAACATGCTAACGCTACGTTAGCATCGGACTGACTAATTAAACCACTTTTTAGTGGTTTATCGACAGTAAGTTATTAACGCCAGGTGGGTCGGTGCAACACGAGTATTAAATTGCTAGCGGACTTTGAGACACGTGTGTTTTGCTCTGAACAGAGTGGCGTGGGTAGGCGACTTCTGTTGCAGTTTTGTCATTCGGTGCGACACGTGTGGTTTAGAGTTCTTTAGAGTCTAAACAGAGGACTGTAGGGTGACAGTTTTCAACCCGTTCTCACTCCGAGCGCGCAGCATATTGACGCTTTGTCCCGTCCCTTGTGCGTCGCTTGTTACTAACATGGTACCCTTGAGCGACACATGAAACGACTTGGGCTTTCCGACTAAACTCAATGCAAACCCATGGAAGTAATCTTTGACGCTTATGGCAACTGCTCCCCCATTAGCCTAACTGCTCTCCCATTAGCCTAACTGCTCCCCCGTTAGTCAAGTGCTCCCCCATTAGGGTCTGGAGGAGCTAACCTCTCCCAGACCCTAACCCTAAACCTAACCTCTCCCACCCCCCATGCCTAAACCTAACCTCCCCCACACCCTAACCTCTCCCACCCCCATGCCTAAACCTAACCTCCCCCCAGACGCTAATGGGCGAGCAGTTGACTAATGGGCGAGCAGTTAGGCTGATGGGGGAGCAGTTGCCATAAGCGTCAAAGATGACTTCTATGAGTTTGCATTGAGTTTAGTCGGAAAGCCCAAGTCGTTTCATGGGTCGCTCAAGGGTACCATGTTAGTAACAAGTGGCGCATAAGGGACGGGACAAAGCGTCAATATGCTACGTGCTCGGAGTGAGAACGTGTTGCAGTTTTACTAGCGGCTGATGGACATAAAAGTTAATTTGACACACTGGTCGGTCCAACACCTGTGTTTTACTCTGAACGGAGAACTGCACTGGGTTGACTAACGTTTTACTAACATTAATGCCTAGATTTCCACGTGTATTGCATGGTGTACACTGTACACTGTACACCAGGCGTCAATACTGTACACTGTACAGTATTGACGCCTGCGGAACCAAAGTTCACAAGCACTTGTTTCCGCCCTGAAACTCTTCGCTGTCGCTTGTTCACCAGTAGCACAACACACTTATTTTTTAGCGTGCGAGGCAGTGGCGAACTCAAATGAAACTGGTTCCCATTCTAACTTTCAATTTCAATAGCAACAGACACACACACACAGAGAGAGAGAGAGAGAGAGTGAGTTGTGTAAAGACGTGTGGTGGCGTTGCTCCACCGTAGGTACAGTATGTGAATGGAAACGCACTCAACACATTGGAGGTGGAACTAGAGATAGAGTGCTTCTGTAATACTACTGTAATTGTAACACTCCTCATAATGCACAAGTTATACTGTATATCTTAACTAGTAACTGTTAAAATGACTACATTTCTGTGTATATTTGTGATAATGCAATTGAAATTACCATTTATTAATTTATTTGCCATCAAGGATGCAGGCTGTACGAGAGAAGTTCCAAGAGCGCCAGAAGTGGCAGGAAGGCACGCTGTACAGGAAGCTGGGAAAAATGGTAGGGCTGTCCCAGAGTCTATTTTTCAAATAAAAATAGACTCTCGGTTCCCAGATTGATTCAAACATAATATTTTGAATGCATTCCCCCCGGCTGGAGAAGCCGGATATAAGCTCTTATTCTAACACCTGGAACACAGTGTCTGCGTGAGCAGTGCGTGTGCGCTGCAGAACTGTTTTTAATTTTGGCCCCCATGTTAACAGGTATTCTATCTTGTCTGCAGATTGAGCAGGATTTCACTCTGATGTTTGGTGATGCCGTCTCTGCAAAGTTCCTGGTACAGTATACTGGTGCTGTGGTGCATGTTCTCTCCGTGTTCCAGTTCCTTTCTGTGTAGAGTTTGCATGTTCTCCCCGTGTTCGTGTGGGTTTTGTCCGGGTGCTCCGGTTTCCTCCCACCATCAAAGACATGTATGTTAGGGTTAACACTCCTGTCAGTGTCCCTGACCAAGGCAGTCGTTCAGTTCCAGACCACATCTGTGCCAGTTGTTTCTACAGTTTCTTAATGCACATTCATATAGGCGAGCAGTTATTGTATTGTATTGCAGTGCCAGAGAAGATCATTTTGAGAGCTGCCCTCAATCTGTGTGTGTGTGTGTGTGTGTGTGTGTGTGTGTGTTGCATGTATCAGGCAAGACTAAAGCGTTTTCAAAATGAAGACCAAAAAAGTTTCCTTTCTTTCTTCTGTCAGACAGATTGCTCTTTAACAATATTCACCGGAAGCTGTCCTTACTCTCTCTCCCCTCTCTGTCTCTCTCTCTCCCTCCCTCTCTCCTTCTCTATCTCCCTCTCTCCCTCCTCTCTCTCTCCCTCTTTCCCTCCCCTCTCTCTTTCTCCTCTCTCTCCCTCCCTCCCTCTCTCTCCCCTCTCGCTTTCTCCCTCTCTCCCTCCCCCTCTATCTTCCTCCCCTCTATCTTTCTCCCTCTCTCCCTCCCCTCTCTTTCTCTCTGTCCCCCCCTCTCCCTCCATCCCCTGTCTCTTTCCCCCTCTCTACCCCCCCCCCCCCCCCCTCTCTCTCTCTCTCTCTCTCTCTCTCTCTCAGAGGACGTGGTCTCCATGGCGGACTCCCGTGGACGGCATCGGGGGGGAGCTGTTCAAGATCGAGCGGATCCGGGACGTGCTGGTCCGGAGAGAGTCGGAGCTCCGCTACATGTGGCTCTCCACTCGCTTGGAGTGGTCTGGGGCCCGTTGGTGCTTTGCATCAGTGCCAGTGAGCGTTTGTCACAGGTTAGAAAACTCCTTATTGTTTTGATTGACTTATTTTGGATTTTGGATTTATTTCTTATTATTAGATGTGCTTTTTATTTAATTAGTAGAAGTGCTCTTTATTTAATTAGTAGATGTGTTTTGGTTTAAGTGTGCTTTCATTACTTTTTGCAGTATTTTGATTTGTATTTGGAGTGGTGTGTTTTTGGGGGGTTTTCACCTGGACTGATGACGTTATGCCTGGACTGATCAACTGAGATTACGGACACCTGGAGCAGGGTGAATTGCCTGTGGGAAGCCAATGGGCGAGCAGGACGGGGGGAACACTTCTCTCTTATTAGGGTGCAGAGACGCAGAGAAGAGAGAGCAAGCCGCCGAAAGACAGCACGCAGCAGCCGACAGAGCCAGCCACGTCCCCGCCGACAGCAGAGGAGGAGCAGTGAACCGACACACACTATATCTACGGGCCTGATTGCCGTTACTGGGAAAGGCTGGAGCCTTGTCCCAGCCTGTGTGAGTACCTCACCTTGATATAGTGTCACTGTCTGCCTAGTCGGGAGTTCCTGCAATAAAGCCACAAGTTACGTTAATCTGCATTCTGCAATCACAGTATTGCAGTTTTCTTACTGTGGGATTCGACACCCGTATTCGCCAGCCTTTCTCTTTTTAAAGGCCACCTCTGAGGGAGCGGGCGGAGCGGAGACGGAGCCAGAGCCCTGTGGGTCAGCGGATCGCCTGAACGCTGGATTCGATTGGGACTTTTTTAGCCTTTTTAGGAATTATTTTAATCTAATTGATTTTATTTGTACATTTTTATCCCAGTTGGAAATCCCCCCGTTTTTATACCATTTTATATTCTACACTGTTAAACACAGATGTAAATTTACACTCAAATCTCAACAACATTAGGCTGTATACTGTCATACAGGCTCATGTAAACCGCAATGCAATAGGGGAGGAAAAAACGTAAATATACAGCATTATCCTTTAATCCTTATTTACATGTCCTTTGCTGTAAAAATCAGCAAAACAGCTAAGCATCCTGGGAAGTTGAAACTGAAAGCTGAAAGTGGAAAGAAAGTCCGCCAGAAAGATCAACAGCCCGCCATTTCTTGATCATCATTGATTAAGGTAAGTCAGAATTTATACCAGGTTGATTTATGCTCGACATTTTTCACACGTGTCTCTCGCTAGCAATAAAAGTCACAAGATGTGTTTTAACTTGGTCGGGGGGAGCATTCACTTGTCTCGAGTTCCACCCCCTCCTCATTTCCTCCGATAGCTCTGCTTTAGTCTGTCAAGAGCATCGGTGCGTTACGCTATCGTTATATTTCCACCTCCTTCAGAGTTTCAATAAGCGTAAAAACATCTTGCCCGAGTGCTAAATGCCAAAACACGTCATGATTAACCACGGGCTGTTGTAGCCTACTGCCCGCGTCTGTTTTCACATGGCTCGCGCTCCTCTCATCTCCCACTGCACGCCCGTTCATACCGAGACAGCTGTCTCACCCCGCGGGAGGAGGCAACTATACACTATACACTATACAGTTATGTCACTGGGTTATCAGTGTGTGCCACATCACAGCAATAAAAGGTGGATTGTTAAATACTGATTTCTGATTTATTGACCTTGTTGATTTGACAGATAATCTTCCAGAGTAAGTTACACAGTAAAAACTCCTGGGCTGTTTGTGTAAACATATAGTTGGTCTATTCACCTGGGTCAAGTATTCTGGGCTAGCTGTGGTACTATAAACACACTCTTGGGCTGCTCATAGCCGGCTGCTCATAGCCCAAAAACTTGAACTTGAACTTGAACTTGAACTTGAATATGATTGGGTAAGAGGGCTTTAAGGGGGTATTTTGCGGTTGGACATCTGGTTGGGCTACTCTGGCCCATGTCCTGGTCCATTCATTTTCCCGCCGGCCCCTCAGTCCAGTGGAATTTTCTGGAAGCAGCAGCTTGTCTCCCTCCTCTCCCATATTAAGAAGTGAGCAGGATTTTACGGTAGGTTATATGAATACCTATTTATATTATTTTTAAATAAGTTGTGGTAAAAGCATGAGCTCAGTTCACTGATGGCATCATGGGGGATTTAGTGGCTTTCATTATGTGTGTAACGGGATGTAGAAACACACTTCAAGGCTGCTACATGTCCAGGAGGCCTGACAGTAGCTAGCCAGTAGGCTACCTACTGGCTACCTCCCTACTGTAACCTAGATCCGGGCACTGCTGTCGACTCAACACAGCTTATGTGAAACTGCCATGGGTGTAGCATAACATAGCATAACTGCTATGTTTTTAACTTTATGTTACCGGTTCGCATGTTGTGGAGTGGATGGGAACTCTGTGGGTTCGGCTCCACGGTAAAAACAACAAACAAAACAGCAACACATAGCGTTAACGTTATTGAATGGATTTTTGTTTATCAGAGAGGAACAAGGCAAGCTAACTAGCTAACGCTAATTTTGGCTAGTGACTGACTTGTCTCTAAAAAAAACGAGTGGACAAGCTTTTTTACTTTTGTTAACAATGGTGATTCTGCCCTGCAGTTGGAGACTACCTAATGCTACAGCAGTCCGAGATGTCTTGAATGCGGTTATTTGAGATGGGTGAGTAACATTAGCCAATTTATAATTGCAAGAGGCTGATGTTAACGTTAGCTAGCTATGACAATAAATCGGGTGGGGAGTAGATAACCTCAGCCTTTAGCAACTTTGCTAACGCTAAATGTTTAGCAGTGATTTTATGATCTAGACGATACAAACAAAGTATTGATCATATAACGTTATGGATTGTTTTCTGATCCAAGGAGTCAGGAGGTGGGAAGACATGTTTTAGTGGAGGAAAAAACAGCTGCAAGTAATGTATTTAACGCTAAGTAGCGCTACCATCATGTTCAATGAAGCCAGCCTTCCCTATTTGGCTGGCTAGCTACAATGTGAACGTAACTGCAAGGAGGAAACTCTTTAGGATTATTATCAATCCCGTTTTTTGATTTAAAGTTGGAGTTGGTGGAAAACCTGGGATTGATGCTTTTTGGCGTGGAGAGTGCATGGTCATGGGCCAGGAAGTTATCCACATCACCACATCAAGGGTAACGTTACGTTATTAAAAATATTCTGGCTGGCAGTGTTTGTAGCTAGTGCATGTCAGTGACATACAGTATGCATCTGCCAGGCTGTGATGCTGTTGAAGTTGTGTGTGTGTGTGTGTGTGTGTGTGTGTGTGTGTGTGTGTGTGTGTGTGTGTGTGTGTGTGTGTGTGTGTGTGTTGCGTGTGTGTGTGGATGATGTAGACTAGCCTATATTTTGTGGATGGTATGGACAGATATTTGGTTTAATGATATGTTGTGTACAACACAGACTTAAGCATTTGGATGTGATGTGCCCCCTTATGACATCACTGATGACATCGTCAGTGTGTGTGTGTGTGTGTCCCCTTATGACATCAGTGTTGACATCATCAGTCTTATGCCTCTGTGTGTGTGTGTGTGTGTGTGTGTGTGTGTGTGTGTGTGTGCGCCTGATGACATCACTTCCAGTTGAGTGACATCACTTCCTGCACGAGTTGCACCTCGGGGCAAGCTGCAGAGTGAAGTAATTGGCGGCAGCTGGCATTTTTCGGGATTGGTGGTGCCGAGCAAACCCGAGGGGCGAAGGGACACAGACGGGACCACAACGGGGGGACACAGCCCTTGGAGTAAGCACAGGATCAATGCTCTCAATGCATCAGAAAAGGAGAGGTCATCTCCTAGATCCTGAATCCCTTGCGTGTTAGTAATCTGTTAGCCTGGCCAGCTGACTCACTCACCTGTTCTCTCCCTTCCAGTTTGGGCTGCCGAACGAGCCGTCATCTTGGAACCCTGTGGTCAAGATAGGACTCCCGTTGCTCACCATCCCCATCTCCAAGCGCTATCCAGCGTCTCCAGGCGCCATCTCCCTCTCAAACGCTATCTAGCGTCTGCAAACGCCATCACCATCTCCAAACGCTATATCTAGCATCATCAATGTCATCGCCCACGCAGGATGCACAGCCAACACGCCGCAGGTAGGTAAAACTACAGTATACAAAAACTGCTTTGATGTAGTAATTTTACAAAGTTTCAAATTAATTCCTGAATTTTCTTTTGTTAATAACAATCTCATGAGTAATAGTTGTTTGTCAAATTGTATTTGCCATAAAAAATGTTTAGAGTGATAACACGTTATAGACTAGAGGCTATTTTGCACGGATACAGTATATAGGTGTGCCTTGAGATTTTGTCTCGCCCCTTTGGGTTCGCAAACCACTGCCTGAGACAACATATTACTACCGTTTCAGGCACCTCAGTTGCAGCTCCGAACTCTGCCCTCCCATCCCACCAGTTGTGACCCACTCTGCATCCTCACTCAGACTCAGGAAAGGCCAGTTTGCCGACCTGGCTGCCACAATCAGGTCCTGGGAGGACGACCTAAGCCACCCGCCCATTCGCAAAGAGAATGCCCAAGGGAAGCCTGCTACGTCTGTGTTCCCAAACTGTCCTCCAGAGACGCCATTGGTAGGTTTTTCCCCCAGTCGTCTTATTCCTCAGCACAAATGGACAATAATGTTATTTCTGTGTCCGTGTCTATTTCAGTGAATCAGATTTTTATTCATTACTTTATTATTACTTATGTTAACTTTCTAATAGTTTATTTGACTACCAGCTCTATTATGAGAGCACAATGCTTACTGATGCATTTCATAAACACTGATAAACTGTATACTGTACAACAGGCTAGACAGACTGCAGTTCTGCGGGGGTATTGCGAGAAAAACGGCAATAGGTCTTTAAGCTTATATGTCCATTAATTTTGCCTAATGTCAACATTGTTTGAGCATAAATAGCCCAATCTGCGAACCCAGAGTCTTTTTCGGCACGTAAATAGACTCTGGGACAGCCGTAACTTTTTTTTAGGATTCCTGTACAGCGCGGATCTTCCGCCCGGGACTTCCACTTCCGCGCAGCGGTGCCTTTTAAAAACATACATTGCGTCGCTTTTATTTTGAATACTAAATGTCAAAATGTGTATATAATATATTCACTAGCGTTCAGGAACGGAACTCTTATATTCACCGGTACAACAAAAGTGCACTGCGCGGAGGCAGAAGTCCCGGGCGGAAGATTCACGCTGTACAGGAAGCCTAAAAAAAAAGGTACGGCTGTCCCAGAGTCCCAGATTGTGAATAGCCTAACCTACTTACTCATAAACTGTAGGCACGGAGCATTCCTCCTGTTGCAGTCGTGGATCGTATAGGCTACTTTTTTACTTTCACTTATGCCTTTCACCTTGCTGTGTGAGGTGGTTTCCTCTTTTCTTTTTTTAATGAATGAGCTGAGCTTCAATCTGTCTTCCCGCGGGGACTTTTTAAGACAGATGTCGATTCGGTGCTATGACTACCTCCACTGGCGGAACGAAAGGCGTAACAAAATGACACTCTATTACGTTCCTGTGACTTTTAGACAGGAGGCGAGGCGTAACGATGCCACAGTGATTGCGGCTTTCACAGGCTGTGTAAAAGGGGCTTAGGTCTGGAGTAATCTCTGGGCTTCTGCAGCCAAGCAAAGACCAACAGATGTAGCCTATAGAGGGGGAAAACACCGCCTACCTCAAAACTTCACTATAGAAAAAAATAACAACATTGCAACAAAATCAGCATCTGTGTATGAATTTCTAAAATCCAATATAACCTAGGCATAGCATTACTTCAACGTAACACATATTACAGGCACATTGCTAAATGTGCTTGAGAAATTAAATGGTACAAAGAACTGAGCAAGTACAAACAGGGATGCAAACACCGTGCATGGCGATTTTTTCCCATGTAAATTTAGGTTGGTATTTAGGTCTTTTCCTGGGATGCGTTTTGTGGCAGGCTGATTGCATGTTCCTTTGCATCTACATTAAACTAAGATATAGATTTTTTTCTTTTAATATTTGCTTGGTTATTTTTGCAGACATTAACATTTTTGGTGGGCTGAGCATTGCTTGTGCCTCCTTTTGGATTCAGTTCTGTTTGATGTCAAATGTCTCTTTTGTGACGTCATGCACGTAGCAGTGTGAGCTGTGGTTGGTCTAATGTGGGGACAGACAGACAGATAAATGCCCTCACTAGCTAATCATCTATCATCTATATTGTAGATCATCTCTGTCCTCCTACCCCTTCACTCTTCCATTCTCTCCTCTTTTCTCCCCAGAAGATGCAATGTACACTGAGCCCTGGGAGGAGGACGGTGCACCTTTAAAGAAACAGAAGCTTCTGGAGCTCTGCAAGTTCAAAAGTGGAGACGAGTGTCTGTACCAGTACCATCACTCGACAATGCAGTGCAAGTGAGTTTTTTAACAAACAAAAAAGGGACAAAGGCATTTTTTTTAAATCACTCAAGGCATTAGACTTAATTTAATGTGGAGCTAAATTGCTTAAAAATTAATTAATATTTATGTCTTGTTTTTCTTTCTGTAGGACTTTTCCCACCTGCAAATTTTGGGATAAATGCCACTTTGTCCATCCGAACATGATGCAAGGTGCACCAAGCCAGACTGTCCTTTCACTCATGTCAGCAGCCACAAAAGCACAGTAGCCTCTCCGCCCAGGCCAGGTGAAGTCTCATTCTCACTGTGACTAATACTACTACTAACCCCTGGCTCTTTGTCAGGAGATCACACATATGAGATCACACATATGAGATGACACAGACTCATATTTATGCCTCCGCTGGCGATAGCTGAGCCGGAGGCATTATGGTTTCGGGTTGTCTGTACATCCGTCTCATGTTCGTTAACGCGATATCTCAAGAACGCCTTGAAGGAATTTCCTCACATTTGGCTCAAACATGCACTTGGACTCAAGGATGAAGTGATTAAATTTGTGACCTAACAAATGCCATTTTCTACCTCGTTAACGCAATATCTCAGGAACGCCTCGACTGAATTTCATCACATTTGGCTCAAACATCCATGTGGACTCAAGGATGAACGGAATACATTTTGGTGGCCAAAGGTCAAGGTCACTGTGACCTCACAAACGCCATTTTCAAGCTCGATGCAATCTCTCAGTAACGCCTGAATTTCTTCACATTTGGCTCAAACATCCAAGTCTGGACATGCATGGATGTCGACTGCTCACTTGTTGGCGGAGGCATATATCCGCAGTGCGGTCGTTCTTCTAGTTAGAAATGTGTGTTTTATTCCTACTCATGCCTTCACTCAGGAAAATATACGAGCATTGGAGGGGAAAAAGTGCATTCCAATAAATGTTTTTCCTCTTGTCAGTTTGCTGCCCAGTGTAAACGCGATGGATCTACCTTCTACCACAGTCACCACAGCTGTGCCTCCGAGACATGCCCTGAAGTGGACTAAAACTCAGAGCAGGTGAGCAGAGCGGGGATAATGCAGACAACCCAGTGATTTCACCATCATGGGGAAAAAGATGACAACGTGCCAGACGTGCCATGTTTCAGGCCACGGCATCGAAACAGTGACTCTTTGATGGAGGCTGTAGATGTTTGTTTCAAGAC